>NC_090450.1:168841183-169161646 GCF_031143425.1 Pleurodeles waltl
TGTGCATTCTCTTCAGACACCCACAACACAGGATGTTGAACTGCATCTGTATGCATCTGCATACTGATGGGTCTTCCTGCGGAGGAGGGTGGTAAGGACTCACACTTACACTTCAAAGAGTAGTGGTCTGAATCCACACAAAAGGGCTGATTACCTCCCACTGATAGTCTGGAGCCAAGGCTGGGCTGAAAGTGGGACCTGTGTCCTTCAAAGAAACCTTTTTTAAGTAATCCCCCACATCTAAGTATCTTTTTGGCATATATACTGGTTCTCTGACCCCCTAATATCAGTACACTTCTGGACCTGAAGCAGAGCCATGATGGATTAAAGGCTCCTGTGCTGGAGGATTGCCATTTGGCTGTGTCTGTTGGTTTGAAGGAACTATTGTCCTGCTTTGCTGAGCTGCCTTGCCGCCCGCTGAACTTTGCCCTACAACCAGGAACCGAGGGTTATTCCCGGAGTTACTCCCAGGGCTTGCTAACTTGCCTGCAGTTCTACTGAGGGTCTCCAGGCCATCAAAGACCCCATCGCCCAGTAAGTCACCATCTGGGTCTCACACCGCTAAGAGACTGAGCTCGGTGCTCCCACTGTAGCCCCTGCAATTGAGTGCCTATACCCGTGGCCAAGTATGTTGCACTGCCGCTGTACCACCTCAAGCACCATTAGAGTCACTCTCAACTACTTACTCTCGAACAACGTGCCAAGCGTGCACTTGCCGGGTCTCCCCAGAGTTGGTTGATTGCCCGACCAGCTCAACATCATCGTGCCACTCAGCCTGTTTACCTCTGAAGGAGCATTGCACCAGCAAGGCTCAGGCTAGAAGCAAGAGCTCTGTGAGTGAGATTGCCAGCACCTGGGACTCCAGCTGCCAGCCCCGCTTGCAGCCGAGGTAGCTGCTCAGCAAAATGGTTCCATCCTAAGACACGAGCCCAGTGAAGGTGGCCCACTACCATAAGACTCTGCATAGAAGCCAACAGGTGCATAAAACACTACAGTGCATACCTGAACCCTATTCCATACTTATGAAGGTACTTTGGTATTCTGGCCTCTCCATCTCTATGAAGGAGGAGACTGGCATAGTAAACCAGGAGATTACTGTAACTCCTGTAAAGGAAGTGGAAGCATTGTTTTCTATAAGACAGCAATATTATCGAAGGACATTGTTCTATTCCTAAACAGCGTGGGACACACAAAAACGCTTTCACACATGCTAGCACTGCTAGCTGGATATCACAGAACTAATAACTCTTCTGCTGTCTTAAGGATCGTACTGAGATTAACTCAGAACTATTAATTGGATTCCTGGTATTTTAATCTAGTACTGCTTCTTGACATCAGTCCTTTTAAATTACACAACTCCTGATTCATTGATTGGATGTTTTTTGTTTTGGTCTTGATTTACACAGGTAAATAATCTCTAATTTTCATAAACCTGTGTGGAGTGTTTTTGTGCTGGTTTCATTGTGATTGCTGTGAGTGTGTTGCACTAATACTTTACACATTACATTCTAAATTAAGCCTGCCTGCTCTGTGCCAAGGTATCAGTGAGTGAGCACAAGTTAATTTAGGTTGTGTATCTGACTTACCCTGACCAGGATTGTGGTCTCTACTTGGACAGGATACATACCGTCTGCCAACTAGAGACCCAATTTCTAAAAGGCTCCAACCTGGCTGAGGGTGCATGGTATAGTGGAGGTCTGGTTTCTATAACAACTGTCCCTCCTTTGAAGACAAGTTTGGCTACCCCGCCCCATCCTGCTCTGGCATCTGCTACTGCAGTTCTCCCACCATATGTTTTCTTTGTCTCAGCCAAGGCCATTTCACAACTCATCAAAGGCAGCCTGACCAGCCTGTCAAACGTTGGCCAATAAGGAGAGGCTGTTACAGGGCTAACTTTAGGTAACTTTAATAAAGAGGTCTACAATTATGTCCCTGTAATAATTATGATAAATCCAACATTGGTAAGTTGTTGGATTTATTTTAACCATTATTTTGACACATTGAATGATATTTTTAACTCACTCTTAGCAAAAGATGGACTTTATTTATTTTAAATAATATCTTTCCATTGTAACCTATGGAGCTAATGTACTGGAATGGGGACAAATATTGAAATTGGCAGTTTGTCCCTCACCAGAACTTATAAAAAACGACTTTTATAATGTTCCTGCTTATAATTACAAGGCACTCTACCCTTGGGGCACCTAGGACAGACCTTAGGGTTGACGCATAAGTAAAAGTAAGTTCGTTTAGCACTTTGGTCGAATTTGGGCTTAATTGTATTTTAAAAGTAGCCAGCAAAGCAGGACTGCCTTTACAATTACATCAGACACCACAGCAATGCACACATAGGTTATTTTACTCTACTGGGGTCGCTAAACCTACATGTTCTACCATATTCGGGGGACTTTACAGGTAAGTTTTCAGAGCCAATTATATCTATGCCTAATTAAACTATATCTTTTAAACAGAGCACTGGGACTGGGCCTGGATGGCTGAGCCCTTGGCCCAGTCAGAGTCAGTAACCGCCAGTGTCAGTCACAAAATGGGGGTGATCTGGTCCAAAAGGATGACTTTCTCAAAATCATCATAATCAATACTTTATCTCTGACCCTCAAATATTGTCCTTTTATGTTTTTTGGTGTGATAGTGCTTTGATGTGTGTGAACTACATTTTTTAGGTTGTTTATTCTAACTAAAGAATTTCCTTTTCTTCCGATCCGATTCACAGGAAGGCCTGGCCTTTCATGCAACAAGTGTAACGAAGGGGATTTTTGAAAACTCAACCTGAAAAAATATGCTCTTTAATCAAACCCTGGCAAAAATATGCCTCTTGGTTTGCTTTTACAGAGTAGCTGGGAGAGAAGAGGGAAACAATATCAACAGAGTGGCGGTGTGATGTGAGGGGTAATGGTAAGAGACCCAGAACATACAGGCCCTCACATGAATTGAACAAAGAAAAATAGTTCCTTGGGGTCAGCCAGGGAAGGATACAAGTCATTCAATGAAAAAGATTGAAAAAAGCTTACTCTCTAGATGAAGGACAAATTCAGGAAAAGGAAAGAAAGCTATTGACTAAGAAACAAGCAAATGCAATTGACAAGAAAGTCAACCAATGATAAGCAAGGCTCTCTGAAAGCCCACTGTAAGTAGTAGTTTTATACAAAGTAAGCATTTGCAACAGACAGCTAGAAGCTGTCTGAAGGTGGGACCAAAAACATACCAAAGCCTTTAAAAACAAAAACAAAAAATTAGTTTTTAATATGTCTATTTAGTTGTGCATTGTGCATCTCTTCTGACATTGTGCTATTGCTCCAAAATACATAAGGTTCCCTGTTTTCTGATTTTACTGATTTTACTAAAAAATACAAACAGAAACCAATCTATTTTCTTGTCTGTACTTCTTTTTAAATATGGGAAAAACGGAAATCAGGATCTTTTCTGAGCAATTCTAAATACTGTCATTCATGAATGGCTTTCGATTGACAGGTGATTAGGTTAAAATATAAAGACATTTTAATAATGATGCTTAAAGAGCAGCATATATGCAAAAAGATTGATACTAAAAATTCCTTCTTTTCTCAAAGGTGTATTGATTTGTCATTTACAGGTCTTATATCATTGAACACTGGCAGACATTCAAATACAAATTTAAATTTTTCAGTTAAGTAAATATGGAAATATAATAGTTTCACAAAACCTAAAATAAATACAGACAAAATTAGAAGAAAATACATATGGAGAAATACAGAAATGTAAAAAAAAATAATAAATTAAATAAAACCCGGACCCCTAAAAATACCCTATCCTCTGGTATTAAGCATGCTCTGTAAATATTCAATTGACTAGGCAAAGCCAAAAGGAATGCCCTTTGCTGTGCAGTGCTTTGAGAGGAGTTGGTGGTAATTGGTGGTTTGGGAGTGTTAAATTCAATCAATTAATCAATATCTGTAAAGCGCGGCTACTCACCTGTGAGGGTCTCAAGGAGATGGGGGACCTCATTCAAAGAGCCACATCTTGAGGTTCTTGCTGAAGATGGTGAGCGACTGGCTTTGTCTGAGGTGCAGGGGGAGGTTGTTCCAGCTCTTTGCTGCAGTGTAGGTGAAAGAACGTCCTCCGGCAGTGGTTTTGCGGATGCAACAGATGGTGACCAGGGCCATATGGGCAGAGTGGAGGGATCTGGCGGGGTGTGGAAGGAGATGCAGTAGTTCAGGTAGGCTGGTCCTGTGTTGTGTATGGCCTTGTACGTGTGGGTGAGAAGCTTGAAGGTGATTCTCTTCTTGATCAGTAGCCAGTGGAGGGTCCTCAGGTGTTGGGAGATGTGTTCTCAGTGAGAGAGGTCCAGAATGAGTATGGCGGCGGCATTCAGGATGAGTTGAAGTTTTTGGATGTTCCTAGTTGAAATGCCACCATAGAGGTTGTTGCTGTAGTCGCGCTTGCTAATGACTAAGGCGTGGGTGACTGTCCTGCGACAGTCTGCTGGGATCCAGCTGAAGATCTTCCGAAGGTTGTGCAGTTTGTGCCAGCAGGAGGAGATGACATAGTTTACCTGGCGGGTCATGGATAGGGAGGAGTCGAGGATGATTCCTAAGTTGCGGGTGTGCCCGGTCAGTGCAGGGGGGGGGCGGAGGGATGTGGGCCACCAGGGGTCATCCCAAGCTGAGGTGACGTTTCCGATGGTGATGAGCTCCGTCTTTTCGGAGTTCAGTTTGAGGCAGCTTTCTCTCACCCAGGTGGCGACGGCTTCCGTTCCTGAGTGAAAGTTCCTTTTGGCCATGTCCGGGTCTTCGGTGAGGGAAAGTGATGTCATAGCTGTTAGTGCAGTGCATCAGGAAGGTACTATGTAACTAGACATGACATTACAGCACCAAGATAGAGCGCTATTTCTAGTGGTTGAATGTTTGGTTAATGATGTAATGCTAAGATTGGGAGTGTTTTCTGAGGGACTGATGCAATGTTGGGTGTAGTGGTGTGGTAACGAGGATGGTGGTGCTGACTGGCAGAGAGACACAGTGTTAATATATTAGGCTCGAATATAGTGTAATGCTGCAAAACTGGAGTTCTCGACGCAGTGCTATGAGTGGTGCTGAAGGTAGTGGAGAACTGCTGTGTGCAGTGAGGACCTGCTGGGGATAGTGGAGCTAAGTTTTGGTGATGAGGCACTAGTCATGCAGGGGTCTGGCAAGTAATTAGGATAATAATGCTCACTCCAGTGGTATGAGAACCAGTGCCTGAGATGAACCTTGTCCATGCACTGTATAACCTTTTTCAGTTCAATAGGTACACACAGATGCCACTCCAACAGCAATAAATCCACTGTACAATGGACCAATGGAAAGCCTAGTTTGTACCTCTCATTAGAACATTCCTCTTAGCGGTTATGGTGCTATATTAGCTCTGTAAAACAAGCTAAAATGCTTGTTACAGTGCAAAGGGGTTGCACTATAGATGATGGCCTGGAGGTTGGTGTCACAGTAGTAAGTGATGATGGTGCATTGCCAGTCTGGTTATAACAGTGTAAGAGTGTTGTCGCATAACGTTGTGCTGGTTTTATGCTGAAACGCTTCGGCTATGGTGTCACATTGTTGTGGGTGGTCTTGCAGTGTTTGTGGTTTAGTGGTGTGGTCTGGTGTCCCAGTGAAGGGTGGTTGTGTTTAGTGTGTGCGGGTTGTCATGATATTTGAAGGAGGTGTCAATGATGGGATGTGTTTCTGTGATGCAGTGGTGGTGTAGCATGAATGCACAACAAGGGTGATTTAGTGCATCTGTGTAATTGATTATAAATCCTACGTAGACATCTCCATCACTATTTGGTGGATATGCAAACTTGGCAACATGCAATCCCTTCAATGAATACTCAGATATACCTAATTGAGCAGTATAGACCCTCTTATGATACATTAACTCCGACAGATCTGAAGGTCATTTTACCCAGACTTGACCAAGTATTATCTTCCATTGAAAGGAATGGAAGTTAGGTATGTGGGTAAGAAGAATGAGTGCTTGGATATGACCTTTTTTGTCCTGCACGGCAGGAACATAGTGCACAATCATTGAGTTCACTCATTAATATGCACGCATTCTACTGTTTTCAGCAATAAACAAATGAGTTTCTCTGTGGTGCAGAACATATTTAGCTATATACAATTCAAAAATGCATACTGCCACACGTGAGATTATTTAAGGACTCAATCAGTAAAAGATGCTACAATTGATTGATTGTTGGTGAGTTGTTTGGATGCAGGACTGGGCAAATAACTGTATTTTCTCTTCTTTGAATGCCCCTTTTAAATGAAGATGTCAAATAAGACTTCACATTTTTTCAGATGCTGAAAAATAAATTGCAGCTTAACTGCATATTTTGAATGATCTTCAAGGTTTTATTTTTGAAAAACGATGCATTCAGTGGTAAGCCACGGAGATAAACACAGAAGTAGCCATATGGAGAAAAGCGTATGATGAGGCACATTGCATTGCAAAATAATGCTCATTATTTTAAAAACGGGAAACCAGAGTGGTGAACCACAGAGACGACAGTGTTTTCTGGTGCCAATAGCCAGAAATGGAATTTTACTGCTTCTCTAGATTAAGCACAATTACTGGCATCTGCCATACGGTCTAAAAAGAATCAGCCACAGTAAGTCTAGTGTTATTATAGAAAAAATATTAACAAATAAGATTACACAATTGTTTAATAAACGTTTTTAATGGGGTAACGAAACTTGAGGGGGGCCCTGCAAAGTCCCTCGAGGGTCCCCCTCCCTCCTGGACCCAGGCAGGGACCTGCGGCCCGTGCACAGTGCAGTGTGCTGTGGGGGCCCCCTGGGCCTCGGCTAACTCAATGTGCGGGGGCTTTTCTTACGCTGCTGGGTATGTGTGGGCCTCTCTGAGGTCACTTCAGGAGAGAGGGTGAGGATTGCTGCGGTTCTCAGTATTAACACCATGCACGTCGTGTGTGGCAATTGCATCATTTGATATAAAATAGTACACCAGCCGTGGTACCAAATATATTGCCAATGTAGACATAACATACTAATGCCGATGTCAAACAGGATTTATGTAATGTAACAATTTTGGAGTATAACATATTTACTGGGAGTAGAGTGCCAGACACTTAACAAATTACATTTATGTTTGAAGACGTTTAAGGTTACAATATACTGCTGAATTAGCTAACATCTTTATGCGTTTGGAAGTAAAGCAAGTAAAATCAATAGGCCTGGCATTTGCAGGCTGATAAAGGTAGTTACTTTGTTTAGGTCTATGTACATATTTAGCTAATGGCCAGACTGTTCTTCGTATACATAACGTGACCTTTGGGCCATTCTCTTGATCATGAGTGGATGAGTTTTTTGTCTTTCTAGTGTTTATTTTAAAATGGCACGTTATCCATTTCGTGCTGGCTGTCCAAGGGTGTGCATGTGCACGCCTATGCAATGCTCATCAAGATAAGTGGTTGCAATATTTGAAGAAACATTCAAAATGGCTGATGTGGAATCACGTGCATAAACTGTGGCCATCTTTTAGTGGATCTAATGAATAAGCATCTTCAGTTTAAATAACCCAGCTCCAGACTAATTTGTTTTGCCAGTGGTTACTCTGGAGACGTTGTAGTCATGACCTGTCGGCATATGCGGTCAATGCCATACTGTTCAACCATTTGCCTTTTGCCAATACTACGCCAATCTTCTGGCATGTGGGGATTTCTCTCTTTGTTGCCATGGCCCTTGGAAGGCTTCATGATGAGCTATGAGTCTCTCTACTCATACATTGATGTGCCACCATGGTAACCCACATATTCTGCCAGTATTTGATGCCTTGTTAAGCAATCAAGGAGTTGTAAGCAAAGAAAAACATCAAAAATAAATACCATGACCCTTAGCATTCAGAATAAATTATGCACTCCTTGGGGCCATGTAAGTGCAGAATGAAGGAGTTACTGTGTCTTCCAGTGACAAAGATTGGTGTTACCTCCCCATTAAACTGAAATGGAAGCCAGTGCACAATCCCTTTCCTAACAGTGTGACCTACTGGAGGTGCAACTGAGGCCTCCATACACACTCACACATATGTTCAGACAATAACTAAATTTAAACATGTTTTATAACATTATTTTGAATAATGTTTGTGCTGCATTCAGTTTCTTGGAGATACACCTGAAGAATTCACTTATGACACTCTGTGACCACTGATTGTTTGGGGTTTGGTTGGCATTGGGCAAATTAGCAATACACAATACCCAAGTGTGAATAGTAGGGCAACAAACAGTGTAGCTGCAGTTCTTGTCCTTGATAGTTTTTACTTTACTTCTCACTTTTTGGATGAAATATTGAAGTTTGGTCATCAATATCTCTATAAATTTATGCCAAATATCTGACTTTTTAAGTATGCTTTAAGATATACATCCAAATTCCGTTGTTGCCATTTTTCTGATTTTTACCAAGGATTTTAAAAAGATGCAAATTCTTACCATCAACCGGGTGGATAGTCCACTTGTTGACCATCTGATTCAAGTTCCAAGATCAACTCTGATCTGTGCATCCCCTAGTGATGACGAGTTTTGATGGGACAAGGAGGAACACTGAACCCCAGGTTTTCTTATTCCCACTTCCTGCTGTTAACCTTTAAAGTGTTATAGGACAGTTAATGAGCCCACATTTGTAAGAAAGACAGTGACTGGGACTGCCTTCATTGATGCCTCCCTAAAGAAAGTGTTGGTTACAACCACATTTAAACATATTGCAAGGGGGAGCCAGTGGATGATGGCTTGCAACAAGCTTGATTACACAATGTAGTCCATGACTCCAGTGCAGATGTCTCTCACACCTACACATTGACACCAACAGTACCATCTTTTCTTGGGCAAAAATAACAGATGATGGACAGAAAGCTGAACAATGTCAAATATTCCCCCTCAGTTACAGATCTGGGCCAAAATCTATTGTTTTCTTGTTCACTTGGCTATTCCAGTTTGGACCCAGCCATATGCAAATTAGTCTTCGCCCTGCTCCCCATGGGAACATCCCAGCTCAAACTCCCAGGCCAGCCTCTCCCTGGACTGGAGACAAGCATCCTGAAACCAGTTTCAGGGTATCACCCCTCATACGCCAGACTAGCTTAAACCCAGTGGCATTGCGAGCATGGGACCCACGTCACTTAGGGCAACAATTGCAAAAAGAACAGATGATGGACATAATGCAAAACAATGTCAAACATTCACTCCCAATCACAGATCTGGGCCTAAATACATATTTTTTGTTCAACACGCCATTCCAGTTTGTTGTTTTTGCATTTGCCACCCAGGGTGCACCGGGCATGCCCAGACATGGGTCTTCATAGTGTCTCAATCATTCCTGTTCCTCCTTCACATCACGTAACTCTGTAATCTCTCACTCTTAGGCATCAGGCTCTTTTTCTCCCCACATCTTTCTGAAATCCTTCATCTCCATCTCTCATATGTCATGAACTTGTTATCTTTTCACTCTATCCTTCTGAATGTACCTCCCTGCATTACCTCACTGTCACCATGATTCTCTTTTTTCTCTCTCTTTCTCTCTTTCTCTCTCTTTAAGTGCCAAAAGCATTTCTTCTTCTTTGGTTCGGTCAATATTTCAACTGCTGTGTACACCTTTTTACATACTTTGACAAAAAATGGTAATAAAAATAGGCACATACACGACCATTGATCTGTGTGCACTACTACAGAGAGGGCCAGAGTTGGATGAGGTTTTGTCAAACACCTTTATTACCCAATGACTGGCACTGGGAGAAACTCACACCTTCATACTCAAATCCAGAGGTCTCACTCATTACATGTCATAAATAACATTCACATCCTAAAATCGCCCAGACCCTTGGGGTGACTCAGATCACTGCTCTATGCAAGAATCATCAATTGCATGAAAAATACAAAAACACAATAAATTGAAGTAGAACATGTAATTGTTGGTGATTTGTGAATTTATGACTTGAAAGTATGGTCTCATACAGACCAGTTTCAAAATCTGTTTTTAATTGTCTTCAGGTGTCCACACTGACAGGACCCCGCCCCCTTAAAGCCCTGACAATATTATATATTCGGCTTCGGGAGCCTCTATTCTCAAACTATCATTTTCTGGAAATGTGTTAGTCAAAGGTATGGAACACTTTTCCAATATATATCAAGGTGAACATCTTCAAAAGGCATCTCAAACAACATTTTCTCAGAAACGTCATAAAAATCTATCACTTTGCTTTGGAAAATGTTAAACTTCTCCATCAATGCCATATTTTTTTACAACCAGGACTGGTTCACACTCTATAAAACTAGAAGAAAATTTGCAATATGTTTTCAGACTAAAATATGTAAGAAGATGTTGTGCCCCAGAGCCCAGGCAATAAAAGCATTCAAAACTCTTTACAGCAGTTTGGAGAATGCCCCAGCTCCCCTTCTTATGATATCTGTGGTTATGTTGTCACTGGGCATGTGACGTGGACCTTGTGTCGTTAAGAGAACAATACAAAACATTGACTTGTCACCATTAAAAAGAGTGGTGGAAACTGTTACCTGCGTAATGCTGTCGATGGTAACCTGCTGAATAGTGAGCAGTAGATTTTCAGCATTGTATCTGTTGAGCACGTTGACATCCGTGTGAAGACTGTAGAACCAAGGGCCTCATTTACAAGGCCCTTGCACCACAGCTGCATCATTTTTTTTGAAGCAGCGCAGGTGCAATATCAACTCCATAATTACAAGGTGATGCTAGAAGCCTTTAGTGTCACTTTCTTCCCCTGTGCAAATTTTCTCTTATCGTTAAATCTGGCTGTGTCAGATACTGACAATGATGTGCAAGGTAGGCGTTTCCTCTAAAAAAAGCACACAGGACTGGCTCAGCCATATTTACAAGCTTTTCGGAAAATGACGCTCCCTTTGCAAAAGTCATGCAGAGTCTCCACTGCATCAAAAAAATAATACCTGGCAGACCAGGCTTGAAAATGATTTGTCAGAGGTACATAAGGAAAAATCCCCAAATCACCCTGGAAAAGCTCTGGGACACCATGGACCTACTTCTACTGCCCCATGGAGCACCAAGAAGTCCACCACAACCACCAATATCACCACCCCCTCCACCATCACCACCGCAATCACCACCACCTGCACCACAGAGGCAGGCAGGATAAGGGAGCACTTATATTGACAGCATACCTCACTAATTGGATTCAGGGAGGAAATGGTAATCCCCCTTTACCCCCATTACCATTGTACAGCTGCTACACCTGATTGTGCCAAGACTACAGTGAGGTCGACAGGGTCAACAACATCCCACCGCAGTCAAAGCTCATGGCTGTGCTTCACATGCTGGTCTTGGGGTCCTTCCAGACAACTGCAGTCCTATAGGCCAGATTCTCAAAGCCATCATTCTCCTCATTCCCACCCTCTGTCCTTGATGCCATCATGTGGCTGACACCCCCCACATCCTCTTCCTCAACACCCAGCAACTGCAGCAGGAGATCAAACAAGGATTCTATGCCACTGCTGGCTTCCCACTTGGGCTGGGTGCCATGGACTGCAGGCATATGCAACTTGTTCCTCCAGCTGCAACTGCCCATCTCTCCCACACAGAAAACACACCCATTCCATCAACATCCAGGCCATTGTTGGCCATGCTGGTATGATCACTAATATAGTGGCAAAATACTCCAGCAATGTGCATGAGGCATACACATTCTAGCAGTCCATCATCAACCAACTATTCCAGGATGGACAATATGGGAATGGCCTACTTGTAGGTAAGCAAACACCAAGTACCTAACAGACACAATGAGAAATAAAATTGGAGGACACAATAAACAGCTCACTGTCGCCCTACACAGAGAGGGACTTCAGGATGAGGGCTGTTACACATACATGCATCATGCGTCATGTTACTCATGCAATGCAAATCACCCTGCCATACATGTGAATACATCTCGAGCCAGTTTTGCAGATGTTGCATGATGCAAATGCACACAGCCATGATTGGCAGGCCTAAACTCTGGCAAACATCACAGTGTGCAAGGCAGGTGTATCAGGGCCCTTGGGGGTGGGGGGGTCCCGATGCAACACACATGGGCCATCAGCCATGTCATGGCTCCATCACCAGGAACTAGGTGCAAGGTGGCAAACCACAGCTCATGGGCAGGTGACTTGTAACTGTATAAATGTATAATAATCAGCAAAATCACTCCCATGCCCCACAAATGCGATGTGTAATTCTACGCACATTCATCACTCACCATGCCTCTGAGACAGCAGCCTTGGCTGGAAAGTGCACCTGCACACAAAAATACAACCCTGCAAGCAATGAAGGAGAACCCCTACACCCCCTGATGCTACTGTGAATGTGTATTTGCTAGGCACCTTGTGTGCAAGTCTAGTTGAAAGGAACTATAAAGTGCAGGAGACCCAAAATATTGAGTACCAATTACCCTTCTCAGAGATGTTGTACAGTGCAGGAAGTTACATAGCTGGACTGCAGAGGTCCACTCCCAAATCTTCAGGATCCAGGTGTTGTGTCCACAAATTGGGCACAATGCCGTCACACATGTACACAATGTTCCCCCATTGTGACATGTAGCCATGTATTGGGAAATGGCGGTTGTGACACCATGTCAATGTCATTCAGTTGGTACGTGTGAGTGCATACTTTGTGGATGGCATCATGTCTACTGCGCTGGATAATATGGTAATTTAGGCCAACACCAACATCTGTGGATGACCATGGACCCATGCATGTGTCTTTGTCAGCCATGTCCGGTATGTTATCACCTACCTAGGGAGGACCTATAAAAAAGAAGCACATCCACATTCTATCTCTCCACACACGTAGTGTGAACACATAACATCAAGTGGACTAGAGTGATGGGAAATAGCCACCACCAAATTCTGCTGCAGAAATATGATAGTCAGGATGTTGAATTGCATGATGTATCTGCTTATGCACTGCATTTGAACTCACATAGATTGATTGAACAGGCCCCTGTAAATGTCATGGCACATCATGTCATTATAACTGGGAGAAGGGCATTGCACTACCACTACACATAACACAGATGGGCAGGACTTTAGCCAACACAGTTATCATAAACATTGACACTGTCTCTTTTTTACATTTCAGCTGATGAAGAATATGGGATACAGCAGTGGGTAATGGCCTATTATGCAATCCCACAGACAGAGCCTGTAAAGGCATACAACCAGGCCAACATCCAGACATATAATGTTGTTGAGTGGATCTTTGGCCTGCTCAAGGCCCGTTGTTTCTGCCTGGATGTTTCTGGGTTAGAATATTATATCTCCCCCAGCCTGCAAAGTTATTTTGGTTTGTGCCACACTGCACACCATAGGTGTGCTTACAAATGTCCCTATGATGGAGGTGAGCAACCGGAGGACCCCAGGGAGGTGGAGGCAGTACATGATGGTGACATCCAAAACACAGCTGCAGATGTACACAGATGCACACATAGGGCCTGATTCTGACCCCGGCGGTTCCTTACCGCCGGGGCCAGGGTCGGCGGGAGCACCGCCAACAGGCTGGCGGTGCCCCGCAGGGCATTCTGACCGCAGCGGTTTTGCCGCGGTCAGAAGTGGAAAACCGGCGGTCTCCCGCCGGTTTTCCGCTGCCCTGGGAATCCCCCATGGCGGCGCAGCTTGCTGCGCCGCCATGGGGGATTCTGACAGCCCATACCGCCATCCTGTTCCTGGCGGTTCTCCCGCCAGGAACAGGATGGCGGTATGGGTTGTCGTGGGGCCCCTGGGGGCCCCTGCAGTGCCCATGCCAATGGCATGGGCACTGCAGGGCCCCCCGTAAGAGGGCCCCACATTGTATTTCAGTGTCTGCATTGCAGACACTGAAATACGCGACGGGTGCCACTGCACCCGTCGCACCTTCCCACTCCGCCGGCTCAATTCTGAGCCGGCGTCCTCGTGGGAAGGCTCTTTTGTACTGGGCTGGCGGGCGGCCTTTTGGCGGTCGCCCGCCAGCCCAGTGCAAAAGCCAAAATACCCTCAGCGGTCTTTCGACCGCGGAGCGGTATTTTGAAGGGGGAAGTCTGGCGGGCGGCCTCCGCCGCCCGCCAGACTCAGAATGACCCCCATATTGTGCAGAAGTTCTTTACATAAGTATGTGTCAGTGAATGTACGATAGTGCTTCAACATGTAAATAAATAATAAACTGTAACATATATCTTGGAGTTTAGGTCACAGTTCCAGTAAAAAAAAAATTCAACCATAAGTAGGCCACAAAAGATGTCAATCAAGTGTGAACACTGTTATCATCCTCAAAGTGCCAGACACAATGCACTGATCCTTGAAAAGTGTGGTGTGTAATGTTTGCATTGCCTGTTGAACAATCCTGTTGTTCTGAAAACACATATATCAGCCAAATATGTGTTGGTAAAAAAGAAAAACAGACAGATCTGCACTCTGTGTGATGCATTAGGCCCAAACTCGCTGCTTATGTAGGAAAATAGTAGTCATAAGCTGAGACAATTAATCAGTGTGGGATATGTGACTAGTCAATGGACAAATTACTCTTTTTACTGGTGACAACTCACCACATCCATGGCAATCAGGACACAGAACAATTTGTATATGAATATGCGGTCATCAGATGTCATGACTATTTACCAAATCCACCCCTACTCAGTGTGCAGCTGACAAAGGCTGTAGTCTGCATCTATGGGTGGGTAATCCTCATAAACACACCCATATGGAAGCCCAGCAGAACCACATTTATGTCCTAAACAGGGCCCCCTACATTATGGACAGGACTTCCAGAGTACACACGTAGTACTTCAGTAGTCAGGATATGTTTGGGTGCCAATTACTCTACTCATCACCAATGGTTTCTAAACTAATACTAGTGTGCTGCATAATGCAGAATATTTGTGCATTGACAATTGTCCCATGGCCCATGACAACGAAGAGCAGGAAGGACTGGACAATGAGGATGAGGAAGATTAGGCGCAAGCTCAAAATGTACCATCAGTAGCAGCATTATGGCTGATGTACCATATACTAGAGAATCTGTTTGGCACATGTATGAATGACTTTCACATGTACAAGATCATGACTAAATTAATTTGTCTACCTATGTAAAACAACACATATGAGCACAACCAGTGTATATGCCAGTTACCTGCCTAGTCACAGTGTGAAAAAGTCATCCTTTTAGCATGTTCATCCCAATTCTTCTGACTGATACTGATGGTAGCTGGCCCAGGCTGTATCCTGGTTCTGCTAATCAGGCCCGGGGCCAGTGCTCTGAATAAAAGGTATAGGGTAAAGTGGTACAATTACAATTGGCAATGACAGACTCCTATAGGTCCCTAGTAGATGATAGGGCAATGGGGATTCAAACTGCATATAAGTCCCTAATATATAATAAGGCAGGGAAGATTAGAGACCCAGTGGAATTATTGCACTGAAGTGTGCACTGCTGTGTTGCCTGTTGTTATTTTTATAGGTACCCTGCCTTGCAGACTGTCTTCAAAATGTAAAATGTGTGCAAAAATGGACTTTGTAATTATATGTACTTCCAAAGTGGTAATCTATCTTATTTTTACTTGTAAATCAACCCTAAAGTTTCCCCTAGGAGCCCAAGGGGTGGGGTGCAATGTAACTATAAGCAGGGACATTACAAAATATGTTTTATATGCCCTGGTGAGGGAAAAACTACACATTTCATTTTTCATCATTATAGATACTTAGCTTCATAGGCTAACATAGGAACATTCTCCAAAAGCGAAAATACTCCTGGGAAGGACCTACATATGTAAATTAAAAGATTGGTAATGAGAAATCCAACAACCTGCCACTGTTGAATTTATCATAACTAGTACATAAAAGAAGATATAAGGCTTTCTTTCCTGTAAGCCAAATCCTAGCCTGCTAGTGGTCTCTCCTAGGATGGCAAGTCGTGCAGAAATGAGCCTAGGTACCACAGGTAGATGACGCTGGTGCCACCCCTCTCACAGACCATTTGGTGGCACAAGCCTCTCAAGAATATCCATGAGGCCATGCAAATTCCAGGTGTGTGGATCATCCTGGACTCATAGCAATGGAGTAACAGAGCACACCCCAAGAGGCTCACAAGTGCTAGTTAGTGTAATGGGTGTATTGCAGGTACTTTGTTGGTGCATCAGTGCTTGACATCCCACTTGAATAATCTGGATGACCAATGTAAACATGTGGATGTCAACAAGGGGCTGTAGAAGAGACTCACATATATACCCAATCTGCTGTCAATTTGCATTACAGTTCCCTCAACATTTTCAAGCACATGTACCATCCATGGCACAGTTCAATATGGCCAATGTAAGCAACAGAATGCAGGATACATTGAAACAGATGGGCTAAGGTCACATTAATTAATACATCATTGTTTAGGCTCTACTGGGGATGTCTGACAAGATTGGGACTGAGCCTGGTCCACGTGAGACCCATTAGCTCTCACAGTGTTAAACTACATGGGTACTGCATGTGTACACCCGCTTCTACGCACAAGCAAAATCACCTTAATGCAGAGTGTAAAAATGGTGTGATTTAAGGTGCCTTGTTGTCCTCAGTATTGCAGAAGTCACGCAAAGGCATGCATGGTGGTCTACCATTGCACCATCAGCAAGAGTGAAAATCATGTACAACACAAATCATTTGAAATTGACTAGTCAGGGCACCTTCACAGGCTTCCCCATTTGGAAATTGCACCTTGGGTGCCACAGTACCCACACCAAGTTCTGTGTAGTATAAGTACTGCAAGTGTATAGTGGCCCTTTGCACACACTTTGTGGCCCCCCAGGGACCCTGGAAATGCCTGAAGGTGCTATACATATACGAGCTGACATTTATGACAAAGCTGTGGCGTAGGGGCACTTACAGTGGCTGTAGCATCAACACGGTGTACTCTCTTGTGCAGGGGTGCATGAGCACATGCCAATATGAACCCCACTCTGATTTGGACTGTAGATTGTATGTAAGATTTGGGGCTAAAAGATAAGTCAATCACCTGAGGTGCACTGCCAGTGCATTCCCTGGTGAAATCCCCCTGGAGGAGGGAGTGGGGGCATATGGTGCCATCTATACTTCCCTTCATGTGTGTGTCCAGGCTATACCAGCACTTGCCTGCACAGGAGATTGTAACCCTCCCCTGCCACAGTTGCCTGACAGCCCGCTGTCTGCACCTTGGGACAAACCACAGATTGGCAGACATATGCATTGTCCTAGATGTGAGTGTGCTTACCCCATTCCAGGGCAAGTTTGCAGCATCCTTGAGGGTATTATGAGCAATGAACTCAGGCGTGAAATCCACGCATTGGCACGAGGAGTCAAAAAAATTGATGCATAGGCTGAAAACACGTTGCATCTGCCCAGGAAGTTATGTAATGGATCTGCCATGGTGAAAGCCAAGAACTGTGAAGTTACTTTCACTCTCTCTTCAAATCACAGTCCTTTTGTCTGTGTGGATGTGGTGTGGTGTTACTGGAGAGAGGATTTCTGGTGTTGGAGTTTGTTGTGTCTGCTGTCCCTGTTATGTCCCTTGCATCTCAATTGTCCTTTGTATTCTGTATTGTATTGTATTGTGTTTTGTCGGGTGTACGTCTTTGGGGTAATATAGTTCTTAGGGGTAGTTGGGGGTAGTTTTGTGTTTTGTTTCTTGGGTTGTGCATAGTGTGTTTGGGGAGGGACATGTCAGGGAAGGGAAGGACGAAAACCAGGAGTCCCCAGGAGTATGGAGGGTTCCTTTGGCTGTTGACGCACTACCTGCTTAACATGGTGGCCATGGGAGGATGTGTTATTCAGAGGTATAAGATGGAGGCACACAAGCTGCAATGGGAGAAGGTCCGCATCCACATTCATCTGCTATTGGAGGTGGAGCAGACAACCCACCAGCTAAAGCATTGTTGGGCGGATGTGATCAGCAGGGAATGTGACCTTGTTGATTACCTCGAAATAGAAGTTAGTGAAAGTGTTGGTAAGTACACATACTTTGTGATTAAATCTTTGGATTGCACTTGCATTTAGATGTCTGGTGGCCTTAGGGCCTTATGTACTAAGTTTTGACGCAGGGCTGCCAGTCATGTTGCTATGCTGCCTTGCATTCAAATAAAAGGGCAGCAATACGCCGAACCTATGAGATATGGCGTATTCCTGTCCTTGTTCCCTGGGCTGGTGCAAAAATTGCCATCAAGCATCAATGCAGGGACCCTTAAGCCATGGTTCAAGGGTGCATGGTTTACAGGGATGATTGCTCATATGCAGGAAGGGACACCTTCATAGACATAACCATTCATTAATGGTGGTTTCACTTGTCTATGTGTACTGTAGAAAGCAGCACACATAAGAAGAGGAAAATACGTAAAGAAATAATGTAATTTCTCACCATTGTGCCACTGTGACCCCCACCCCTGAGGTGGCATAGGAATCTGATGAATTCCCAGCCATGTCAATATGGGCTGGCACAGTGTGTCACCGAAACATCAAGAGAATTATATACCAGTGGTGCAGTGTCCCGCTTGGGCTTAAGAATGAGACCCATTGTGTCAGTGGGTCATGTATGTCAGCGCATAAGTGCCATCACCCCACAAAACACATTATTCGTAGACAAAGCATGATTTAGAGGCTTCCGAATACTGGGCTGTCATGTGCCCACACTGAGCTGTGGCCCTAGCATATCTGGTGTCCACTTTCTCTGTTAGCACCATAGTGCACATGTTAACAGATATGCTGTGTGCAACCTGAGGACGTTTGCACCTTTACAAAGCATGGCCTGCTGCAAGGACACTTGCTAACTTGTGCTGCCCTGGGAGATGTACTTTTCCAGGAGCAGTATCATTTTGTGAAACTCCAGTTGATCAAGTTTCATGTAAATGAGGCATGATGTCTGTAACTCTGTACAGTTTTGACATGTGGAATGTCATACGTCTGAATGTATCTCACACATGTGTGTCTGATTTTAAATTATTGAGCTTTAGGGATGACAAGACATGTATGGTTGATGTCTTTGAATATGCAGAAAGGACAGATACTGATGTCCGATTAATGAGGGAACAAGGATTGCTAAATTGAGATTTATATAGCACAGTCATGTACATGTGAAGAAAAGAATAAGGCAGGGGTATTGCTAGTCCTGGCTGAGTGTGGTCTGTGAGTCATGTAAGTGCAGAGTGCCATGAAACTCTGCTACCCTTGTGAAATATTGGAGTAGTGAGTCATTTGAAATGGTTCAACAATGTGCCCAAGAGAAGTATGTATTGTTTAATTATATATGTGTACATGTCATCCTGCCCTACCAATGTATACGACTGAGTCATATCAAATGAGCCTTTAAGTTCTTACATCCAGAAGTGTTCCATGGCCATTTGCAAATAATGTGTAATGTTTAATATTTGACCACAGTGTTTGCTTTCTACAATCACAGTGCAATGTTTCATGTTATGTCTAGCAAATGGACCAGAACCTTAAACAACTGGAGAGGTTGAGAGAGTCAGTGATTCCAATGCTACCAGTGAGTGTCATCCTGTATGTCTAATGGGTAGTACAAGGATTTTGCGTGATGTTATATGCTTTGTGCAATGCCATGTTCAAAGGTCATCTATTCGAAATCAAACTCCATATGTTACATAGAGATTTGGACAGGAGGGTAGGGGTTGGGTGCCTGATGTCCAGTTGCCTCTGACTAGTGTCAAGGAGGATCTGATTGCTATCACTGAGGGGCCACATGTTTGCTGGTATGACCAAAGAGCAACAGCCACAGTGCCAGAATCTGTGAACATATGTGGTGGCAGATTCACAGGTGAACATGGCAGGGGATGGTATACTTAAGAAATACATTTCAGATGCACAGATATACTGTTGTTGTTCACAGTACAATCTATGTGCAATGTGCTAGCCCACACAGGGTGATAGGGGGTCAGGGTGAGTAAAACACAGTAAGGACAGTAAGGCCATGTGCCAGAATTAGAGGGTCCCAACAAGCCATGCAGGGTGGCATCATGTAATTTCCAAATTATGTTCCTGCTGTGTGTGCCACAGACATGTCACAGAAAATGATGTTCTTCAGGGACTGAGGGACTTGTGAATTAGGCCATAAGTGTAGCAGGACATATGCCATCATTCAACACTTGGCAATGCAGTTGAAGTACCCACTCATGCAATGTGATGCCCCATACTGTATGTTGGATGGATCAAAATTGCTATCCCTTGTCACCTTCACAGATGTGGCAAGGTGTGTTAGACCAGAGGAATGTCTGCAAAGCACACTCAGTGACATGCGAATACCCAATCCATCTTCAGATAGTGCTGGCCATGATAGTCTTCAAAATATACTGCAAATAGGATCATACTATGAAAAGCATTAGCCTTTGCCACCCAAGATCCCTGTGCAGATGCGATGTGGGGCACACATGCACACACCCATCAAATGGTTGTGCTAAGCACTGGTGTGCAGCAAGTTGACATGAATATCTGACATGAATGTACAGGCAATGGGCTGCATAGTGGTTATACATGCAGTTACTTGGGGAGTATGCAAGACGTTGTGGCACAGCCCACCGATTGCACGACGAAACAACGAATTAAAAAACAACTACTGCCTTAACAACGAGGTCGGAACACCGACCTCGTTGCTACTACTAATGATTTTACCACGAATGCCTTAACAATGATATTTCGTTGTAAAGGCATTCCTGATAAAATCATTAGCAGTAGGCACCATTCACCCTACATCCCTCACCCCACCCCCCCAAACCCACCCCAAAACCTAAAACCCCCTGACCCCCCACCCCCCCCCCCCAAAACCTAAACCCACCACTTACCTTCGCCAAATCCCTTCTTTGTACCTTAACCACGCATTTTCGTTGTTCAGAACATACGTAGTTAAGGCACACAAAAAACGGAGTCGTGGTTAAAAAAAGCGTTGTTGCGCTTTCGTTAACCACGACCTTCGGGAAAAAAAAGTAGTAAAGAAGGATGTTTCCCCAGCCCACCATGTACTAAAAGGAGTTGATATAGGAGTTCTTTCATACATCTCTGTGTGATGTGAGTGAGCTATCCACCCTACATTCTCACATATGATACCTGGCACATGTCGATTCTATGTAGCAATGCTTCATGATATGGGTCCTTGCCATAACAGGTACTCAATGTTGTGACACAATACATGTAAGTTGTGGTCCTTGCTCATCTTACTTTGGCTAGCACCAATGGAATCAAGTACATTGCAGGATGCAGAAGGGACACTGATGATCAATACAGCATGAAGTGTGTGCCAAACCATGGTCACAAAACTGCACTGTTCCTAAACATATTCAATACTGACATGGTCATGCCTAGGTGTTCCAAGACTGTGCATTGCTATTATGAAACAATTGCTTAGCCTTGGTACTTTGACAATAGTAAATTTGGAGATGATAGGAATTGTCCAGATGTATGATCACTTTGACCTTCAAGATGTATTTGGGATATGTAAAGTGCAACATGTGATGTCCGAAGATAGCATTTACCTGTCAGGGTTAATGATCATTTACCAAGTTAAAGTTTGTATGACATGTTTTTCTTATCATTACACAGGGAACATGACCCCAGCCCAAAAGGGGGCACTGCTAAGGGGGCACCGTTAAAAGCACAATTTCAAAGGGCACAAGGCTTTCAGGAAGATGGGCAAGACCTTTAAGAAGGAGGTGGCATCGGGGGCTGGAGGGCCTTTCCATAAGATGTCCCAATAATGGAGACAGCTACCATCAGCAAGGCTCAGGGTGCAGATAAGGGTGGGTCTCCAGGAGCAGGACCATCCACCTCCATAAGCAGTCACTCATTCCAAACTGTCTCCCATGATCAAACTCAAGGACTGTCAAAGGACTTTGAGCAGGACATGTGTCAAGAAGTAGTGGACCTCATGTTTCGTGTTGCCAGCCTGGAGCACAAGATGGACAGTATGCTCATCCGACTCTGGAAGATTAAGCCGGCTTTGCGGAGACACTAAGGGGGAGGATGTGCCACAAGGACCCTTTCTTCCCTTCCCCTTGTAGATTGTTGTTTTAATTGTAGGTGTTTTTAGATAGTTTAGTTTAGGTAAGTTAGTGTAGTGTAGGATAGTTGTAGTACTTTGTAGTTTTTAGTAGCGGTGGGTCCATTTTTAGGGGTTTGGTTTTATTAGGAGTTTTTAGTTAGTGTGGGGTTGATGTGTAAGCTATGTGTTTATGAAAAACAGAAAAAATTCCCCCCAAAAAGAAACATTTACATTTTTTTAACTATATATATATATATATATATATATATATATATATATATATATATATATATATATATATATATATATATATATATATATATATATATTCCAAACAACAAAGTGAATCATCGCGCTCCAGGAAGATACTTATTCAGCCTTTTATTACCATTATTGTAAACTGTGCTGCCACCACCCTACGTGTTTCAACCTAAACAGGTCTTGATCACAGACCTGTTTAGGTTGAAAGGCATTGGGTGGGTCCTGGGAGCTGAGGACTCTGGGTGGGCTGGCAGTTGGTGCCTGATGGATGTTGGGTGGATCATCTGAAGACCCACAACACTGTCAAGCCTCCTAATGACCAGAGGTGGTGTCTGGATGGCACCCAGAATTTTCTGGAAGGTGTCCAGATGTATGGTTTGCTGCTGGTCTTCCACATCATTGGAAAAATCCAGGACAGTTAACTGGCCAGGAGATATGGGATCATCCTCTGCAATGAGATAGAGATATGTTAACGGTGATCTCTGCTAGATGTTAACATCAGTAATCAGGTTGATATTCAAGGCTTCAGATGTAGCACTTTTAGTTCAACAGTGATGTATAGTACACCTGTTAGGCATGGGTAATGATGCAAAATGTTCCATTATTTTCATTAGAGATTACAGTATTTCTGCATTGTTCTCACAAGCACTGAGTGCCTACTCTGAGGGGATGGGGCCTGTCTTACTGGGTAGGTTAAGATCACTGACATTCCCCCATTTCATCATGATCAGAGTGTTTATCTGTGTGTGTCACCCATCATATGACTCACTCTCATGCCATTGTATGTGTACATTCCTCCTCTGATTGCCTACCTTTGGGATCCTGGTGCATGGGTAAGTGCCAAAAGTGATGCTATCCAGATCATACTTTAATTCTCACATGCCTCTGACACATGGATTATGCATGACCATTTCCAATGCTGCTACCTGTAGCTTTGTTAAAGAAAGCTATTGGTATTCCCTGTTTGACATCCTCTATATTTTACATGTGGTACCCTGAGACAATGTTACAACAGACTCCCTCCTGGCATGTGCTAAATGTTCCCTAGGTCCACATGACATGTAGGTTGTAGTCCCCAATGGGCTGCTTTCTGCCATCCCTCCCAAGGTGTGACACGAGCGTTGCACAATCAGACCCAGCAGTGCATGTGTATTTGTGTAGCTACAATGCAGTAGACGTGTCCATTCCCACCTCCCCAGTATGCACAGTCGCCCCATTCAAGCCAAATGTTATTTTGACATGCACAGTCAGCATCTACAATGAACAGCAGTAGCAGTGGCCAACCAGGCCCAAACATCATTAGTTTGTACGTGCATAGTCCTGTAGTGTGCATTTTTCTTGAATCCTCCCCTCCAATTGAATAGTTACAAGGGGTTCCTGTGGTCCATTCCATGGCAGCTGACACCTATGTGCACTCAACCTGCAAGCCAGTTCAGCTGGGTGCAATATAGTTTCATGAAGGGTTCTATAGACATATCTCTTACCATGTCCTTATACCTCCCATCGCCCACACCTGGCCCCCCTCTCAGATGAGTTATTTGTCCTGTGACACAGCCATTCCATTCTGAGGATTTCCATTATAGATTAGTGTGCATGGGCCTGATAACGCGTCCCAATCTAGATAATTTATTCACTCTGGGACTCGTTTTAGGCTGATGAATCTTTTGATCCTGATTGAAGTCTCCTTAAGACGAAATAATTATTCAACATGTCAATTAATAATCAATAATCCCGTCTATAATCACATTAGCAATTCAATCAAATTAATCAATGACATTAATAATACTCGAACACCACCATGACTTTTTAGTCATGAATAAACACACCAGATTTTAGCAGGTTTGTGATGTTTATTCCCTATTAATTACACTCTACTAGCAAGTTTATTAGTCTCAAAACCAAGAAGCACATCAGCATTGGCATTGGCAACTCGAATAAGATTTCATCAAAGCAAAGATTATGAATATTAGAACATAGCACGACGTCAGCATGGATTAACTTTAGCAGAGTATTATTAGCGCATTATTCAACAAAGCATAGATTCAGTCATTTGTCTATTTCCGTCCGTTTAATGAACCCCTTAACTAACCTCGAATTAGCATTGGCATGTTGCGCTTCATGCAAAACAATTTTCATTAAACACAAATTTAGAAAACATCTATCTATGGTCTCTGTCAAAAGAAGCAGTTGGTACCTAGAAAGGAAAGGCAAACAAACAATTACAATTTCATCATCATATAGTTACCCTCCGTAATGGGTCAGCATACAGAGTCAGTCCTTGTCCTCAGGACATCAGTTGATTCGCCTTCAGCCAGGAAACACAGCAAAGATTCAGCAAGACGGGGTAAGTAGGGACACTTCCCTCATAAGGAGGAGAAGTATAGAACGGGCAACATAAGGGTGAGGATGGTTTGAACAGTCAAACAGCAAAGTTCTTTAGGCAGAGTGACAAAGTGTCTGGGTAATAGCAAGAATGGCTCACAATGGCATCTCCAATGGCTCCTTGTGTCAAAGGTTTTTATCCCTTTTCTGTTGTACAGTCCCCTCATTTCCAATTTGGCAGGTTTGGCGCATCACTATCTCCATCCAATGGTTTACTGATCGTCCCTTCAAAATTGTCACCTTATAACAGTT
This sequence comes from Pleurodeles waltl, assembly GCF_031143425.1. Lineage (NCBI taxonomy): Eukaryota > Metazoa > Chordata > Amphibia > Caudata > Salamandridae > Pleurodeles > Pleurodeles waltl. Next base: position 168,866,104 of record NC_090450.1, read on the forward strand.
CTCACTTAGTTCATTGGCTCCTGTGATTGACGTCTCCAACGGGTAGAATGTCCAGTATGATTTCATATTCTCGTGGTCCTCTCGCATCCTCAGTCAGTAGTTCCATTGTTTTTACTGGTGTAGGCGACCTTGTACCTGTTGCAAGTTTACACTGTTGCATTCAGCAAGAATGTTTCCTTGGGCAAGTCGAGTTTCATGAGAACGGATCTACTACAGTTACACTCATCTTCTAGCTTCTCGAAAAAAATACGATTACATGTCCTTCAGCAAGTCAGCACACTGCACGTTAGAAAAACACATTTAATATGCAACCTGGCAGCTAGGCTTCGACTCATGCTAACTAAGGCCTAGTGAATTAACTAGCAAAACCTCAACGTATGACTCTTAGTACTAATACAAATCATACATTAGTGCATTATTATTTCATTAGTAGTCAATTTCATTAATCATCGTATATAATGGTGGCCACTCCCCGTGGGCACATTTCAAACACACGTTTAGTAAAACACATTAATACATCGTCTATGCAGCATTATTATGCATTAGTTCATAAACATTGTTATGTTCATTTTAATTATAAGAGCTACGCTCCAACAGGCCCAAGTGAGATCGAGTAGCTACATGGTGTGAGGTGTCCTGCATTTTAACAGTCAAGTTGTGTAAGGTAGCAGTGTGCATGCTTGGCGTACACTTCCAGTCCGTGTATTTTGCTGTGTATTCGGGGAGTTGTGGTTGTGGTGTGTACTGTACATCGCACTGTAAGTGCCAGAATACAAAGTAATCTAAACATGGACTGGTGCTGCACTTCACACTATGAAGCGAGTAAGGTGATGGATCTGGACGGGGCTGTGCAAATTGTGGGTGGTCAGTGTGTATTACATATCTTTGCTGTTTAACCATAGAATTGCCAGCATACTACCCTTTTGCCTGCAGACAGTGCATTTTAGCTGCCTGCATCTTATGGCATTGTCTAGTTTCCACATTGCCCCTTGCTGCAACTTACCCTGTGGTTCTTGTTGTTTGTCGTATGCCACACTATCATGTCCTGGGACTCCTGCCACCAACTCCTCAGGGATGATGGCTGCCACCATGACCTCCAAGTCATCCAGCTTCTCCTGGGGCGCTGGACTTCCACATCCAGTCTGCAATGCTGTCTGTGGTTGCTGGCTAGTTTCTCCTTTGTCCTGCGCTTGCAATCGTGCCAGCGCTTTTTACAGTCGATCACTGTCCTCTTGACTTCTGCCACACTGTTGACCTTGTTCACAATGGCCTAAAATAGGCCTCTTTCCTCTCTAATGGCAATTTTGAGGTGACGAATAGCTGGTGTGAGTGCTCCGTTACCTGAGTGATCTGAATGTTATTCTCCATAAACTTGCACTTCCACTTCCCCTTCTCCTGGGAGTCTGTCTGGACATCCTGGCTGATACTAGGGTTGTTGGGGTTATTTTGGGTATCTGGTCTCCTGGGTTCTGCATATCAGCTTCTGGAGTGTGTCCTGATGTTTGTTTTTTCAAACTGCAGAGTTTTTCAACTGTTTTTTTTACCCTTTCAGTGCTCAAAAGTAACTCAAGTACAACTTGTGTCAAATTACGTGCCGCAATTCAGCCTAGCGTCACTTTTACCGCAGTAATGTAATTTTTGCTCAGACTCAGCACACGGGCTTGTGTCAATTTTTTTTATGCAGCCAAAATCCTAAAGCAATGGTGTGCCATTTAGTAAATTCGGTGCAAGCATGGCGTTAGGATCTGTCATAACACGGTGTTAACATTTTTGACACATCGCTGCGTTGCGACAGTGATGCATCATTTCGTGTAAATGAGGCTCCAGCTTCCTTCAGAGTGTTGAAAGACACAAGGAAGGCAATGGTTCAGCAGGACAGAGTAATGAAATTCTCTGAACGTGTTATAGCACAGTGGTTAATTTGTTTAGATTACCAAAGCTTGTCAGATTGACATGTAATTAACTATTAAAAGCAAGGTCAGAAAAATAGCTCCAATTTGAATGCCTGTAAAGCAAACCCTTTCATAATAACAGCATGGATACAACCAATAAGGAAGTGTAGTCCCCTAAGGTCATAGAGATAAGCAACACAAACAAATGCTGTGTCCAAATTATACGCATTTCATTGCAAAGAGAAGGTGGTGAAATACTTCCATTCAGTAATGAGAGAGGATAATTGATGAAAATCAGCTTACCCCTATGAGCAGTAAAATGATTGCTAACACTTCTCTGGGAGGGCCGAATTAACTTTAAAGTAAGGGTAGAACAATACCAAGAGCAGGGTGTGACCTGAGCTGCCCAACTCACAGGACTTCACCGAATCCTCACTGTCCTGCTTTGCTCTATCTCATCAGTTCCACCTCGTCCTTCTACGCTGCCTAGTGTTTTGGCCCTCTCCTTTCAGATCCCTCTATCTTCACTGCTATTTCTGTGCCTCTCTTTTCTCCTTGATATTGTCATATCTCCAGATCCTTCATTCATCATTCCAATCACTGCCTCTCTCGCTCTCCTCTCAATGTCCCTTCTATTTGTCGACTTCCATCTTTCTCAGTAAGTATTGTCCTGTTGTACAGCTATTTCAGCCATATTTTAGACATGTTATTCTAGATAACTAGGCCTGCTGCTGTGCACTTTAGCCCAGTTACATTTATTTAGCATTGCTTTTATTTTCTAGCATTAGCCACATTTGAAGTATTGTTTATTTTTCTCTATTTAGTTGTTTTTTTGCCTAGAAAAGTGTTACGTTCTTAGCTGGACATTCATTTCAATTTGTGCTTTCCTCAGGGCTGGAGTCAGATAGGGTCTCAGACCTTCACAGAAACATACACATTCCTACGTGGGGACCCTTTCTTAGAATGTCAACTGTTTTATTATAAAAACACTCCTTTGTCCCATACACTTTAGAGGGCGATTCCAGCCAGATGACCATGACTGCATGCTGATTGTTGATTGTCTTTGCTACAGCTGCTTGCTTAGACTACCTAATCCCTGGCCTATATGGGGGCGGTGTCTTTCAAGACTACAGGCTTCCTTGCTCAGGTATGGGTGATGATGTCTTCCAAGGGGGAAACCTGAATGACGGATTAGGCTTATTATGCTGTGCTCTAACTTAGCTTAGGTAGGAAAGATATATATCATTCGTAGTGACAGTATGGTGAGACTGTTTTTGTGTTTCACTCTCCTTGTCACAATCTTGCTCTTATTGTGTTTTATCTTTCTTGTTATTGCAATACATGCCATTTTATCCAAGATGCATTTACTTCAATAAACCCTTATTGAACTATATTTTGCCTCTGTTTGTCTTTGCCTGTGTGAGGCTAATGTAACTGAGAGAAAGGAACCTAACCTAATCGACCACGATTCCCCAGGGAGTCTTCCTTGTCTTGCGCCCGGTTGACACAATCATCCCTCTTAGGCAGAGATGAGGTGCTGCTAGTTAGCCGGGAAACCCAGATTAGGCCGACAGGCATCACATGGTGTGGACTTATACTAAGTACCCCACAATCTATGTGATTCTGCCACCCAAATCCAGTAGTCTCATTAGGATAATGAGAACCTACGTAACATGGCCTTCAACTTGCTTTTATTTATCCATCTTGTCTGCAAAGTTCAGGAGCAACATATGTCATTGCAGATGCAGCCAAAGAGCACTAATTGCCTTTCCTGCCTCCTTTATTACCTCTCTTCCCAACTAATTTCCAAGCCCTTGTCATCTATTACCCAAAATCATTTCCACTTTATCTCCCCTTTTTCAGAGCTGCTGCCTGGTTGTCACTTCCTTTTAAGGGGATCTTCTGCCTCCATTTTCACATGAGACTCCTTCATCACTTGTATATTAATATCCTTAACCAGGACACAATATGTAGTATTGTTTTGCTTCACTCATCTTATGTCTGTTACACATCCTATGGTATTTACCTATGTATATTGACTATAGTTACCAATTGTTTGTGTTGTGTGCCTGTCTGTGGTATTTTATTTGCATTGTCTGCAGCCAGGTGCTCTGAAGTAGCCTTCACCATTAATGTGGCATTTATTAATCTGTATCAAAACTAAATATGCTGTCCCATGACTCACAAAAAATGAGTTGTCCAAGGACGCCCTAGTGTGCTCTTGAGCTATACATTTTGCCTTTATGTTCTGATGAGCCTCGCAGCTTGCTCTAATATGTTGAAGTGTCTCATTATGTGAATGTGTTTTGCTTAAGCCCTACTGCAATTGTAGGGAGTTGGCTCTGTATGTGCTATTTCAAAGTAAGGAATAGCATGCACAGAGTCCAAGGTTTCCCCTTAGAGGTAAAATAGTGGTAAAAATAGATAATACTAATGCTCTATTTTGTGGTAGTGTGGTCGAGCAGTAGGCTTATCCAAGGAGTAGTGTTAAGCATTTGTTGTACATACACATAGACAATAAATGAGGTACACACACTCAGAGACAAATCCAGCCAATAGGTTTTGTTATAGAAAAATATCTTTTCTTAGTTTATTTTAAGAACCACAGGTTCAAATTTAACATGTAATATCTTGTTTGAAAGGTATTGCAGGTAAGTACATTAGGAACTTTGAATCATTTCAATTGCATGTATACTTTTCAAGTTATTGACAAATAGCTACTTTAAAAGTGGACACAGTGCAATTTTCACAGTTCCTGGGGGAGGTAAGTTTTTGTTAGTTTTACCAGGTAAGTAAGACACTTACAGGGTTCAGTTCTTGGTCCAAGGTAGCCCACCGTTGGGGGTTCAGAGCAACCCCAAAGTCACCACACCAGCAGCTCAGGGCCGGTCAGGTGCAGAGTTCAAAGTGGTGCCCAAAAACACATAGGCTAGAATGGAGAGAAGGGGGTGCCCCGGTTCCGGTCTGCTTGCAGGTAAGTACCCGCGTCTTCGGAGGGCAGACCAGGGGGGTTTTGTAGGGCACCGGGGGGGACACAAGCCCACACAGAAATTTCACCCTCAGCAGCGCGGGGGCGGCCGGGTGCAGTGTAGGAACAGGCGTCGGGTTTGCAATGTTAGTCTATGAGAGATCTCGGGATCTCTTCAGCGCTGCAGGCAGGCAAGGGGGGGGATTCCTCGGGGAAACCTCCACTTGGGTAAGGGAGAGGGACTCCTGGGGGTCACTTCTCCAGTGAAAGTCCGGTCCTTCAGGTCCTGGGGGCTGCGGGTGCAGGGTCTCTCCCAGGCGTCGGGACTTTGGATTCAAAGAGTCGCGGTCAGGGGAAGCCTCGGGATTCCCTCTGCAGGCGGCGCTGTGGGGGCTCAGGGGGGACAGGTTTTGGTACTCACAGTATCAGAGTAGTCCTGGGGTCCCTCCTGAGGTGTTGGATCTCCACCAGCCGAGTCGGGGTCGCCGGGTGCAGTGTTGCAAGTCTCACGCTTCTTGCGGGGAGCTTGCAGGGTTCTTTCAAAGCTGCTGGAAACAAAGTTGCAGCCTTTCTTGGAGCAGGTCCGCTGTCCTCGGGAGTTTCTTGTCTTTTCGAAGCAGGGGCAGTCCTCAGAGGATGTCGAGGTCGCTGGTCCCTTTGGAAGGCGTCGCTGGAGCAGGATCTTTGGAAGGCAGGAGACAGGCCGGTGAGTTTCTGGAGCCAAGGCAGTTGTCGTCTTCTGGTCTTCCTCTGCAGGGGTTTTCAGCTAGGCAGTCCTTCTTCTTGTAGTTGCAGGAATCTAATTTTCTAGGGTTCAGGGTAGCCCTTAAATACTAAATTTAAGGGCGTGTTTTCGGTCTGGGGGGTTAGTAGCCAATGGCTACTAGCCCTGAGGGTGGGTACACCCTCTTTGTGCCTCCTCCCAAGGGGAGGGGGTCACAATCCTAACCCTATTGGGGGAATCCTCCATCTGCAAGATGGAGGATTTCTAAAAGTTAGAGTCACCTCAGCTCAGGACACCTTAGGGGCTGTCCTGACTGGCCAGTGACTCCTCCTTGTTGCTTTCTTTGTTCCCTCCAGCCTTGCCGCCAAAAGTGGGGGCCGTGGCCGGAGGGGGCGGGCAACTCCACTAAGCTGGAGTGCCCTGCTGGGCTGTGACAAAGGGGGGAGCCTTTGAGGCTCACCGCCAGGTGTCACAGTTCCTGCCTGGGGGAGGTGTTAGCATCTCCACCCAGTGCAGGCTTTGTTACTGGCCTCAGAGTGACAAAGGCACTCTCCCCATGGGGCCAGCAACATGTCTCTAGTGTGGCAGGCTGCTGGAACCAGTCAGCCTACACAGATAGTTGGTTAAGTTTCAGGGGGCACCTCTAAGGTGCCCTCTGTGGTGTATTTTACAATAAAATGTACACTGGCATCAGTGTGCATTTATTGTGCTGAGAAGTTTGATACCAAACTTCCCAGTTTTCAGTGTAGCCATTATGGTGCTGTGGAGTTCGTGTTTGACAGACTCCCAGACCATATACTCTTATGGCTACCCTGCACTTACAATGTCTAAGGTTTTGTTTAGACACTGTAGGGGTACCATGCTCATGCACTGGTACCCTCACCTATGGTATAGTGCACCCTGCCTTAGGGCTGTAAGGCCTGCTAGAGGGGTGTCTTACCTATACTGCATAGGCAGTGAGAGGCTGGCATGGCACCCTGAGGGGAGTGCCATGTCGACTTACTCATTTTGTTCTCACTAGCACACACAGGCTTGTAAGCAGTGTGTCTGTGCTGAGTGAGGGGTCTCTAGGGTGGCATAAGACATGCTGCAGCCCTTAGAGACCTTCCTTGGCATCAGGGCCCTTGGTACTAGAAGTACCAGTTACAAGGGACTTATCTGAATGCCAGGGTGTGCCAATTGTGGATACAATGGTACATTTTAGGTGAAGGAACACTGGTGCTGGGGCCTGGTTAGCAGGGTCCCAGCACTCTTCTCAGTCAAGTCAGCATCAGTATCAGGCAAAAAGTGGGGGGTAACTGCAACAGGGAGCCATTTCTTTACAGCAATGATGAGTGGAGTCTTACATCCGGCTACTCACCTCTTTCACCCCCTATCTTCCCTCCTGATCCTTCATTTTGTCTCACACATCTTCCATTTTCCCACTAACATCTTTAATTTAGCTACATCCATTCTCCTGGATTTTGATGAGAGCTCAGGAGGAGGGGGCAAGAGACTTTTGGCTGCCAACCATCATGACGGGTCCTGTAGCGGTATTGCATATTTGGTGCACAGCAGACCTATTTCAGTTGACTGCATACCAAAGTTAACTGCCTTTCAGGATTGTTTTTGTGAAGGAAGGTGTCATTTCCTGCACAAAACAATCCTGCCACAATGTAGGCACCCTTGCAACATGACACAATTGTACCTGTGTTGGTGCTAGGCAGCCAAAAGAGCACCAGCACTAGGAAAGAACAAGTATGTGCTGTATAATGGTAAATAAGGCACATTGTATTGTATTGTATTGTAATAGTATTTATATAGCGCTTACTACCCCTGACGAGGTGTTGAATTGCTTTTCGGTGAGTAGCACGCTACTCTGGAACCCAACAAGAACTCGTGATGGATTAGTATCGGGAAATAATTAGTACAGTTTTAGTATTATTATGAGTTAATTTGAGCCGCGGATATGAGAGTTTGTTAGTTAGATTGACTGGAGTAATGGAGGGGTGGAAGAGGAAAGAAATCCAGAAGTGTTAATTGGGAGTATATCCTTCATTTACTCAACCCAAAGGCTTGGGATGAGTAAAGGGGGATGGAGGAGGGAAGAGTATGTGGAAGGGGTAGGGAGAGCATAGTAGCAGGGTGAGATAAATGAGGGAGAATTGAGTAGGGTTGTGGGGGAGGTCACGGTAGTAAAGTGAGGTTTGGTGAGTTAGATGTGGAAGCGGAGGGAAGAGCTTAGGCTGAGTTATTTAGAAGATGAAAGTAGTAGAAAGGATTTGGGATGAGTCAGAGTGGGAATGGAGGATAGTTTGATAGAGACATGACATATGATGATGGGTAGATAAGTGTGATAAGATGAGAGCAGGAATTCATAGATATCTAGTATAACAAACCCACCCAGGAGCCATGCAATGACCCACGAACATGCCAAGCACAGAAACAACTTATACACATACATACATACACATAAATATACATACATACACACATACAAACACGCATGAATACACACACATATGCACATACAATACATAATTAGAACCATGGGTAAATATACTTAGTCATACAGGTTTAAAGAGTGTGTGTGTATTTTATTGTTATGACGTAGTAGCGATACATATTTTCTAAAGAACTATACATAACTAGAAATATACACATAATCAGAAAAAAATATTTATCAACATAGGCATATGCAGTCCATAGTTGTTTGAATATGGTGGTTATGAAGGAAAGAGCCAACTCTTGAGTAGTTTTCTGAAGACAAGAAAGTTATCTGTGGCTCTTATAGTTGGGGGTAATGAATTCCATAGTTTGGCTGCTTGAACGGAGAAGGATGTACCACCTATAGTCTTTTTCTTGTATGGTGGTGTTCTAAGGCGGGGTGCCAATCTTGAGCGGAGGTTTCTTTGTTGGATGTATTTGGTTATTTTGTTTCTGATAAAAAGCGGTCCTGTTCCATGTATAGCTTTGTGGGTGATACAAAGCATCTTGAAAATGCATCTTCTGGCAACGGGTAACCAGTGTAGTGCTCTCAAGGCAGGGGAGATGTGGGCTTGCGGCTTTACATGTAATAGTAGCCTGGCTGTGGAATTCTGGATACGTTGTAGTTTTTTCATAATAGATAGAGATGATCCATGATAGAGGCCATTGGCATAATCGAGTTTGCATAGTACAAGCAAGATAGTAGCTTGCACCTTGTGTGGAAATCCGAGGTGGGGGAAGATGCGTCGTAAAGTCTTCAAGGTGATGAAGCTTGTTTGTGCTAATTTGTCCACTTGGGCATTCATAGTTAACTTGGAATCCATTGTGATTCCTAGGTTTTTAACTTCCTTGGATAATTGGGGAGGTGGTCCGAGATCGTCAGGTCAGACTCACAGAGGGCTTGGAATAATCCCTTTTATATCACAACCCAAAATTACTGTTATCAGATTTCCACATAATTCAGGAGAAAAGAAAATATTGCCATGCAGCAGGCCCTGCACCCAAGCTCCGGGAGTGGCCAGGATCCTGTGGGCGCCGAACCTCCCAGTGCACGAAGCCTTCAGCTATGTGCAGCAGTGGGTTGGCCTTGCACCCAACCCACTACAGACAGCCAATAGCCTGCACAATGGCAGATGGGCTGCAGGGTGTAGTCTCTGGCCAAACCCTTGTCATTATTTTATTTTATTTTTTTGGTGCTGTGGTACTGGTACCTAGCTACCTCTTGGTGTACTGTGCTGGTTACTGTGATACTGGGCAATCATACTGCAGTACCAGCAGCACAAAATAATTATCTGTTTTAATTTGACTTGAAGGAGGGCCCCTTTGGGATCTTACATTCCTGATCTCCACATGGCCCTGGAGGTCAGGGTATGGTCTTTGATTTTTTTTCAGGACACGAGGACCGAGCCTCTACGTTTTGTAATGACAGTTGCAACATGTTCTTTGGTTTGGCAGCCAGCCAATCAAATAATTTGGTACCCTGATACCAGCACCCATACCAAGGTACCTAAATGACTGACGGGACAAAAAGCTCTCTGCCAACCAGTTATCTATTTTTTTTTATGTTTTGGTTCTGTGAGAGTTCTGCGGAACCCCATAGTACCAACTGTCCAGATATGCCTAACCTTTTCTGAGGGTTAATCCCTTCATTTCCAACATGAGCCCCTTTTTAAAAACGTAGGGCCTAATTATAAGTTTGGTGGACGGGAACACCCATCCGCCAAACTCCTGACAGGGTGCCTGCCGCCATAGTGGCGACCACTCCGCCAGACCTATTATGAGTTTCACGCAGTGCTATTCAGCAAGGTGGCTTGCTGTGTTGGGCTGTGTGAAAGAATGATAAATCTGACCCAAACTGTTTCTCGCATTTGCATGGGAAAATTTCCCCATGCAAATGAGGCAATAGTCTCTTACGTCAGCACGGGTGCAGTATGTGCACCAGCTCTGTCTGTATTACAGAAGAGGGCCAACCTTCAATAATGCTACAGTGCCCCAGGTGTGCAGAAATCGGCTTTACCTGATTTTTGTGCCCCAACGGCACTGTACACAATAAGGTCCCTGGGAGTAAGAATGGACAAACATGTCTTACATAAGCAAAAATGCAAAATCCACACAGGTCCTTTTGAGTTTCTTAGGCCCATATTTATACTTTTTTAGCGCCGCATTTGCGTCATTTTTTTTACGCAAAAGCTGCACAAACGTACAAAATAAAATTGTATTTTGAAAGTTTGCGCCGCTTTTGCGTCAAAAAGCGGCTCAAATGCGGCACTTAAAAAGTATAAAAATGGGCCTTACTGTATTGTTTTTTTTAAAGGGAAAGGGAGGAGTGAATCTTTTTCGTTGCGCCTTAAGTGGTCAAAACAAATCAGGAGAAACGCACAATATCAATGTGCTTCTTACATTCTGTCGGTAGAGGGCCGGCCGAACTGGCACCACGATGTCAGTCATCCTCTGCATAGCAGACTGTGAAATGGGCAAGTTGAAGGTCTAATCTACCTTGGCACTTCTTGGTGTGAATAAGAGAAATTTCACAGCCAACAGAGGCACCCCATATCACCTGGATCATTCACTCTCTTAAAAGAAGCATAGAAAAGAGAGAATATTTGTTTTTATTAAAATCTATGGCCATCTACAGCCATGTCGGTGACTGTAAGGGGTGCATCTGGTATTAATGTTGGCAGAAAAACAAAAGTGTAGCCTAGTTTTTAAAGGTTACTCCTTTGAAAACTTAGACTCTCTCTTTCTCTCTCTCTCTCTCTCTCTTTTTATTTAGCCAGAAGCAGAGTTCAAGTTGCATGTTTACGTCCCTGCATTTTATTTCAAAAAATGTTGTTTCAAGGAACTCAGCGTTAAAGTGGATTATTGTCTTTAGGTCTGCAGCCGCAGCAGGCATGGCCATGCACTGTTTTTTACGGCGGCTGAAAAAATATTTTATTTAACTAAAACATGTTAGGAGTCGAGCGGGCCATTGAAAGCACTCTTCCATTTATAGTAAATGAAGCTTTTCCAGAGCCAATAATGCGTGTCTCAACAGAACTTCAAACAACACCCACATAAATCTGTCACTAGCTTCCGATAAGATTTACCATATGGGCGAATATCGTTCATAGTGTCTGCTTACAGCAAAGCTTGACAATTTCTTATTTCAGATGTACAGGATTGAGTCCATACATGATGTATTGAGATAGCACTTTTGCAGAATAAGTCAGCTATCGGGATGCGTTTCTCCATGTGAGAACACATGAATTCTTCAGAAGCGTTAATTGTAACTCAGTCAAAATGTTGAGGAGAATTTGGTCAAATTCTGAAAGCTGATTAAAAGAACCCAGAATCCATTTATTCTGAGGTTGCCAGTCTTGTAGATGTTTTTCTTTGTTTTTTGGAAATTGATAGAAAATACAAAGAACTAAAAACGTTATGTTTTAAATAGTTTGTGTAACAGTGTTGAACTTCCATTCGTATGGTCAATAATGGAGAGTTCTATTCTTCGCCAAGCATCCTAAAACAAAATAAATCAGTTTTGAAACAATTTAGCATACATGGAAACAAAGTGAAAATATGAGCACTTTCACAGTACAAGGCTACCTTTTAATCATTTCTTTTATGAAAGTGCAAACGCGCCTTAGAATACTACCCCGACGCCCCACCGCCAGAAAACAAACTACCCTGATCCCCCACCGCCACAAACCAAACTACCCCGACCCCCACCCCAAAGACCTAACTATCGCGATCCCCCACTGTCAAAAATCAAACTACCCCAACCCCCACCCCCAAAAACCAAACTACCCCAACCCCCCAAAAACCAAACTGCCCCAACCCCCCAAAAAAACCAAACTACCTGACCAACCCACCCCCAAAAGCCTAACTACCCCGATCCCCCCACCCCAAACACCAAACTAGCCTGACCCCCCTACCCCTAAAAAACAAACTACCCTGAACCCCACCCCCAAAAACCATAATACCCGGATCCCCCCACCCTTCACCCTCAAAAACCAAACTACCCTGATCAGTGAATAGTGGACTCTGCGTTAGAGGACGATGGATCGAAGCGACATAGGTTTGAGGGGATGTCATCAATGAGCGTCGTGCGTTTCAACAAAAGTTAATAACGAGCAATATTTCGAACTTCAATCAATAACCACACCAGTTTATAAGAAGAATTCATATATTTATTTCCCTATGTTAACAATGCTAATTTCACGAAAATAACCCTCAAACACAAATGATAAGCATATAAGATCAATAGCGGTTGGTTAAAGCGTCTTATATATCTCAATTTGAGCTAGACAATTAAACAAATTATCTCCAAAAGACTCACACTTATTAATAATACAAAGATCAGTAATAATGGCAAAGTATACATTAGTTCAGCATCAAATGATTTCAAACATGTTGTTTCAAAGTTAGTTCCCTCACTAACCACAAATTAGCATCATCATGTTCGGCTTCATGTGAGAATAATTTAGTAACACAAATGTAGAAAAACCCTTTTATCTCACTTAATGATTAAAAATATATTATTAATATGCAGCAATTAAGTCATAAATTGCAGCTGGTACCTAGAAAGCAAAAGAGACACATATTACATTACAATGACCTACATTACCAATGGTAAAAGTAGAAACAGCAAGTAGTATGTTTCAGCCAGGGGACACCTTCAGTTATGGCCTAACAACAGCTGACCCACTCAGGAAATACGAACTTCATCTGCTCCCGTCTGCTCTCCAAATTCTAAAATTGTAATAATCATACTAACTCCTAAAGAATTCTACCCAAGTTGTTATACTAAATCCTAATAAGCTTATGATTGGTCAGTCTATGGGGTGGTTTCATTTCAGCCAATCAACAACTCATTGATGACCTAAAATACAACAAATCCGTCTCGTCTGTAGCATCATTGTTTCACCGCCTCTTGAATATCTTGTCTTCAGGAAGAAACTTTTACTGTTTCAACCTACTTCCATCCTCGAGGAAAGACCAGATATTAGTAACATTCTCAAACAATAGGACATTTCAACTTATGCAATGCTTGGTTAAAACATGACCTTGTAAGACATGAGGCAACAACCCACTAAGGTACACAAACTTCAAAAACACCTTTATGTAAGCTTTTGAATCATGGAAAATAACCACAGCTTTTAGTTAGAATTTCACTCAGCTAAGAACTGAAAAAAGAAAATTTTCAAAAGTCACTAGTTTTGCATGTTAATTCATTATACATTTCAGTATAAAATCATTATTAAACATATTAGAAAATGTACACTCTCACAAAAGGATGCAAATCAAAGCAGAACGGCGCATTCACTTCTTTGCAAGATGGAGTGTCGTTTGGCGCCTGATTCACAGTGGGAATCCACAGACCCCTACATATGAGTTCAGATTTACGACTTTTACCATTTCACAAACCTCACAGTAGTAGTCTCTCACAGCTTTCCAATACTCCTGACAATGTCATGTAACTTATTTGATGTAAGCGTGCCTGTTCCCTTTCTGAAAATGCATTTGCTCCAACTTTTCACTGGTGAAACGGTCCGTCCTTTCTAGGGTGGAAATGGGTCAGAGAAGATTTTGTAAATACTCAAAACTGATTTGTTAGCCTGTGTTCTAAAACTCACATGGCTAACAGCACCTCCTTATGCCCACTACCCAACACATGAGTGACATTTACTCCTTCATAATAGTATAGTTTTTTGGAGGACATGCACACAGAATTTAAATAATTTATAACTGCTTGGTATGATTTGGTGACTACTTTGCAGGTGTGAATGTAAGTATTTCCTCTAGTAATCAAAGTTTTTTTTACCAGACTGGGACTGGGACAAAAAATCGACGTGGGCAGAAAAATGAAAGTGCCCCCCGCTAGTGAACCAGATAGCTAAAATGTTTTACCCATTACATGGAAACTCTTTAATAGACTGCACACTGGCTTCTCTCCCACTGTTAAACTCCGTTGTCTTCTTTAGATTAAAAATTAGCATTTCCCTCAGGAACCGGAGCTCCTGTTTACACTGACTAAACATGAATAGACAACAGATCTCCTGGGGTCCACCTACTCTACCTATCTGAAAAGAGTAAGATGGTCCTCGGAAACAATAGAGTCCCTGGCCAGTGAAGCAATATCATTCCTGTGCACAGCTCAGAAACTGGAACGCTCCACAATTTACCAGTGGGTGATATTTGCAGAAAGCTTTGTGGCAAAGTGTGCTTCAAAAGCTAACCTACCCAGGGTCCACAACCCATCAACATTGCTGTGAAGCATAAAACCTCATAAGGGAGCTGCCTTGAAACACCTGAAACAGAACGCCAACCAGGCCCTTTGGACAGTTCGTTGGTTCCCTTCCAACGAAGAACATGTCAACAACCTGAGGAGTGCAAAAAAGGAATATAAACAGGCCTTGTAGGCATCAAGGAGGGAAAATTCGGAGCCCTTCTGGGCCAAACTTACTTGGGGCCGAAAGCACCACAACTCGAAAAGGTTTTAGAAATTGGTGAACGCCCTCAAAAGCTCTGCACATGGAAAGCTGGAGTCTTGCATCCCAGAAGCAGTGTGGGCTGCACATCTATTCTCCCACTTCAACCCGCCGTCCAACCAAAACCTAATGCTACATACATCAGGGGAAGTATACCTGGAGCAGTCGTGGATTTTTCGACGCGTTACTGTGTACTCTTTCCATCAGCGCCAAAGCGGAACTTAGGCAGATAGTTAAAGAGTGCATTTCTGGTGCACCAGGCCCAAATGGAATCCCACAGGACATCTACAAGACGAGCCCAACAATCTGGGCCGATACCATGGCCCCATTCTTCAACAACGCTGTAAGGGGACATGATTCCCGCCTCCTGGGAGTCTCTATAATTGCACTCATCTTTAAAGGAGGAAACAAATTTGACCCAGAGAATTAAGGCTGATTACCCTTATTGACAGTGAAGTGAAATGCTACGCTGGTATTTTACTTCTCAGAAAATGGTCAAGTTTGAACAACATCATCCCTTTAAACCAAACAGGATTCACAAAAAACACAACACAGCTATGAAAAAGATGGCCCTGACACTCAACGTCAACTCCTCCACAACAAAGAAGCTACCACTCTATTTGTGGCACATCAACTACAAAGCAGCCTTTCACTGGGTCAATCGCAAGAAGCCACGGGAAAGGCTACACGGCTAGTGTACCCCAACACCCCTCTTGAGAGCGATCGAAAATCTATACTCTGACACATGAATCTAATTGGAACTGGGAAAGGGTGCCAATCTGTCCAGGGCAATTCCGACGGCAAGTGGCCTCAAGCAGGGGTGCGTCTTAGCACTGTTATTATTCGACCTGTTTCTGGCAGATTCCAACAGCCCTGCTTCGAGTTAATTCCCATCCACCAAAACTGGGGTCAATTCACCTGTCAAAACTCCTCTATGCTAAAGACCTGGTGCTATGTCGCCGCACTAGTGTAGGCATGGTTCGCCTTTAGGAAGCAACACAGGAATACTCTCTGGCGAGCGGCCTCAAAATAAACAGTAAAACAACTAAGATAATGATCCTAGCTTGAAATAGTCATAAATGGGAAGCCAACTGGTATCTTGATGGGAACACCCTCCAGGAGAAAAAGGTCTACAAATACATGGCATTTTTTCAATGAAAGGGGTTCTTTCAAACCCTACAAGGAGGAAAATAAAACAAAGGGGATCGCCCTTGCGGCTGGGCTCTCTACAGCGTTTAAGAATCTGCAGCGGCACTCACTTTCTTCCAACTTGGCAATCGCCAGAGCCTAAGTAGTACCCACTCTGGGATATTGATCAAAGGCCCTCCGGGGCCAGGATGCTTCAATACTGGACATATTAGTAACACGTATATATGGACACATTCTTCAGCTCCCTGGCTACAGATAACCAGCCCAGATTAGGCTAGAGTTCAGGCTTGTAAAGGAGTCCCTCGCGAGGAAAGCATCATTTGTTCTCTTTTGTCATAAGCTAAAACTTGTCACTGTACACTCACTAAACTATTGTATATGGAAGAACATCATGAAAAGGCCATGGTGGCCGGCAAGGGATTATCTTGAAGAGACAATAACTCGGTTTGGGCTAGCTGAACTGTGGCATTTTGCAGCGAGTCATGTCGTCTTTTTAAAAAGTCATCAATAAGGCAATGAAAATTATCTCCTTACTGGACAATAGATCTACTTAAGAGCACTGCACACTTGCCTGGGTCATACTAAACAGTTATAAAGCCTAAAGACTACAGGAATATCTTAGACTTTCACTAAATTTCAGGGTCACAAGCAGATATTTCACTTATTTGCCTAGGCATCCTGCCATCCCTTACGCACAGCATGCCCTGGCAAAGGATATCAGGGCAACGACTTACCAACTGTCTGGAGCTGTAGACCTGCTGCACACCATCTGCAGTGCTACTTTAGATACACGATGAAAATGGCTACCCCCCACTGGAATCAGGTTGGGACGCACTCCTACAGACAAACTATCTAGGCTTGTCTTAGCTCCGCTGACCAAAGAATAATTGCGTGAACGGTGAAATTCCTGCGGGAAATAGAGAGGTCCCTAACACAAGTAAAATCAATTGGTCCACCAGCAGGGCACGGCTCATGACTGTCCTCTTCTTGTGATGACAGCTGACCACTGACGCCCTCTTGGGGACTTTTAATCCATCCATAATTTTAGTGCTTTTTAATGCTAATTTCCATTTTCCAATGTTTAAACTGTGCTATTTTTGTGATTGCACGGTACTAATTGGGCGTTGTCAGTCTGCTGTTTTTAAATGATTCAAACATGTGATGTTTTTCTGCTGGCCTTAGCTTTTCACTGGTTGTATAGCTTTGGTATTTTAGAATTGTTAAATATTTTCTACCCTAACAATTAAACAGCTGCTATCACTACGCACTTGCCTTTTGTTAAAGGGGAAGGTTTTAATCAGCCTTTTGCCTTGAAATGATGCAAATTTATCACGTAAAATGTCTCCTTTCTCTACACTCCTGCTGCATCTTGCCAACGGCACTCTACTAAATTAACCTTGTGTCCTTGATTTGAGCTACCTTTTAACTTTCTGTATTTGTGTGTTAAGATCTGTCATGTTTTGGCTATGCTAAATAATTGTGCTCTGCCTTTTCATCGCAAATTTTGTAATGGTTTTTATTAACTGTATACAATATAGAAAGGAGAGCTTAAAAGTGGCCCGCATTTCCAAATCAGGCCAGTTTTGAACTTGCAAAGACACGCTGAATGGCTATTTTGCAAGGTAGTGAAGACGGCTGCATTTCTGTTTACTGTAGGGAATATTTGTGACAAAACCAGGGAGATCAAAGGTGAAAATCGACCCACTTGGCCATAAACTAGGCCCAAAGACACCTACAAAACTGGCCTGTAGACACGTGGCGCAGCGCGGTGTTCAAGGACCACGCATAGACCTTTCGTGTTGCTACCACACTCGGAACTGCGTCACCGCAGTTCCTTTCTTTATTTATAGCCTTGTGCTCCGTGCCCCTCCCGGACACGCCGAGCACGCTGCTGAAACACGGAGAGCCTGCATGGCTCTCCGTTCACTCTTTACATCCCCCCCATGTTTTACTCCACATGGACAGGGATTAACAAAATGAACTTAAACAAATAATGAAAACATTTTCATACGAAAAACTTCAACATAAAGTTGAAAGAATAATCCCAAATAACAAATAACTGAAAACACTACAAATTTGTTTCTTAGCACCCTGAACCCTAGTGTCGCTCACAGAGTCCACTTTAGACGGCTGGAGGTCGTTGCACACTGTCCACATCGTTCTTCTCACAGTGCGCTTACACTAACGGACGACACCGACACTTACTTTCCAAACAATCTATTCAACAAACAAAGTCTTTCAGCTGACTGCTCGGCACAGGATTGGGGCGTAAGTCATATCTCGCACTTCTAATGCTACCACTTCCATGTTCAAAAACACAACCAGGCCTGGTTTGCTCGATCCTCGTTGGCTCTGTAACATCCTTCCTTTCTTCAGCCGGTAGTGGTGAATCATAGGAAATGTCCTCTATCTCTCCTTCTTCACTGGTCGACTCTCTCAGACCAGCCCTCTTAAAATGTGATACGTTTCGTGTTACTCTTTGTCTCCCTCTTGCTGCAGTTATCATTGACCCTTTTATGCCAATTACTTCCCATACATCCGGCTCAAACGGTGTTCGGAACTTCCCTCCTCCTCGCCGACATCTCACTACCACTCGATCTCCTTCTTGGAATCCTCAATACTTCGCTCGCCGTTGGACACTCGCCCGCTGGTTAGTAGCTTCTCGCCGGCTTTGAGTGGCCTTTACTTCCAATACAGGATGTTTCCATTTAGGACCGCAGGGAATACAAACACGTGGAGACACTTTGAACATCAAAGAGGAGGGAGCACAGCCAGTGGTGCTATGAGGCGTTTGACGATAAGCACTCAAAAATTGATACAGACATTGTTCACTATTTTCATTTTGTTCCACTCCAATCCTTAGAGCCCTGTTCAAAGTTCGCATGAATCTTTCCACGTCCCCATTTGCCTGAGGCCAGTAAGGCATTATCTTACGATGACGAATTGCCAGACCGTCAAGGTATGACCTAAACTCTTGCCCTTGGAAAGGAGGACCATTATCAGTTCGGACTTCGTCAGGCAAACCAAACAAAGCAAACGTCTTTTGTAGAACTGGCCGTACATTTTCAAACGCCGTTGACGCTACAACTTCCACCACGGGGAATTTGGTATATGAATCAATCAAAACAGCAGTCAATCTCCCATCTGGGAAACTCCCAAAGTCCATGCTCACTTTAGCCCAGGGTTTCAGAGTGGCCGGTTCAGTTACCACTGGGCTACTCGGAGGCTCTATTGACGTAATGATGCAGGAATGACATCTCCCTACCATTTCATCAACCTGAGTATCCATACCTGGGAACCAGACTTTAGCCCGTAATCTTGCTTTGGTTTTAGCAGCCCCTTGGTGCCCTTGATGAGCCAGCTAGATCACCCTCGACCAGAGACATTGTGGAAGCACGATTCGCCTTCCTCTCAGAACCAACCCATCACTATCGGTAGATAGCTCATCACGCACCTTCCAGATACTCTGCATGGCCACTTTTTGATCAGGGCAGGACATGTGGGTCTTCTCTAGAAAATATTTCCACCTTTTGTGGCTTAACGCTTCTTTGACGTGACTCAACATTACATCTTCCTGGGTAGCGTTCACAATGTCAGTTACGAGAAGAGCATTAGGGCATGCCGACTGCACAACCATGCTAACAAAAACTTCAGTATTTTCTTCATCCCGTTCTTGATGAACATCAAACACCTTCGGAGACGGGTGTCGAGACAGATAATCTGCAGGATTATTCGCACCAGGCCGATATACAACCGTGAATCTATAAGGTTGAAGTAGAATAGTCCATCGTTCAATTCTCGGAGGTGCCAGACGTGGACTACCCGTAAACAAGGGGACCAAAGGCTTGTGGTCAGTCACTACTTGAAACTCGTGCCCATACAAATACAGGTGGAAATGGCGGCACGCCCATCGAATGGCTAGAGCTTCACGCTCGATCTGCGCATACCGGGTTTCAACCGCCGACAACGCCCGACTGGCGTATGCAACAGGGATCCACTCTTGATGCCTCTGCTCCTGTAAGAGCACAGCTCCAAGCCCATCGGGGCTCGCATCCACCACCACTTCAGTTTTCCTACCGGGGTTGAAATAAGCCATAGTCGCTTTATCCAGCAACGCATTTTTAATATCCATAAATGCCTGTTGCGCATCCGGAGTCCAGTCCCAACGGTGTTGCCCTTTCATGAGTCGTCGAAGAGGTTCAGACATGGTGGCAAGCTGTGGTATAAACCTTCCGCAATATGTGGCCATCCCTAGAAAACTACGAACTTCCATTGGATTTTGCAGAACAGGGGCTTGACGGATCGCTTCAGCCTTCCGTGGGTCCACTTGCAGACCATCTTTTGAAAACACATATCCGAAAAACTCTACCGAGTTTTGATAGAAGGCACATTTCTTCTTATGAAGTGTTAGCCCTGCTTCCGTCAATCTTTTCAACGTCGCCCTTAGATGACGATGATGTTCTTCTCTAGTCTTGGAGTATATCAAGATATCATCACTTAAGTTGATTACCCCCGGTAATCCGGACAACGTTTCTCGAATCGCATTCTGAAATACTTCGGCAGCTGACGACGTTCCAAAACTCAGTCTCTTGTACCTTCTTAGCCCCACATGTGTCGAGAAGGTAGTAATGTTCCTGCTTTCAGGGTCCAGCTCCAACTGATGATACCCCGCATTAAGATCCAATTTTGAGAACCACTGGGCCCCATTCAGATCCGCAATGATGTCATCCATAGTGGGGGTTATGTGCCTCTCTCTCCTGATAGCCTTATTCGGCAGGCGCATGTCCACACAGAGACGAATCGCTCCCGGCTGTTTAGGTTTCGGTGCGATCACCAACGGTGACACCCATGGAGTAGGCCCATCCACTTTTTCAATGACTCCTTGTTCTTCCAACGACTGCAACTCCTTCTCAACAACCGGCCGTAGATGAAAAGGCACCCGACGATGTCGTAGAGCCACAGGAATCACATTGTGGTCTATGTGCAACTTGATGCGTTTTCCTTTCAAAGGTCCTAGTCCCTCGAACAACTGCGGGAATTCATGGAGAAGGCGTTCCACTTGAGTGTTATATATTTGACGCGCAAAGAATACTAGCTCTAACTCTTCAGCCGTGTGACATCCTAGCAAGGTGCCGCGATCCCCGGCCACGACATAGGACTTTGCCTCTGTCGACCTGTCTCCACTGCTTACAGCCACTTCCACGGTTCCTTTGAGGGGAAGGGGATCTCTTCCCCCGTAATGATATATTTTGGTAGCTGTCAAGGTAAGTGGCGGGGCAGCTACTAATTTTTTTAAAAGGGTTTCATCCATGACATTGACAGACGCTCTAGTGTCAATGAGTACAGAAACCAGCGTGCCATTGACGTGAACGTCACTCATGGGCAGTGGCCTCTTTTTTCCTGGTTTTCCTCCCGTAAAAGATATTACAAAAATGTCCTCTTCTTCATCTTCCTCAAAGACCGGACCACTCGCTGTCGCATGATCCCTTACTTCCTCCGCACTTTTGGATACAGCTCTGACATTCGTGTCTCTTCCTTTCTGTTCTCCTGGCTTGTTTCTCCTGGACCTGCACATTTTAGCAAAATGGTTTGGCTTACCACAGCGGTTACATGATTGCCCTTTTGCCGGGCACCCCGCATTCGGTCGATGTTCATAGCCACAGCTTCCGCAGGCTCTATCACTGGGTTTAGCAGGGTTCAGCTTACGAGGTGTTGCCTGACGTGTCTGGACGGCATCCACTTGTTCCTCTTTGACTTGAACTACGCGAGTCGATGACGCAGCAGCCAATGACTGACCTCTCACTGCCACCATGGCATCTGCTCGTACCGCCGATAGTTCATGTGACCTCGCCAGAATCAGAATGTCATCAAGGGACATGCCCTGTTGCCGAAGAATAAGCTTTCTCAAAGCATTAGACCGACATCCTTGAATGATCTATGCTCGGATCTCTTCTTGTTGGTTGAGACCCGTGCACGAGCTCACCAGTTTTCTCAACCTGGCGTAAAACATATCCATTGACTCGACCTCGGTCTGTTGCGCCTGTCTCAGTTTAAAACGTTCGTAATCTGAGTTAAGTTGAGGATCAAAATGCCTATTCAAAGCAGTCACCGCTGCGTCAAAATCAGACTTATCCCCTGTATCAGGGAGAGAATCAAAAAGCTCCTGTAGCTCATCTCCGCCCATCAGCAGCATCACAGACCTACGCACTGCTCCATCCGTCTCTCGGGTAGCACAAATATAGTTTTCTAGGCGATTTATCCACAGACGCCACCTTGGCGCAGCTGTGGCCGGGTCAATCAGTTGGCTAAATGGTGGTAAGGAGGTAATCGAGGAGTGAATACTATTATTTAGTTGTGCTGGGAGTTGAGGATTCCCTGGTGGTTGAGGAGGATTGGCATTATTAGCATTGTCTTGTAGTGGGGCACTCATGTTTGCACTCTCTCACTCCAGTGCTTTGCAAGGGTTAATGATGTCTTTTTTTTTTTCTCTGCTATTTTGTTCAACTTTTTTTTTTCTTGGTTTTTTTTTCTCTCCCTCTCTCTCTCTCTCTTTGGGGGTCCACCTGCCAGTTTCACCCCCTCCTTCACTCTCGCGTTGTTATTCTTGTCCAGACACGCCTTCCCCTTCTTTTGCAAAAGATTCCCCAGCCTCGTGGAAGACGCGCGTCAATTTCAGCTTTCTCAGCACAGAGACGCTCATAAGCAGAGCGCTCGGCTGAGAGAGCGCGTGGCGTCAATTTCAGCTGCTACCCTGGCAGCAAGGACACGCCCGAAGGCAGGGCGCTCAACGGAGCGATCCGCTCCACGCGACGATCCTCTTCTGGAGGCGGGGCAGGGCTCACCTTCTAGGGTTTCCCCGATCGGGAAACCAAACGGCACCACCCTCCGCCGACGCGAGGCACACCACGAGGCGATCGGGCTCCACTAGTGGCCTTCGCCTCCTCACAGCGGCCGACACCGCACCGCGTGGTCTTCTTTTATTTTCAGCGGCCGACTGCACCACTTTTCGGGTACGTCATTTCAGCGCTTATACCACCTTATATATTTACTTAATTATCACGTGATGTCTCGCATCCCGCTCGTCGTTGTAGACACGTGGCGCAGCGCGGCGTTCAAGGACCACGCATAGACCTTTCGTGTTGCTACCAAACTCGGAACTGCGTCACCACAGTTCCTTTCTTTGTTTATAGCCTTGTGCTCCGTGCCCCTCCCGGACACGCCGAGCGCGCTGCTGAAACACGGAGAGCCCGCATGGCTCTCCGTTCACTCTTTACATCGCCCACAGACAAATCTGTTAGACCAGCCCATCGGGCATTGCCTGTTTGCCCTGTTTGTCCAATAGGCCAGGCCGATGCTGTTTACTACCAAAAGAGGCTTGTGAATTGGGCCCAAGGGCTGGTACATCTACTCAAGGAATGTGACACCTGTTCTCAAAATCTATTCCCGATTTTTATAAAACTGGGTGACCCAATATTTAGTTTGAGAAGTGGGTATCTGATTAAAAGCACGGAAATGTACCACCTAGAAAGTTAGTTAATTACATTTATGAGCTTAATCATAACTGCCAAGTGATATCATAATGTTTCAAATTAATTTTAGAGGCGTGTAATTTTTGTTTTATTAGTAAACATATTGTTAGACTGATTTGTGTCTTGCAAAAGTAGTGTGGATATCCTTTCACAAACGTGATGTAGATGAGCACACAAAGTGGATAAGTCTGTACTGTTTAAAAATAAATGTATAGATTGCCAGTACACAAGGGGCATAATTTACTATTCAGATTTGCAAGCCAGTCATGTGCAATTTGCATACTGACTATTTTGTGAATGGGAATGCATATTACCATGAGACCTATATATAATAGATTGTGTTAGCGCGTCTCACCTTAATAAGTAAACTCACAAGGGGACGTGAATAGGTGATCCCACCATAATTCCAGTACATGCAGATCAATAACCAATAACCAATAACCAATAATCAACAATAATCAATTACATTAATAATCAATGGAGTCAGTAATTGTCACGCATCATGACCTTTCGGTCATGAATAACCACACCTTTATAGTGAAAGTTAGAATATTTCCCTATATTAACAATGCTAACGTCATGTAAATTAATCTCAAAATCAAATGAGCCACATACAGAAACAACACTGGCTGTCGAAAGCGACAGAAGAAACGTAATGTAATCAAAGCCTGAACTATTACACATTCTAAGGTTACGGTGCAAATTAATAACAAGAACAATTCCATAAACGATATCACATACATTTAGGTTCAGCAGATAAATTAATCACATGCCATTCCCTATTGACAGACCTTCATTAGTGACAATCCTTATCTAACCTCACATTAGCATCAGCACGTTGGGCTTCATGCAAAACAATTTAGTAACACTAATGTGGAAAAACATCTAACTATGGCTCTAACCAAACAGTGCGGTTGGTACCTAGAATAAAAAAGCAACTAAGCATAACAAACACATGTGTACAATAATACCTCTCCTCAATTGGATCGGAAAGCTAAGATAGTCTTCGTCATCAAGACATCAGTCGATCAGCAAGGCATCAGGATTCAGCATCAAAGTTCAGAAAACGCAAAGGCCCATATTTATACTTTAGCAAAGACAGGAGTCATGCCCCCTTGCCCAATGGCCATGCCAAGGGGACCTATGTCCCCTTGGCATGGTCATTGGGCATAGTGGCATGTAGGGGGGCCCAAATCAGGCCCCCCTATGGCACAAAAACAATCTGAAAAAAATACTTACCCGAACTTACCTTTACTTCCCTGGGATGGGTCCCTCCATCCTTGGGTGGGCAAGGGTGGCAGGGGAGGGCACCCCTTAACGCCTGCCCTGACCCAGGGGTTAAAAAACGGCGCACATCAGGCAGTGCACCGTTTTTTAAGACCCACCCCCTCCTGTGCGTCAAAATGACGCCAGAGTATAAATAAGGGGCACAGGCCTTAAAGTCATTTTTTGGAAGGGAACGCCTACCTTGCAAATAATTAACGCAAGGCTGGTTCCCCCTTCCAAAAAATGACGCACATGGTGGAATTTTGACGCCCGCGGGGTCGGACGTCAAAGTATAAATATGGGGCAGGGTTTGTGCCGATTGTGCGTCAAAAAGTTTGACGCACATTCGGCGCAAACAGAGTATAAATATGCCCCAAAGTCTTTAAGCAACTCGAAAGATTAGAGGTAAACCCTACAGAAGAATAGAGAGAATGGCGCATCGCATCTTGGTGCAGTCCTGCTAAGTTAAATTCACTAAAACTACTTCCCAAATCCCTATTGGTCAAGGGACCGCATGTTCACACTTTGTCCAATAAAACTAAAACTTGAAATCTATGAATTCTACCACTGCTCTGTTCCCATGTCGCGGATTGTTTTTTTTCCAGCAATGTCGTCATCATGCGGCTCATCGGGTAACAATATTGTTGCAGCTTCTACTCCAGTCAGTGTCTCCATTGTTGTCCTCCTGAGAAAGTCAGTCTCACACACATTACACACATAATGTTACATTTAGCAAGAACAGCATCTCCTAGCAATTGGTTCTCATGAGAAAAGATTCTCAGCTACGAGCACATTTACATAACATAATGGAAAATCACTGTTTAACTCTCTAGGACAGCCATTTATTAAATGTTAAAAAATACAGCTTGACATGAGGCTTTGCAACTAGGCCACGACCCTTGCTAAGTTAAGGCCTGCAATTAAGAAAGCTAATACATAATGCATAACCCTTAATATGACATATTACTACATTAGTCAAACATATGTTCAACATTTCATATTAATACCATTATTAAGTACACTCTGTGGACATTGGCGGACACTCATCGTGATCACATTTTCAAATGTGTGCATTATTTTTCTACGGTATTATATTTTCTATGCAAATCCATTACTCAGAATACATGAACACCTATTAATATTTTTTATTTGAAAACACCTGCGCTAGCAGTCACATCACAAATTGTTCCTTCATAGGGTCCACAAAATAACCAGTCTAATAAGTATTAATTAGGCAGGTCACAGTCACTCCCTGTGCTTGACTGAAAATTTGCTCTATGTGATTGACCGAAAATGTGCCTGCAAAGGAGAGCACACCCCGTTGCCGATTTTGGATTGACTAATGAGAACTGTTTTATTATAAACAAGCAGCCCATTTCCTGCTCTCCTCTTTTCTACCATGGTGATTCCTAAAGGGGAAGCTCCCTAAAGGAGGAGATGTCCAAACCGTCTCCTTTGCAAATGAGAAACCACTGCCTTTGAATGTTTGTTATCTGATCGATGGTTTGCAATGGCAACTGCGGTAGCAAAACATTGATACGTACCGTATCAAATAGCAGTTAGGGGGGTGCCCCTTTCAAACCACTTCTTAGCTGCCATTCGAGATGGGCCTGTAAACCCATTTTCAAGTTGGAAATTATTTTACAACTGGTAAAATGAGTTTAATACACAACAAAGCTGCCTTTTATTGATGCAAAGCCTGTGATTTTATGAATGACAGGGTTTGTGCTTGCAGGTGAATTGGTGCAGGCCCTAGATTTTATAATACAAGCCAACACCTTTTTTAGAACTGGCAACCTAAGGGTGGTCTATCCCCAGACTTTTGACCTTTACCTCCTGTTTTGTTGCTGTATTCTTTTGTTGGCCTTAGGACTCCGAGCACTTTACCACTGCTGATCAGTGGTAAAGTGCATGTGCTTCTCCACTAAAAACATAGTAACATTGGAGTATCCACAATTGTCATATTTATTTACCTGTAAGTCCCTTGTAGAATATACCCTATACCCAGGGCCTGTAAATACAATGCTACTGTTGGGTCTGCAGCACTGATTGTGCCACCCACTCAAGTAAACATGTCTCAGGCCTGCCACCACAGAGCCTGTGTGCTCAGTCTAACTGCTACTCTAACTTGGCATTTAAAACCTCTGCCAAGCTTCAACCTCCCCTTTTTGTACATTTAAGTCACCCCTAATGCAGGCCCTAGATAGCCCATAGGGCAGGGTGCCATGTAAGCAAAAGGCAGGACATATGCTTTTAAGTTCTCATGGCCTAGAAATAAAAAACTCTCCAGCGTTGTTTTTCATTACTGTGAGGCCTGACCCTCTCATAGGCCAACATTGGGAATTCCTTATATTACTTTTAAGCTGTAATGCCTGATATGAGAGGAGAAGCTGCATCAGGTTTAGTACTATTGGAATGATAACAATAAATTATCTCTCCTGATAAGGTCAGATTTACAAACGCTAGTTTACAAATGCCACTTTTAGAAAGCAGGCATTTCTCTGCACACACTGCCCTGTGTACCTACAGCCTATCTCCAATACACAGCTGGCTTGGGTTAGGTAACAGCTACATTTGTGCATACCGTTCAAACTCCTGCAATACAGGACACTCCACTGCATCTGCATGCGTCTACATACCGAAGGGTCTTCCTGGGTAGGAGGTTGGGAAGGGCTCACACTTACATCTCAGAGAGGTAGTGTCTGCAGTCCACATAAAGAGCCTTATTACCTTCCACTAATAGTCTGCTGCCAAGGCTAACCTAAGGAGAACCTCTGCACTTCACATGCACTCTATTGTAGTCACCCAACACATCAAATAAATTTTTTGATATAAATATTGGGCTCATGACCCTCTCAAGACAGTGCACTTCTGGACTCAAGACACGCTGCTGGAGTAAGGACTGCTGTATGCCAGGATTGCCACTCTGCAAGGGCTGGCTGCTGTCAGGAACTGCTACGCTGCTTGATTATGCCACCCTGCTGCCTGCTGATCTCTGCCCTGCAACCCAAGACTTGATCTCCAAGCCCAGAGTGAGTCAGAGCAGTCCTGCTTTTCAATCACCACTCGCCTTGCAACTCTTTGACTTCACCTAAGCAGTCCCTGCCTGGCTTTGCTGATCTCCTCACAACTTCACCCGAGTGGCCCCTGCCTGGCTTTGCTGCTGTCATCACACCAACTTCAACCAAGCAGCCCCTGCTTGCCTCTGCTGCTCTCATGGCATCAACTTTACCCAAGCAGCTTCTGACCTGCTTTGCGCCTTTCATTGCACCAACTCACAAGTGCAGCATTTGCCTAGCTTTGCCGCCCTCAGCGCAACAACTGTTGACCCAAGCTGCTTCTGACCTGCTTTGCCATTTGCATCTCTTCAACCTCACCCGAGTGGCCTCTGCCTTGCTTTGCCACTCTCATCGCATCAACTTCACCCGAGCGGCCTCTGCCTGGCTTTTCCACTCTCATTGCAACAACTTCATCCGGATGCTGCTGACCTGCTTTGCCACTGACATCGCATCAACTTCACCCGAGCAGCCTCTGCCTTGCTTTGCCTCTCTCATCGCATCGGCTTCCCACCCAAGTGGCTTCTGCATTAACTTCACTTGAGCAGCTCCTGTCTTGCTTCGCCGCTTTCATTGCAGCAACCTCACCCAAGTGGCTTCTACCCTGTCTCTTTTCTCTTGTCTCTTCAGCTTCACCTGAGCTTCCTCTGCACCATGCTTGTCCTTCACCTTTTGTCAACTTCACTCGAGCTGCCCCTGTACAGCCACCCCACTTGCACCTTGTCAACTTCAACCCGGGTGGCTCTGGCCCTGCCTAGCCACATCCCTGCTTCTAGTAGGAGCACGACCACAGATATTAGAGTTCCTGGCCCCATCTTTTTGTTCTAATACTCTTTTCCTGCACCTTTATCTTGTTACCTTCAGTCTCCGGGGCTAAATACTTCTGTATCGTATTGAACCTAGAGTATCTAGATAAACAAACTTTATTTTTCGAAATACCCATGTGAAATCTCTTTCTGTGGTGTACCTTTTATGATTATTGCATGTGTTTAGCACAAGTACTTTACACATTGCCTCCTAAGTTAGGCCTTACCACTCTGCGCCAAGCTACCAGAGGGTGAGCACTGGCTAATTTATGATGTGTCACTGATGTACCCTGACTAGAACTATGGCCCTTATTTGCACAGGGTGCGTACCACTGCCAGCTAGAGACCTGGTTTCGAACAGCCTTTAAGTACATAAATGCCTTGTACTAGGGCCACACCAGACCTATTAAAGCATGTAGTGTTTGCAAGCCTCACATCGCACAACAGGTGGCTCAGGGCAACGGCCTACAAGAACTAGACTCATACCATTTATGAGAAATGAACATACAATTAATTTAAATGGGAATCATTTACATATTCAAAAAATCAGACATGGACCATACTTGTTGGACCAACGCTGAACAGTTCCAAGTATGATGTTTGTTTGGTTTATTTAAAGTTATTCAATCATCACTGGCTCACAGGCTGTCTCCTGAATCTGTTGTACAGCTAAACACAGGTGCAGTGTTGAGCCTTGCAGTGTTTTTTCTTGAAGCACATGCACTGTCTCGGTAACTCCATAAATGAACAGATTCAGTGCAGCCAGTACAGATTGGAAATAGGCAATGCTGGTCATTGCTCAGTTTTTTATAGCTGCCAGTTCCAGATTAAATTACCTAATATGCAAAGTTTCTGAATTAATGCATAAAAACTGGATATATTGTCTAGTTGTCCACTCAGACCTTCACTCTGCTTTGAGTGACTTTCCGTGACTGTGCTGTGGTGCAGTATAGGAGAATCTGTTGCTTCCTTTATTTATGTGTGTGCAGTTGCTGGATGGGCTCATGGTAAGATCTCAGCTTTGATGTCTTTTTTTTCACTGCAAATAGATACACAACTAGCAAGTAAATATTCTTAGGCGTATAACTTAAAAACTCAACCATTGCACAGTTAATTTAAGTAACATGCTTCTCAGCATTAGCTTTTCAGTACAAGAAAAACATACTGTCTGATTGTGATCTTGGGTGGGATACTCCCTCACAAACATGACGGATTTCCCGTCCATGGTATTACAAGTTCCATTATATCCTATGGAACTTGTGAAACAGCGGACAGGACATCTGTCATTTTTGTGAGGGAGTATCCCATCCGCCAAGGTCGAAATCAGGCCCATAGCGTTATGAAATTTCCTGCAAATGTTGGGACAAACAAATAAGAATAAAATAAATAAGAATAAAAGATAGACAAATTGTTTTTAAAACACACAATTAACCTCTTCCCTGCCAGGCCTTTTCCCCCACAGGTGCCAGGCCTTTTTTTGGCTATTTGGGGCAGTTTGCGCTTAGGCCCTCATAACTTTTTGTCCATATAAGCAACCCAGGACAAATTTGTGTCCTTTTTCCAAACATCCTAGGGATTCTAGAGGTATCCAGAATTTGTAGGTTCCCCTGAAGGAGACCAAGAAATTAGCCAAAATACAGCGAACATTTCAATTGTTTAAAAAAAATGGGAAAAAAGGGCTGCAGAAGAAGGCTTGTGTTTTTCCCCTCAAAATTGTATCAACAAATGGTTTGTAGTGCTAAAATCACCATCTTCCCAGCTTTCAGGAACAGGCAGACTTGAATCAGAAAACTACATTTTTCAGCACAAGTTTGCCATTTTACTGGGACATGCCATAGTTTTACTATTTTTTGTGCTTTCAGCCTCCTTCCAGTTAGTGACTGAAATGGGTGTGAAACCAATGCTGGATCCTGGAAAGTTTAACATTTCTGCAAAATAGACAAAATTCTGAATTCAGCAAGGGGTCATTTGGGTAGATCCTACAAGGTTTTCCTACAGAAAAAACAGCTGAATTAACAAAATATTGAAATTGAGGTAAAAAAAAAAAAACAGCCATTTTTCTCCCTGGTTTACTCTGTAACTTTTTCCTGCGATGTCAGATTTTTTAAAGCATTAAACTGTTACATTTCCTGGACTCTTCTTGCTGTGGGGATATATAGGGCTTGTAGGATCATTAAGAACCGTAGGTACACAGAGCCAAGAAAGGAGCTACACCTTGCAATGGGTTTTCATTCCATACCGGGTATACAGCAATTCATTTGCTGAAATATAAAGAGTGAAAAATAGGTATCAAGAAAACCTTTGCATTTCCAAAATGGGCATAAGATAAGGTGTTGAGAAGCAGTGGTTATTTGCACATCTCTGAATTCTGGTGTGCTCATACTAGCATGTGAATTACAGGGCATTTCTCCAAAAAAGTATTTTTTACACACTGTCTTAAATTTGGAAGGAAAAAAGTAGAAAAAGACAAGGGGCAATAACACTTTTCTACTATTCTGTGTTCCCCCAAGTCTCCCAATAAAAATGGTACCTCACTTGTGTGTGTAGACCTAATGCCTGCAACAGGAAACGCATCATGGACACATCACATTTTTACATTGAAGACTGACTTGTTTTCTGGAAAGTGCCTAGCTGTGGACTTTGATCTTTAGCTCAGCCGGCACCTAGGAAAACCTACCAAACCTGTGCATTTTTTTACAATAGACACCTAAGGGAATTTAGGATGGGGTGACTTGTGGGGCTCTCACCAGGTTCTGTTACCCAGAATCCTTTGCAAACCTCAACATTTGGCCAAAAAACACTTTTTCCTCACATTTCGGTGACAGGAAGTTCTGGAATCTGAGGGGAGCCACAAATTTCCTTCCACCCAGTGTTCCCCCAAGTCACCCCAATAAAAATGGTACCTCACTTATGTGGGTAGGCTTAGTGCCCGTAAAAGGAAATGCCACAAAACACAACATGGACACATCACATTTTCCCAAAGGAAAGAGAGCTGTTTTTTGCAAAGTGCCTCGCTGTGGATTTTGGCCTCGAGCTCAGCCGGCACCTAGGGAAACCTACCAAACCTATGCATTTTTTAAAACTAGACACCTAGGGGAATCCAAGATGGGGTGACTTGTGGGGGTTTCACCAGGTTCTGTTACCCAGAATCGTTTGCAAACCTCAAAATCTGGCAAACAACACACTTTTTCCTCACATTTTCGTGAGAGAAAGTTCTGGAATCTGAGAGGAGCCACAGATTTCCTTCTACCCAGCGTTTCCCCAAGTCTCCCGATAAAAGTGGTACCTCCCTTGTGTGGGTAGGTCTGGTGCCCATGAAAGGAAATGCCCAAAACACAACGTGCACACATCACATTTTCCCAAAGGAAACAGAGCTGTTTTTTGCAAAGTTCCTAGCTGTGGATTTTGGCCTCAAGCTCAGCCGGCACCTAGGGAAACGTACCAAACCTATGCATTTTTTAAAACTAGACACCTAGGGGAATCCAAGATGGGGTGACATGTGGGGCTTGCATGGGTTCTGTTACCCAGAATCCTTTGCAAACCTCAAAATCTGGCCAAAAAAAACACCTTTTCCTCACATTTTGGTGACAAAAATTTCTGGAATCGGAGAGGAGCCACAAATTTCCTTCCACCCAGCATTCCCCCAAGTCTCCCGATAAAAATAGTACCACACTTGTGTGGGTAGGCCTAGTGCCCGCGAAAGGAAATGCCCCGAAACACTATCTGGACACATCAAAATGATCAAAAACAAAACTACCTGTTTTTGCGAGGGAGGGGCAGCTGCCATTTTGGACCTGAGCTCAGCAGCCACAAAGGGGAAACCTACCAAACCCAGACATTTCTGAAACCTAGACACCCAAGGGAGTCCAAGGAGGTGTTACTTACGTGGATCCCCCAGTGCTTTCTTACCCAGAATCCTCAGTGAACCTAAAATTTAGCTTAAGAAATCAAATTTTTCCCACATTTCTGTGTGGGATCACCACACCGGGACAAATTTCCAACCTTTCTGTAGGTGGGCCAAGTGTCTGTGACAGGGAAGAACCAAAAACATGTCAAAATTGAGGGGGAACCAAAGCGGGTCCAAAAGGGCAGTTTGAAAAAAAACATTTTTAGGCTGACTAGTGGGGCAGAGTATTTATTGGTATACATGAGACAATACTGGGTGGTAGGAATGTTGTGGATTCCTGCATATTCCGGAAGGTTCCATCACAAAAATGTGGGAAAAATTTGTGATATCTAGCAAAGTTTGTGGGTAAGAAAATATGCGGGGTGCATGTGAAGCACACCACCCTAGATTCACCCACATAATTAGTTTTCAGATGTGTCTAGGTCTTGTGGATTTTTCTACATGGCAGCGTCCCAAAAAGTGCAGCCCTCACCATTCCAAGTGGCACGTTTTTGAGAGTTAGCCAAGCTCTCATGGCCCAAATGTAAAACCAAAACCCAAAATAATCAAATGTCCTATTGCTTGCCATGTGATAAGATCTTTTAGTGAGCAGGGGAGAGCTGAAAGACTGTTACCCTCTTCAGTTGGGGTGAAGGCATAACCATGCCCATACTGGTTGATAGCCACCACCCCACTATTTTTTTTAAATTCCCTGGCATCTAGTAGGTTTTCTTTACCCCACCAGGGAGGGAATCAGGGGTAATTGCCCCATCTGCCCACCGGTGGGCAGAACAACTTTGGCCCCATTTATTTTGGGGTGCGGGTATGGCCATACCCCCATCCTCTTTTTTTAAAAAATAATCTTCCGTGGTCTCTGGTGGGCTTTCTGCCCCCCTTGGGGGCAGATGGGCCTTCCAAAAATAGTCCAATCTGCCACCAAGGGGGGAAGATATGGACAATAGTAATGTGACCCTATGGGGAGCAACCCTTGGCCAAGGGACTGCCCCCCTGAACAGAACACACACATACACACACACCAATCCCTGGTGCCTAAGTGGTGTCTGCCCCCCAAAGGGAGCAGAAATGGCCTAAAATACATTTGCCCCCCCAGGGGAGCGACTCTTGCCCTTGGGGGCTGATCGACCTAATAAAAATAGGCCAATTTGAACCCCAAGGGGGGCAGAAATTGCCTAAAATAAATGTGCCCCCCAGGGGAACGACCCTTCCCTAAAGGGTCACTCCCCTTGCATGAAATTGACGCAAAAAAATAAAACTCTCTGGTGTGTAATGGTTTCTGCCCCCCTTGGGAGCAGATCGGCCTAATTAAAATAGGCCGATCTGCCCCCAAGGGGGGCAGAAATGGCCTAAAGACAATTTCTCCTCCCGTGCAGGGACCCTTGCATAAGGGGTCCCTCCCCACATATAAAAAAAAGATTCCTGGTGTCTAGGAGTTTCTGCCCCCCCGGGGGGCAGATTGGTCTAATTACAATAGGCTGATCTGCCCCCAAGGGGGGCAGAAATGGCCTACAACAAATTTGCCCCCCCCCCAGGGAGCGACCCTTGCCTAAGGGGTCACTCCCCTCATGTGAAACTGTCATAAAAAAAATATCCCTGGTTTCTAGTGTTTTCTCTCCCGTGGGGGCAGATTGGCCTAATAAAAATAGGCAGATCTGCCCCCAACATGGCAGAAATGGCCTAAAAACAATTCCCCCCCCCCCAGGGGAGTGACCATTACCTAAGGGGTCACTCCCCACGTGTAAAGCACAAAAAAAAAAAAAAAAAAGATCCCTGGTGTGTAGGGGCAGAAATTGACTTAGAATAAATTTACTCCCTGGGGAGTGGACCTTGCCCAAGGGGCTGCTCCCCTTATGAGTAAATGCAAAAAAAAGCATTCCCTGATGTCTAGTGGGCATTTCTGCTGCCCGATCGCATCTCAATCGGGCAGCAGAAATAAAGAGAGAGACATGAAAGGAGAGGAAATGCCTTTCCTCTCCTTTGATGCCTCTCTCACCCCTCCACGTGATCGGAGGAGAAATGCTTTTGCATTTCTCCTCCGATCAGCGCTGGAAGCTGAGCTTGAAACACGGAGGGTGAAGCCTCTGAGGACATCAGCGTGTGATCACGCGCTGACATCATCAGATGCCATGGGGGTTCTGGGGGGCGGGGGTGGAAGGGAAAGCGATTACCCTTCCATCCCTGCCCAGGGGAGGGGGGTACTTGGCTTTTGGGGGGAGCACTAGCACTCCCCCGAGGGCCCATAGCAGTATGAGCTGGTCTGGTCCTCGGCACCGGGCAACCATAGCCAAGGATGAGACTAGCTTGTCCTGGACACCCAGGGGGTTAAGAGTTTCAGGGAGTAAATGGATTAAATGCAAAGCCCTGGAGCCCTCTAAAATAAGAAATGTGCTTGTGCAGTTTTCACAAAATACTTCATGATGACCCAGGATTTCTGTTGATATGGAGTCAATTAAGCAGGGATGTGACCCAAATTCCTGTATTGTAGTTTTTGCAAAAGTGTTGTGTAGCACTATCTTTGAAGTTGAGCAAATTTCAGGTCTTCCTTCAGCTGGCAAGAGTAGATTGGTTTACCACCTTCACCACCTACCACTACGAAGCCCTTTTCTGAAAACCATGTCTCTATTTGTTGTCTTCTAACTACATTCAGCTTCTGAAATCTGATCAGTGCATGACGATGTTCCATAGAAGAGAGGCATGTGCTTTACTTTTAAGGACTTCAAAATGTTATCTTGTTGACAGCCTGCTCCCATTTACAATGATTACCTTTCTCTTCTTTGGGCAAGTTTTCATCATTTTATCCTTGAATTCAGGCATAATGAATTTGGGTTTTGTGGGCAAATATCTGTGTTTTCGGACCTTTGGGATTTGCCTTTGTTTTATTAGAATTTAGAGGAGTGTTTTTGGAATTTGGTGAATTTTTTGCTTGACATCCTCCTGGGCTTCTGATGTTTTTTGCATGACAGCTCATTATGTGCCATGCACACCATAGCAGGGTTTATAAGCTTAGATTTTATAATCTTTTTTGCTTGTTCTATTGAGCATAAGCGTGCTGCAATTCCTCAGCCACTGCAATAAAGATAGGATATTTTCACACAGGTCTATTTTCTCTATGAGATACGTGTTCTCTTTCTTCCATCTGTTTCAGTCACCTTCATTGCTCTTGGGGGGCAGTTTCTGTTCCCTACTTAGCTGACTAGTGCTGCTGTTTGGTGCAGTCTTTAGTGAGTCCAGATCCTCTGTTCCCTCGCTTTTACTAATTTGAATTTCCATAGCTTAAGTTGGGTGTATTTTCATCCCTTGGATTCCTGTCTTCCAGATTTTGATGACTCTCCTCAAAGTGATATACTACTACATGCTCATGTATGAAGTTGGATACAGTTTTCTGTGAAAGTGCATCACCCATTTATTATTTCTTCCCCAGCGCTCACTTGCTTATGTCTCGACCTCTCTTTCCAGTGAAGTCTGTTTGACTGTGCTAACTTCTTAATTTCTCCAAGATTTCTTCTGGTGGAAACTGCCCCCGTCGAAAACACCAGAGAGTTGTAGACAAATAGGTCAGTTACTCTGTGAAAAAGGTTCTTCTGTCTCCCAAAGCGGAGCTTCACTTACTTATTCTAATGATATCTGCCCTTGTGACCACAAACAAAACCCTCATCTGCTGTCTTCAAATATTGAATGAAAGAGATTTACTGAATTGTAGGTCAGAAACCTTCCTCAAGCAGATCTATGTTTCTTATCCTCCTCCCTTCCTGCCTCTTTCTCCACTGTCGGTTAGTTCATTCTAGCTGACTTCATGTATGAAACTCCATCTAGTATATGCTGCAGGGCATTGCTTCACAAGCCAGATGAGAGAGTTTGCATTGCTACTCCAACGTTATCATGGTTGATGACCTGGTAAGATTTGTGGTTATACATTCTGCTGCTGAGGCAGGGGCTGTCTTCTCATTGCTGTGCTTCCCTTTGTTTTAAATGTTGGGTTGTAGATAGGTGCAGGCAGACATATACATATTGTTTGGACTGTTTGTAACCCTGTATCATGTGCACAATATCACTAGTGAACTTCATGAATATGCAAACGTGGACCTTTTCTGATAGCTGCCTCTCTAAGTTAACTGTGCAATGATGGTAATGTCTTCCTCTTCATCTTTTTTGTCACAGTCGAGTGAACACGGTCAGTGAGACGTTCATGGGCATTATGATGCATTGACTGTCACCCATAGTGATTTGCATGTAGGCAATTTCTTTGTAAATTGCCTTGCTATCATGTTGATGTAATTGACAGTCCTGTCAGTGTATTCTGTTTTCAGTTGTGTTTTCTTGTTCAATTGTAATTGTTATGTTTTCTCTGAAGAAATGAATGGCACATTTCGTTTCAGGTGCATATCTTTCAAGTAAACTACTTGTTTTGCTACATTTGTTCATTTGTAATGTGTTAAACTGTTGCAGTTATATAGTGATTTGCATCCCATTCTGAGGTATGAAGTACATTATATGGTGGTAAGCATGCTACATGTGGAGGAGTGCATGGTCGGCAGAGTGTCGTATTATCCTATGTGAGAAGCATTCTGGAATCACACCTAAGTGACCTGAAAGGTTATCTTGTCTTTTTAGCAACACCTAGAAGTGTGACAGATGGGTAGATGTGCCAGATAGGCACAAACATAAAAATTCTAAGTAGCTAGTGTTTATAATTTGCTCTGCAGATTCTGTATCCTCTTTCATGGTTTCAGTTATGCTTTCAGTTACAATCTCCCCTGATTGCACCAGCTGGGTCAACCGCTCAGTAAAGAGTTTTGAATATGGAGGAGAACAGGAGGAGTGGAGAGAAAAGACAGAAAGAGGCAGAGATTTACCTGTATAGTTTAGATGACCAATAAGAGCATCCCATGAAGGGGATAAGAGGGTAGTGGAAGTAAAACATATAGGTAACCAAAAGGACTTTGGGGTAGTGTGCGTGTGTGTGTGTGTGTGTGTGTGTATGTATCTGTGTCTGTGCACACACACAAATTCAATAGATAATCAGTGAAAACAGAGTCATCCACCTAGCAATGTTTTTTTTAGTTGTTGTAGGGTTTCCCTGGGGGCCATTGTGGCCCCCAAGGAAACCATACAACAACTAAAAAAAAAAATATATATATATATATATATATATATATATATATATATATATATATAGATCTTTATATATAGATAGATATATCTATGTAGATATATCTACGAACATGGATATATCTATAGATAGATCTATAGATATATATAGATATATGTGTATAAATATATATATATAGATCTATCTATAGATATATCTATGTAGATAGATATATATATAGAGATAGATCTATATATATATATATATCACTTTTGTCAATATGTGTGTGGTTTCCCTGGGGCTGCGATCGGCCCCCA
This sequence comes from Pleurodeles waltl, assembly GCF_031143425.1. NCBI lineage: Eukaryota > Metazoa > Chordata > Amphibia > Caudata > Salamandridae > Pleurodeles > Pleurodeles waltl. The sequence goes on from NC_090450.1 coordinate 168,903,740, forward strand.
GGAAAACCAGACCCACATATAAAAGTGATATATATATATATATATATATATATATATATATATATATATATATATGTATATGTATATATATAGAGAGAGAGATTTGCCGCCAGTTGTCTTAGAGTTGCAGCTTGCATCTTCAAAGCAATGCACATACTTTAACTGACGCTTTTCAACCTTAGCTTTTAGGCAGCAATAAAAAAGTCAAGAAAGTATTGTGACTATGTTTCTGCTACAAAAGGGTCAGACTTGTCTAGTGGCGGATTTAGTGCCATAAAGAAGCGCAGAAGGTTTATATGCCTACTGCAAAGAGCAAATCTGTATTTTATGTAAATAGCTGAGTACATTAATAAAGTCAGCCATTACCTGCGCTATAATACCAATGAAATGTATGTGCGGGGTGGAGGGCGGCTATGGAGAGATGAAGGGCACTTTTGCTGGGTGGTAATGAGGAAATCCGAGGAGAAGGGAGTGGGAGCACCAATGATGATTGTTGGACTGGGCGCAGGAGGTGCTAAAGACTGTGACGAATGGTATGTGACAAGGTGTTTTTTGAGTGTCTTGAAAGAACATGCTGATTGAGGGAAGAAGCGCAGGTAAGGTGGCCTCTACTCTTGTACGTATCTCACACACACCATCGATTTTGTGACTGTCTACGTAGGTTAGTGTTTTAGAGCAACAGTTTAGCCAATAGCAGAGATGGCATCTTGATGGATGACTGCTGCCGGCACTCGGGTTATAGAGGGCAGCTCTGACATAGGATCAGAGACTGAGACATCAGATACTGAGACAGCATCTGAGGGATAGGACAATGGCGCAGACTCTGGGAGTGATTTTTCAGTCGGAGGAGTCCCATTCGATAACTCCTCTTCCAGTACATTATGAGGGAGGTGATGAGCAGTCTGTGCAACTGGGTAATTGTGGGTAAGCCCAACCCAGAGAGCAGGTGAATGCGGCCGCAAGCAAAGAGAGAGAGAGAGTGCTCTCTTGGGAGCTCCCCAATTTAGTTCAGCCCCAAATTCCACCGCCCAAATCGTATTGTGGAGACATCAAAATTATCTATCGCAGAACAAACTGGTTTTGTAAGGCAGGCATCTGTGTTTTTGGTCCTGGGTTCGGCGGCCATATAGAGAAACACACTAAACCCAAACATTGCTGGAAACTAAACATTAGGGGCAGTCCACAGAGGTGTGACTTGTGTGGATTCCCCAAAGTTTTCTTACCCAGAATACCCTGCAAAGCTGAAATGTTGAATGAAAACTCTATTTTTCTCGCATTTCTGTCACACAAACTACAGGAATATGCTGGGATCCACAAAATTCCTACCACCCAGTGATTCCTCGCCTGTCCTGATAAAAACACTACCCCACTTGAGTGCCTACACCTAGTGCCTGGGTCAGGAATGGATCACCCCAGGGTCAACAGCTGCCTCATGTAAGGACCAACATTGACTGTTGTGTGATCTATTCCTGTCGTGGGCACCAGGCCTACCCACACAAGTAAGGTACCATTTGTATCGGGAGACTTGAGGGAACGCTGTGTGGAAGGAAATTTGTGGCTCCACTCAGATTCCAGAACTTTCTGTCACCGAAATGTGAGTAAAACGTGTTATTTTAGCCACATTTTGAGGTTTGCAAAGGATTCTGGGTAACAGAACCTGGTCAGAGCCCCACAAGTCACCTCATCTTGGATTCCCCTGGGTTTCTAGTTTTCAAAAATGCGCTGGTTTCCCAGGTTTCCCCAGGTTCCGGCTGAGGTAGAGGCCCAAATCCACAGGTAGGCACTGTTTTCTATGAAAAAATGTGATGTGTCCACGTTGTGTTTTGGGGCAATTCCTGTTGCGGGCGCTAGGCCTACCCTCACAAGTGCATTATCATTTTTATCTGTGAGACTTGAGGGAACTCTGGGTGGAAGGAAATTTGTGGCTCCTCTCAGATTCCAGAACTTTCTGTCACCGAAATGAGAGGAAAAAGTGTTATTTTAGCCAAATGTTGAGGTTTGCAAAGGATTCTGGGTAACAGAACCTGGTCAGAGCCCCACAAGTCACCCCATCTTGGATTCCCCTAGGTCTCTAGTTTTAAAAAATGCACAGGTTTGGTAGGTTTTCCTAGGTGCCGGCTGAGCTAGAGGTCAAAATCTACATGTAGGCACTTTGCAAAAAACAGCTCTGTTTTCTGTCAAAAAATGGGATGTGTCCACGTTCTGTTTTGGGGCATTTCCTGTCACGGGCGCTAGGCCTACCCACACAAGTGAGGTATCATTTTTATCGGGAGACTTGGGGGAACGCTGGGTGGAAGGAAATTTGTGGCTCCTCTCAGATTCCAGAACTTTATGTCACCGAAATGTGAGGAAAACGTGTTATTTTAGACACATTTTGAGGTTTGCAAAGGATTCTGGGTAACAGAACCTGGTCAGAGCCCTACAAGTCACCCCATCTTGGATTCCCCTAGGTCTCTAGTTTTAAAAAATGCACAGGTTTGGTAGGTTTCCCTATGTGTCGGCTGAGCTAGAGGCCAAAATCTACAGGTAGGCACTTTGCAAAAAACAGCTTTGTTTTCTGTCAAAAAATGGGATGTGTCCACGTTGTGTTTTGGGGCATTTCCTGTCGCAGGCGCTAGGCCTACCCACACAAGTGAGGTATCATTTTCATCGGGAGACTTGGGGGAACGCTGGGTGGAAGGAAATTTGTGGCTCCTCTCAGATTCCAGAACTTTCTGTCACCGAAATGTGAGGAAAACGTGTTTTTTTAGCCACATTTTGAGGTTAGCAAAGGATTCTGGGTAACAGAACCTGGTCAGAGCCCCACAAGTCACCCCATCTTGGATTCCCCTAGGTCTCTAGTTTTCAAAAACGCACAGGTTTGGTAGGTTTCCCTAGGTGCCGGCTGAGCTAGAGGCCAAAATCTACAGGTAGGCAGTTTGCAAAAAACAGTTCTGTTTTCTGTCAAAAAATGGGATGTGTCCACGTTGTGTTTTGGGGCATTTCCTGTCGCAGGTGCTAGGCCTACCCACACAAGCGAGGTATCATTTTTATCGGGAGACTTGGGGGAACGCTGGGTGGAAAGAAATTTGTGGCTCCTCTCAGATTCCACAACTTTCTGTCACTGAAATGTGAGGAAAACGTGTTTTTTTAGCCACGTTTTGAGATTTGCAAAGGATTCTGGGTAACAGAACCTGGTCAGAGCCCCACAGGTCACCCCATCTTGGATTCCCCTAGGTCTCTAGTTTTAAAAAATGCACAGGTTTGGTAGGTTTCCCTATGTGCCGGCTGAGCTAGAGGCCAAAATCTACAGGTAGGCACTTTGCAAAAAACAGCTGTTTTCTGTCAAAAAATGTGATGTGTGCACGTTGTGTTTTGGGGCATTTCCTGTCGTAGGCGTTAGGCCTACCCACACAAGTGAGGTGTCATTTTTATTGGGAGACTTGGGGGAACATAGAATAGCTAAACAAGTGCTATTGCCCCTTATCTTTCTCTACATTTTTTAATTCCAAATATAAGAGGGTGTGTAAAAAAGACGTCTATTTGAGAAATGCCCTGCAATTCACATGCTATTATGGGCACCCCGGAATTCAGAGATGTGCAAATAACCACTGCTCCTCAAAACCTTATCTTGAGCCCATTTTGGAAATGCAAAAGTTTTCTTGATACCTATTTTTCGCTCTTCATATTTCAGCAAATGAATTGCTGTATACCCAGTATAGAATGAAAACCAACTGCAGGGTGCAGCTCCAGTGGCGGTTTCTCTTCAAGGGCGTCGGGGCTCCGCCCCCTTTACATTCTCGGCGAAAAATAATGCATCGAAGCAAAGCTGAAACTACTTCCTTAAAACAACTTGTGAACACAGTGTATATACATCATGAATTATCTTTCTGAGTCTGCTCTACACTACGAACGACCGTACTCATTGCAGTGATGACAGTGGAGTGACGCTTTCCTGGGGAGGCACAAAGTCTAGATAATTTTGCTGGGCTGACAATCTCACAGACCTGAGGCCTCTGAGGTCACAACTTGGCAAAGACACTGCAACAAGGTTCAGTCTCCACCCCCTGATGATGTGGAGGTAGAGTTAGCTTTGGGCGTTTCAGAGTCAAGCCCTGCAGCTCTCGGGCTCCACGTCAATCAGTGAGAGGAGACCATTGTCACCACACCCTTTTCCAACTCGTCACAGGGTGGGGTAGTACCAGACCCTGTGACGAGTTGGTAAAGGATGGGGTAGAGACTACAAGCAGGAAGCCACGAAATCGAGTGTGAGCAGTGTGTGAGCTGGACTTTTGAAGACACACTGCGCAGACTCGAGGTGCTGCTTCCCACGCTGCAGTTCATGCTGGACGTCTTTTGAGCTCCGGTATGCCTTAGATTTAGTGCCAGCAAGCAGACTCGTCGGGACAGTGAAGCAAAGAGCAAGGTGTTGCGCATTGTATGTATGTGTGTTTATTTGAATTAGTCAGCATCCCTGAGTCCCGACTAGCCTGGCTTGAAGCTTCCCTCCATGTCACCAGGTGAGGCAACAAAAATGTCAGCTGGGGGTCATAAATAACGTGAAAGGGTGAATGGGTGTATGTGTGAGTGAATGGATGGATGGATGTGTGAGTGAAAGGATGGGTAGATGGATGTATGAGTGAAAGGGTGGATAGATGGGTGAGTAAAACAGTTGGTGGGTAAAAGTGAAAGGATGGATGTAGGATGGATGAGTAAAAGAATGGATGGATGAGTGAAAGAGAGGATGGATGGATGGGTAAAAGGGCGGATGGATGATTAAGTTCAAGAATGGATGATGGATGGATTAATGAAAGAGAGGGTGAAAGGGTAGGAGGATGGATGAGTGAAAGTGTGGATTGATGATGAGAGAAATTATGGATGCTTGAGTGAGTGAAAGTATGGATGGTTGAGGAAAAGTCAGATGGATGGATGTGAGAGTGAAAGGGAGGATGGATGGATGTATGAATGAAAGGGTGGATGGATGGGTGAGTAAAAGGGAGGGTGGGTATATGAGTGAAAGGATGGATGTAGGATGGGTGAGCAAAAGAATGGATTGGTGAGTAAAGAAAGGATGGATGAGTGAGTGAAAGAGAGGGTGGATGGGTGGATGGATGATAAAATGGTGGATGGATGAACACGTGAAAAAATGGATGGATGAATGAAAGAGAGGGTGAAAGGGTAAATGTATGGATGGGTGGATGAGTGAAAGGGTGGATGGATGATGAAAGAAAGTATGGATGGATGAATGAAAGGGTGGATGGGTAATGAGAGACGGTATGGATGGTTGAGTGATGGTATGGATGGATGAGTGAAAGTGTGGATAGATGGATGAACGAAGGAATGCACGGATGAGTGAAAGGATGTATGTGGGGTGGTTATGATCCCGCAACTTTGGTAGCTACAGTGGAGTCGAAGTTCTTGATGGGCATCTTCTGTCTGCAACTTGGCAGACAAAGGTGAGTGATTGAAAATAAGGATTAATATGTTAGTTAAAGGGTGGATGGATGAGTGAGTGAAAGGATGGATGGGTAGGTGGATGAATGGATGAAGGGAAGGATGTAAGGATGGGTGAGTGAACGAATTGATGGATGAGTGAAAGGGAGGATGGATGGATGGATGAAAGGGTGGATGGATGAATGTGTGGAAGGTAGGGTGTACAGGTGGTTGGATGGATGAGTGAAAGGGTAGATGGATGGATGATGAGAGAAAGGATAATGGATGGACAAGAGAAAGAATGGATGAATGAGTGAAAGGGAGGATAGATGGATTGATGAAAGGGTGGATGGACGATGAGAGAAAGGATGATGGATGGATGAGTGAAAGAATGGATGCATGAATGGAAGGGTGGGTGGATAGGGAGAGAAAGGATGATGGATGGATGAGTGAAAGGATGGATGAGTAGAAGAATGAATTGATGAGTGAAAGTGGGTTGATGCATAGATTAAAGGGTGGATGGGTGGATGAGTGAACAAATGGATAGATGAGTGAAAGGGATGGTAGATAGATGGATTAAAGAGTGAATTGATGGGTGAGTGAAAGGTGGATGGATAGATGGATGAGGGATGGATGGATGGAAAGATTATGAGAGATAAAATGATGGATGGATGAGTGAAAGGATGGCTGAGTGAAAGTATGGATGGATGAGTGAAAGGGAAGGTGGATTGATGAATGGAGTAAAGGGTGGATAGATGGATGAGGGAAATAATGGATGGATGAGTGAAAGGTAGGGCCGATGGATTGATGAAAGGGTGGATGGATGAATGAGTGAGTGACTGAAAAGATGGATGTGTGAAAGGATGGATGAATGATAGGTGCGTGGATGGATAGGTTTGATGGCTACATATTGAGATGAATGGATAGACTGGAAATGTATGGGTGGACGGACAGAATGGTGAAAGACTGAATGATGGATGAAAGAATGAATGAATGACAAAATGAAATGAAATGGTGGATCTCAGCTGGTGAATGGAAGGAGGAAAGGGTGAATGGATACAATTAAAGCAGGAGTGCTCTTTTGGGAAGGGATGTGATGACTTGCTTTGTTTGCTTGGTGCCATATAGTAAGAGCTTTTGTTCGGAGTGCGTGGTGTTTCAATTTTCTGGCTCCTCCCTTGAACCAGCCACAGAGCAGATATAGTGAACGCTGGGCCAGAAGTCCCCAAAGGGCATGCAAACCCATTAAAACTCCTGCAGGGGAAGGTGCCAAGTGTGCGCACAGTTGTGACCGAAAAACATGCCAAACATGGTATATGTTGAAACTGCCCATCAACATGTTTAGGGGGCAGTGATGGATTCATCCATTAGTGTAAACATGTTGTGTGGCCAGGGAGACAGATTCTCTCCAGACACCATCTTGGTGTTGGTGTAAAAACAGACAGTACAATTAACATGATACTGTAGTGCACATAATACGCTATAGGATAACATGTAGGGGGTGTGGGTGTGGAGAAGGACTCACCCACTAAAGTAATCACGTGATATTACAAAGGAAGGCTGATTCTTCACTAGCCCCCATCCGCTGATCAGTGTTAAGCAGCCCACAATAATGTTGAAATAACATGGATTGTACTTAGAAAAATGGGTTGGTGCCAAATTGAAAACACTGAAATGGTGACTAGCATCCCAAAAATTGCCATGCTCTCCACCCCCCCCAATGTGAACCTCTTCCTCCCCCCACCCCGGGCCAAGCCCAGCCCCACCACTCTCAAACTTCACCAACCGCCACTGTGCAGCTCATTTATTGTCTCTGGGTACCTAGGGTTCTTGATGAACCTACAAGCCCTTTATATCCGCGCAACCAGAAAAGGCCAGCAGACATAACAGTATATTGCTTTCAAACATCTGACATCGCAGGAAAAAGTTACAGAGTAAAATATAAAGAAAAATGGCTGTTGTTTTCAGCTCAATTTCAATATTATTTTAATTCAGCTGTTATTTTCTGTAGGAAAACCCTGTAGGATCTACACAAATGACCCCTTGCTGAATTCTGAATTTTGTCTAGTTTTCAGAAATGTTTAGCTTTCTGGGATCCAGCATTGGTTTCACACCCATTCCTGTCACTAACTGGAAGGAGTCTGAAAGCACCAAAAATAGTAAAAATGGGGTATGTCCCAGTAAAATGCCAAATTTGTGTTGAAAAATTTGGTTTTTTGATTCAAGTCTGCCCGTTCCTGAAAGGTGGGAAGATGGTGATTTCAGCACCAGAAACCCTTTGTTGATGGCATTTTCAGGGAAAAAAACACAAGCCTTCTTCGGCAGCCCTTTTTCCCCATTTTGGGGGAAATAAACGAAATTTTCACTGTATTTTGGCTAATTTCTTGGTCTCCTCCAGGGGAAACCACAAACTCTGGGTACCATTAGAATCTCTAGGGTGTTGGAAAAAAGGACGCAAATTTGGCGTGGATAGCTTTTGTGGACAAAAAGTTATGAATGCCTAAGCGCGAACTACCCCAAATAGCCAAAAAAGGCCTCAGCACTGGGGGGGGGGGGGAAGGCCCAGCAGCTAAGAGGTTAATAACATTGTCATTATGTTTGCTGTTCTTATTATTTACCATTGTAAGGGACCGATTATGAGTTGGACAGAGGGGTATCTCTAGGAGGGATACTGCTGCTGAAAACATGACCGGCCTGGTGTTACGACTGCAGAAACACAAAATCCGACTCCATTTCAACAGCTATAAAAGCCAGCCAGTAAACACGAACATGGAGTTCGCAGGGGTCAGAGAGTACAGTAGCAGCCAGAACCCATAATTTACCCCTTTCACGCTACAAGGGAGCCACAAACGATTCCTGTTTCCTAGAACCAGCCTTTTCTGACCCAGATGACCATGTGCACACCGCCAGCAAAATCCCCACACCTATTTATTCCATTTGTGCCATGTTTTAGTACATTTGTTGATTGTGCCACTTTAAATACAAACTTAAGCAAATTTGTCACATCAATTGTTTAAATACTCTGACTTCTGTAAGAAAAGCCCAGTAAAGTCCACTTTAAGCAGAAAATATGATACTAGTGATACAGATATTAAGCTTAATTGTATTTGTGTTTTGATATTCAAGGACGTCCGGGCAGACAGTCAGTTTCTGAAAGTAAATATTGTGGTGAGCCTAGATCCATTAAGCATATTCAAATGTCTTTTGATCAGTTACCTGTTTAAGTAACATCTTCTTAATGCCAAAAACTCATTAAGCTGAAAGTATGCTTCAACAGCACCTCATGAATAAACCATAAACAATTTAATATTTCATATAACAGAGAAATATGACAAGCACAACCTGCTAAAATTGCATCATACAATTTGCTATATATTTTAGTCTTCCACAGTAGCTGTAAAATACTAAAAAAGTATTCCATAAAATAAATTAGAATGTAATGTGCCCGTCAATCGTATGGAAAAACATTTACAATGTCTAATATTTTTTTTAAATAAGTAACTGCCTAGGGATAGAGCGTAGTTTAAATATTACATACTTTAGATGTGAAATGCTTATACCTAACAATGCTGCATACAAAACGATCATAAAATATTGTTTGCTTAAATGTATTCCTAACATGATTATAAGTGTGAAGAAATTATTGTACACATATACTAATGTCGACTATAAGAAATAATTGCTTGCATTATGATTAATTGAATATGATAACATCTGCGAAGATTGCGTTTATTAGAATCCATAAGTCTTAAGTTAGCGTGAGTTGAAAACTTAGCTTTGTTGCTCGCATATTAAAGCATATTTTTCTGTTTCTCCAGTGTGCTGATTCGCAAAAGGCCATGACCCAGCATGTGTTCTTTTCTTTGTTTTATGTTGCAAGTGAGGATTCTTCTCACCCGCATGCTAGCTGTTTTAGTATACGTTTTATACGTTTTTGCAACATTATTTGAAACATCCAAGGACAATTGACCATGGAAAAGAGAACTTTTGACCCGAAGAACGTGCCAGAGAATGAAGTAACCCCGGATGTGCCCCCTACGAAGACGTCAATTATGAAGACCAATCAAAGTGTTATAAATTATCGTAGGGTGACAATTGCATTCCCTAATGTATAATTTGATAGGTTGAAGATAGTGGGGTGTAGCGACTATCCAATAGAATTTTGGAGGAATGTATTGTGAAAAAGGAATAAATCGAGAGAACTAGGTAGGGAATGATATCGATTGCATCCAGAAACTCTGTCACTCTGTTTGGTGATTTGAGACTTAAAACCATCCTCATCTATAGACTGCCCCATTACACTTTTCCTCCTTATGAGGGAAGTGTCCCCTGTCCCTTAGACGAAATAGATTGACGGCGATCTAACTGATGTCCTGAAGACGAAGACTGATCCTGCATGCTGACTCATTTCGAGGAGGGTAATTATGACAATTGCTATTGTAATTCGTCTATTTGCTTTTCCTTTCTAGGTACCAACTGCTGTATTTTTAGATAGAGACCCTAGTCAGATGTTTTCTAAATTAATGTTCTAAACTGTTTTGCATGAAGTCCAACATGCTGATGCTAATTAGTGGTTAGATTAGGCATTCACCTTGACTAACGTAACCAACGCGACTGACATTGTGCTATGCTGAATTGAGACGTATATGAGGTTTTATGCATCCTGATCTGTGTATCTCATACATTGGTGCTTTTATGTTTGTGATCTTTGCATTGTCAAAATCTTATCACAGTTGCCATATCGTGACTATGCTCTTTTGCTTCATGGTTTTGAGATTATTACTCTTGCTATTAGATTGTAATCAATAGGGAATAAAATTCACAAAACTCCCATAAAGGTGTGGTTATTCATGACTGAAAGGTCATGGTTGCGCCAACAGTTTAACCAATGTCTAAAGTGAAGTATATTGTGGTGATATATGTTGATAATATCATTGATATATTGCTTGACATATTGATTAGTTATCTCGTTCTACGGTGTCTCACCACTGGGTCAAAAGATTAATCGGCCTAAAACGAGTCCTAATGTGTATAAATTGACATAGAGGGACGCGTTAACACTAGCAAAGGGTAACATAGCATAACCAATTCCAAGTAGCACCTCATCTTATTGTCAAGGATTTTCAGTGCTTCCATTTGAGCCTTGCTGTAGCAGCTGCCATGTGTTTGTGAGCAAGAATTACAAGATAAAGTAATATCACTTTATGGTTTCATAAAAGAACCTATGACAAGCAGCATTGTTTCACTGAGGCAGTATTCACTAGAATGTCTAGGGGTTTCAACATGTATTAAAGAAATCAGCTGTAGTTCAAACCCAAACCACGCCTTCTCATTTACAACACGGCAGCTAGTCAGGATCTATTTTACAGTTAGTATGAGGCAAGCTCATGGATCCTGATTCATGTGTGAACGAGTAGATCCACTTGCTAAAGCAGAAGACTACTGATGTGAGAAGTAAACCCAATTATCATTGGTTTTTAGGTGAATTACCAAGAGCCAAATAAGTGTCACTTTGACAATGAGACCCTACTGCAGAACAAATTGAATGATTCGGTCTCAAATAGGTAGCAGCACAAGTAAAGGAGCTCCCCGCAGGATGTAGCAACATAATTCTGTCTATGTAGTATAAATAGACAGAATTGTCATTTGGTTTGACAATGTTGTTGTTAGGAAGTGCTCAAACAATTTGAACATCCTAAGGAATTAGTTAATTCAAGATAATTTCTGACAAGTGCCTAGGAAGACAGTATAGGGCACAATCACAAATAAAGTAGTAAATCTACACCCTAGATTAGCACCTACATTCATGTGTACATTTAATACTTATCACAATTCACAAAAAATCCGAGGTACCTGACAAGAAAGTTCCACCTTGTGCAGGTTTCCATGCAGATTTTTTGGAAGGTCATGTGATACTCCAATAGGAATCACTGATTCCAACAGTAGAGAACTCTGCACATAACAAATAGGATCCACTGTGCAAATGCACTTTATTTCCTCCTAAGGGACCAATATTGTTGCTCCCCTATACCATCACCAAATGTAGGTGTGATTCATTCATTGTCCCACCCTGGACAAAGATTTATGCCAGCACTGTGCGGACGTAAACATCTGACCATTTCCAAGTTGGAAAGGGGAATGTGAAGATTCACATTCACACAAATTTAAAGATAATCTGAGACTAGTAGGTACATTCTTTCTGGAAATGTCCAAGTACTAGTAGAAAACTTTTCTGGTTGTGCTTTCACAGTTCCAACAGCAATTATACATGGAATTCTCTATCTTTTCATTTCACAGGGTGAAATTTGCACTCTATGAGTAACCAGACCAAAATTATTTGAATGCCCACAAATGTAGTTGTTTCCATGGATACCCATGCCTTACCACCTCTCAAAGCCCATATTTTTTAAACTTGCATGGCATTTATAGCCGTTGAGAACTCCACAGCCATAAATGGGCTTATGTCTGCAGGATATCTCATTTTGAATTCATGGTAGGCATAAGTACGGCATATTCAATCGTAAGCACACATTTACGACCAAACCAACCTTAGTAAAATCAGCCCCTGAATGTCAAATCCCCCTCTAAGCAGCCTTGAGAGTAAACCTCTCTTAGGGGTCAAGCATATTGGGGACAGTGCATGCAGTTACCACGTATATTCCAGAGACATTGTATCAGTGCTAAATTGTATGGGCAATTGCATAAATAAAATGTACATCAGCTGGAAAATTAAAATGCTGCATGATGCTGGTCTTAAAGGACAGTAAATAATATAAAAGATTTTGTTCCGTCTAATCCACCAGCATACAGAAATACTCTAAATAGCTGAAGTTCAATCAACAAATGATGAAGTGTACACGTCAGAGAAAAGTGTTGAAATGATTTATTGTTCAGCCTTCATGCATTATTATTATTGTTGCTGCTGTTGTGATTATTATTATTATTATTATTTCTATTATCATTATTATAGACAGTGAAAGCAAGAACACATTTCTTTCATCTTCCAAACTTCCCCAAAAAGCATGTACCATATATTGTGTTCAGTGATAAGAAAATATGGTCATACAATTGGGGACAAAAATAGTGCAACATAGGAATATTGTGTTAAAAATGTCATCAACAATAATATTGAGTTTACATATTTTCGATGTAAACTGAAAAAACAATATCAACAAAAAATATTTCAAGCCAGAATATCATCCAAAAAGGTAAATATATATATATATATATATATATATATATATATATATATATATATGTGTGTGTGTGTGTGTGTGTGTGAGTTTGTGTGTATTTTATTTAATATATTAAAGTTTAGAAGAATAATATAATTCAAAAAGAAATCTAAAAGTATTTTTAATTGTTAATGTAAACTAAAATATATATCTACTTTAAAAATTAAAAACATTATGTAAAGAAATTTAAACAATGCTGTAAATTATCATTGATATTAATAGAACAATAATATGAAATTAAAAAATATGTAACTCAATCATATGCCAAATGTAAATAAAAAACTGAAAATAATACAAAACATAAAATAATAACATTGAAACATACATAAAAAAAATACAAATTAATTATTTTTATAAATAGTTTAAACTTGAAAAAAATAAATATTAACAATCTAAGCTAAACAGCAGTAGGGGAAGTGTTGGTCTTTGAAGGAGTTAGATTTACTATTCTATCTATATGGTAAGCTACAATATGGAAAGTGAGGGACTTTGGAGGTGTCATCTTTACTATTTCCACTCGATCACATTTATGATCCTCACTCCAAGGTAAGTAAAATCAGGGAAGGATTAAACTTTAGAGGAGTTAAGGCCTCATTACGAGGCTGCCAGGCGATCCGATGGCCACATTACGACCATGACAGTCGGACCGCCGTCCCTGCCAGGAACATGGTTCCCAACGGGCTGATGGTGGTTGGAGTTGTGCTGAAGCCAACCCGCCAATGTACCACTCCGACCGCCACGGTGGTAGCCGCTGCCGGGCTGGAGATATCAATCTCCAGCCCGGCAGCCGTCACAGTTTTGCCTGCTGGATTATGACCCCGCCTACTGCCATGGTTTTCATGACTTTCTTAACGCCACGAAATCCATGGCGGTAGGCACTATCAATGACATGGAATTCCTTCCCTGTCAAAGATAGGGTTCTTCCCCCTTCCCCCTCAAGTTAAGACACCTCTCCAAAGTCCCTCCACCCCCTTACATTCATGCGCCCTTCACACACAGACGCATACACACACCCATTCCCACATGCATCCACGCATGCATATAACCATTCACACACACATCCGCACACACTTTCATACATACACGCAGACACGCATTCACATAACACAACAAACATGAACTCACACATCCATACATGCACACACGCAATCAACATGCAACACACACCCGCATCTACGCGCACACAAAAATTCACACACACCCACACACACACACAACACTCCTCGCCCCTCCCCTGTCAGAGACCTGACTTACCTGTGTTCAGGGGGCCCAACGGCAAGAGACGGGATGGGGCGCTGCTGCCATCAGCTGCGTCCACCAGCAGAACACCGCCAGGTCGTATTATGGGTCATACTACATCTGGTGGCGGTCTACTGGCGTGGCGCTGCTGATGGCAGCAGCGCCACCTTACCACCATCCGCCGGCATGGCCACAGCCGGATTTCTGCCATTCTTCTGGTGGAAATCCAGCTGTGGTCATAATTCTGCAGACGGCTGGTAGCCGCAGTGACGGTCTTTTGTCGGCCATCGCTGCGGCAGTAGGCGGTTTTTACCGCCAGTCTCAAAATGAGGGCCAATATCCTCTTCAGTCTGAGCATCAGTAAGGAAAGTGTTGGACTTTGGAGGGGTTAGATATGCTATTCCCTCTCCAATCCGAGCAACACTTAGGAAATTGTTGGATTTTGGAGGTTTCAGAGTTACTGTTCTAACTCTTTATGTAAAAAAAATACATTTAAACATAAAACAAAATAAAAAAATGTTTAAACCTTTTAATTACAATAGATTTATGAAACATAAATTAAATACATCTACATTAAATTATTACAGGTTTTATATTACAAAATAAATAAAACATATAAAGAAAATTCCAATATTTAATAAATACACTTCCCTCCACACTCCCCACAAAATGCCAACAAACAATGAAAATTGATAAAACATTTTTAAATGAAATATTATTACTATTAAATTAATTATACGATAAAAGAAGTGCAATGAAAAGATATCTATAACTCATTTTTAAACAACTATTAATTAACATAATTATCAACTAAATAGTTTACATACTCAATTATCAATTCATGACATAATGAAGATAACAAATTACAAATAAAAAATATTCTAGAATTGATACTACTTAATTTAAAAATCACTAATTACATTGAAAATAATTTGACATTCAAAATTAAAAACTAAACTAAAAATAATAAAAAAACTCATTAATAAATATTATCATAATGCTTTATAATATTACAATAACTAATGTTTACATTAAATTAGTTTAAAAACAATATTTTATGCAACTGTATTACAGAAAGCAATGTTATATAATATTTTAAAACAATATTACATAACTAAAAAACAGTATTCTCACAATATTTTTGAGCTGACAATATTTTAGACACATCTTTCTCGTACAACAATATTTGTCCTCAATATTTTGGCACCTCAACACTCATCGATAAGAACAAATTTCACATTCCTCAATAACACAACCTTTACCCTGTTTTGTATTATCCTAAACCACATTTGTTGATAATTCAGCCCCATTTCTAGTGCACTGGTAGGATGTACTGTGAGAGAACAACACCTTAAGGCTGCATTTATCCTACAACTTTTGCATGTCTTGGTTTTTCATTTGTCAACACTGAAATGAGTGTACAATTATTATATATATTTTTAGTAAATGTACTCAACATACACGCATTATGTTAATCCCAAGGTGCCTAGCGGTTATTCATATCAGACAGTGCCCATTCTGAGGGTGCTGGGCAGGGGGACCCCTGCACTGCTCATGCACTGGCTTTCGGTCTGCCTTTTCATGGCAGGTTCCGCCATGAAAAGGCTGGTGGAAAGTTGAGTTGTAATCAGCACGCTGGTGCTGAGTGCAGCGCTGCCGTGGCTGACCCCAACTTAGACTCCCATCAGTCCATTGGGAGCCAGATCCCTGGTGGGGATGGCAGTCCGACTGCCAGGGTCTTAATGTGGAGGGTGGACCTCCTGGAGTGAGGACGGTTCAGCCATCACTGAGAGGCTGGCGGCCACCCTTTTAATGAGACCCTAAATCTTAATAATTTGGTGTGCTAGTGTTAATGGAGAGATAGGCCTGTGCCTTGGAAAAGATTAAAGCATTACTCTAAGACATAACAAAGATGCCCCAAGAATATCTTTATTTGCCAAAGGAGCAAGATGTAAGGTAATATACTTTGGGTATGCTGATGACACAGAACACATCTATCTGCACAGCCAAGGCAACGTCTCAGTCAGCTGGGACTTAACACCAACCTGAAATGTCCAATGCTCACCTATGCCCTACAAATAACCAGCCCACTTCACCCACAAACTCACCACATTCACTCTACAACCATATATTTTCCTTCATTGGGTCCAGTATTGTTTTGTATTTAGTATTTATTATTTATTCAGTATTTATTATTGGACCTCCCTCCCATGTTGAGGACTGCAAACACCCTATCCATTAACATTTCAGCCAACACCTCAAAGACTCACCCTTGTACAAAAACATGTTTCATATTCACCCATTTCAAAATGAATGATGTATATTAACTTCTTTTAGTACATCTTTGTAAATAAATATCACTTTAACTTTCCTTTCCCAGGTCTGCCATTTCATGTGTGGCCAGCCTTATAGGATGGTTGAGAATAATTTGACTGTATTATGCTGCAAACTGTGGAGCGATTATGTCATTTTCCTATACAGCAATATCAATGAGCATACCCACACGCTTAGGAAAGAATAACATTAGATCCAACTTAGTTATAATACATTTTTGGATATATATTTTTAAAGAAGAAATTATTTTGTTTTTGCCTTTTATAAAGGGGAGGTCTTGGGGAAAGGGAACATGAAAACAAATAGTGCCTGATTCCAGGGAAGAGAAACCAGAAGGGGCATATTCATAATGCCCTAGCGCCACCTTGCGCCACATTAACGTCATTGTTTTTTACATTAATGTGGCCCAACGAGGCGAAAATCGCTGTGCCTTATTTACAGGGTGATGCAATGCATGCATTGCGCCACTCTGTAACCCTTTTCGCTTCATTATTCCCATGTTAGAGAAGCCAGAGAAATGTCAAAAGGAAATCTATGAGATTTCCTTGACCCATTTCTTTGGGCACTTTTAACACCTGCTCAATGGCAGGTGTTAAAATGGGGCTTCCATTCTTTAGAATGGGGCCTTATGTACTCCATCAGAGTAGCGCCAATATTTTGGCGCTACTTCTGCAGAGTACAATAGAGTCATGAAAAATGATGCTATTACCCCCTTTCCTGTGCCATGGTGCACCGTATTTTAAATACGGCGCACACATGGTAGTGGTAGGAGGTGCTAAGGGGTGCAGGGAAAATGGTGCTGCACTCGGTGCAGCATACTTTCTATAAATCTGCCCAGAAGTGAAGATGGTGTGCAAGGCAGAAGAGCACATTGGGCATTTCAGGGGAAAAGTTTATTTACCATCTCCTAGGTGGGGCCATACAAAACATACAAATGCCCATCACAAATAGTCCATGTTTGTGTCCAAAAGACCAAACGAAAAGTCAATAATGAAATCAAAAGTTCAAAGGCTGGGTAATTAAATTTAAAATCAATCCTCCAAACCAGCTAGTGTGTCCAAAATGATTTGTTAGGTGCGAAATCTTCTGGCAATGCAACAGCTAAAGTTCCATGACCACAAACACATTCTCCTCAAAATAAGACAGATGGGTTCCCAGGGCAAACCTGAACACTGCTGAGCTATTGGATACTGGGGTAAGTAAGGAAACAGCCTGGATCATAATTACTGATATAGCAAAAACAGAAGGGGGGATGGACCACAATTTGAGACAATATGCCTGATGTCAACAGGGTGAGAAGGCTACAACTTTCCAGATGTTTTCAGCTTGGGTTGCTCTCAACTCTTTAATCATTTCCCTTTCACATAATGAGGGGTCAACTGTTGACCAGCAGTCACCTGCATAAGAGCCTTCTGGAAGGTAACCATGGTAAATTACTCTAGAGCTAGACTGGCAACACATGAAGAGTCAGGGATGCCTGGACTAATGTTACCCTCAGCCATCAAACTTCCAGACAGGCACTTGTAAATGGAGAATGTGTAGTAGAGAGTGCAGCTGGATGCACCATAGTTGTGGAGTCTCTGACTGATGATGGAAGTTGCCTCAAGCCCAAAGAATTTGAAACTCCTCCTGAGCTATGTTTCCTCTTCGGTGCATTGAATTACCCCATCATCTGACTTCTGGCATGTGGTGTCTAGTTCTATCACCTCCTCAGTGGGTTCCACACCCACCACCCAGGGTCTTTTAGATTGAAAGAAATTGACTCCCTGGGCAGCCGCCCTCTATTTGCTTGTCTAAAATGTATCATCCTCATTGTTGATATTGAAGTCTTTGAGTACCCATGCAGCAGCTAAGGCCATTTTTGGGCTTGCGTCTCTCTGGTTTTGCTTACACTACCCACTGCAAAATGAACAATGACACTGAGTCTGAAAAGGACTGGTGACACAAAATAAGGAAACAATGAAGATACTTGTTCATTACTTCATGTACATTGAAATATTATTTAATAAAATCAAGAATAAATGTGGCAAAGAGGAAGATTGTCAGACATGCAACTTCCCTAAGCCATGAAAAGTTGTTATTTTCCATTTCACTTTTACTGGTGGTTGTCTATTGTGAAAAGGTATGCAGTTAAGGCACATGTTCCTACACCCTCAAGCATGATCGTTTGTCTATGTTCTAAATGGCGAACATTCACCTTTGCACATGGGATACCTTGATTTACTCAACCAATATCACCCTTACCTTTACTTATGATAGCAAACAGGAACAAAAATAAGAGTCAATAGTCAAGAGATGAGGACTGATAGATGAAACATATGTGGATCCTTTCTTACCATGTGATGGCAGTTACTTAGAAGTTTTCATTTAACATACATTTATTTATAACGACAATTTTGTTTGTGTAAATCTCCATATAGCTGGAGAGGTGTTAGAAGTTGTCTCACATCTGTATCAGACATAATGTTAAATACATATATCATAAAGGTTAATTAGATATCACAAAGAAGAAGTCTCTCATCTTCTAAATGAGGCTTTACAATAATGATGACCTTCATGTTTCTTTTAAACACAGATACATTTTATTTACAACCTTCCTCTGTGTCAATATATTCTTCTACAATTAATAATATGTGTGTTAAAAACAAAAATACGTAAAAACATTCAATCAGTAACACATTGTGTGTGACAGCTCATAGTACAGGTAACATGGGCACAACCAAAACACATAAAACATGAGACATGACAACACTTTCTAACCATATATGCACCTATCTTTTCTGCCAGGACCTCCTTCTGCAGAGATGGGAGACTCTGATACCCCATATCCAGCTACGAGGATAACTCGGCACATCCTGTGCCTTCAGGCATGCCTAATGCTGGAGGTCCTCCCAAGGCTTGGTGATGTTCTGCCATATTTGACTGTGCTGCATTACTCAGCCAGTTATCCACCTCTCTCCCATCTTGCAGGGCATACTTTTAGAAGACTTAGGAACTCTCACTGCATAAATCTAGAACAAAAGGAGCAGAAGTACAAATATATTTTATTATTTTCTTAATTTTCCCTATTAGGAAATGGTGCTATTCCCAGCATCCATTCATTTCTATAAGAGTGCATTACAATGCCAGCAGTTTGCCATGTGTGGTGTGTGATTTGTTCTGCCTCAAGTAGATTTTGTCAGTAGTACCATGGTACTACATTTATGTGTAACATTTGAGAATAGAAATTGACTAACACTTTGTGAGTGTGTTTTAGTATTTGCATGTCTCTGCCTAACCCTCTCCTTAATTTTTTGTTAATTGTTTATCCCACCTCTTTGGTATTAGATATTTCCCACTTTCCTAATGCTCCCCCATGTCCTTCACACATTTATACCAAAAACAAGGACCTCTCTGTATCCATAGCAGATAACTCTGCACATAAGAGACAGGGCAGCCAGAGATGGAGCTCTCCAGCCAGAGATTTGTGAATATTGCATGTCAGTGTGTAAAGTTGCTCTGCTGGACTATTCTTTGCATAGACAAAAATGAGCTTGTGAATAGACCCCAGTGCTTTCTTTGGTATTGAATGTCTATTTAGACTACACTCTTGTTGGTGATTTGATTACTTTTTAATATTAAGTACCTATTCCTGATTAAGTGGCCTTCCACTCAATTCTTTAGTTTTTCCCTCCAAAGAGCATTGTGACCTCACTCTCTTTTGATAGGAGTAGTTGTATCCTTCTGCTGCTAACATAAGGGTATTTTTATTTTAAATCTTGTACTTTCAGCACTCCATGGGAGTGCATCCCTTTCCTCTCTTACACCTGTATTATTTTCCTAGCTTGAGCACACGTCAGTCATCTTGTAATGATTTTTTTCTCAAGCAAAACAAAAATATTCAAAGTTGGCCAAGGTGAATCCTCACATACACATGATAGCTTTATTTGAATGATTTTCTTTTGCTTTGAGAAGAATCATTACAAAAAGGCTACAATGCCTGTGTGGGCATGTGTGATGGCGATCTAATGGGAAGTAAACCATCGGCAGAGCTAATATGTTTATATTTTTCACAGATGAAACTATTGACTTTGCAAGTGTTTGTTTCAAGCAGGGGGAGGTTTATTGAAAACATTCAATAGAACACTAGATTATACTATTTGATTGTCTGTAGTAAAACCTAAGGAAAATAGGGTTATTATGCAGGTTTTCAGCAAAATAAGACATATTTGCCTTCAAAAAATACATTATAGCTACAGAAACCAGTGTTCTAGGACCAAGGCAGGGCTCAAAGGAGGGCTAATTGCAAATGTGCAGCTTTCATTAATAGATCATTGAGTGACCAAGTGGCAGTGATCGTTCTCAGACATTATTCAAGCTGCTGCCTGCAAGTCAAGCCAGTGTCAGAAAAGCTGAATTTGCAGTGGCCTCGATTACAATTAGAATATTTAGCTTTCAAAAAATATACTGTTGATTAAACATTAGACAAAAGTTATGCTCAGAAATTGTTGAAGTTACTGCCAGCAATGGCAGAATACCTTAATTTTATCTAGGCAGTTTTATGACATTCACAAATAGAGTGCTAGTTAAACAGTGATTTATGGTTAAGCTCAGAGATATTTGAAGCTTTTTCTTACTAACTGAACAGTGGACAATAGTGAAGCTCTGCAGAGTTTAGCAGTTGCCTTTAAGATCCTTACAGTGGCACTGGTGTATATTGAAGAGGGACTAAGACTAAAACACACAACCAAAGAGAAAAATCGTGTCAGGGTCGACTTTAGTGTGGTGTGACCGGCGCATCCGAGCCT
Source organism: Pleurodeles waltl (assembly GCF_031143425.1). Taxonomy (NCBI): domain Eukaryota; kingdom Metazoa; phylum Chordata; class Amphibia; order Caudata; family Salamandridae; genus Pleurodeles; species Pleurodeles waltl. The sequence goes on from NC_090450.1 coordinate 168,924,747, forward strand.
GGTGCTGAGCTTGTGGGGTGCTGTGTTTAGAAATAACTAATTGGGTTTAAAAGCATCTGCTGAAGAGTTCCATGTGGGTGCAGCAGTTTTTGAGGCAACAATAACAATGTTAGGGCAACTCTGGTGATTAATGTTCCTGCTGAAATGTGATCAGAAATTTGTCTAGGTGCACTTTTGACTCAAAATCAGTAGCACTGAGTATTAATATGCCTGCTGCAGAGAACGTGTACCCTGCAGATCACAGAACTGTATTTTATGTGAATAGCCTAGTGGTTTATATTGCTTTTGTCTCAGTGATCCTTTTGTTACTTGCAGTTCATAGGTTACAATCCTAATATAAAACAGTGACCTATGAACTGTCATCAAGGAGCTCCATGTAAACTCATGGGATAGTTGAGAACAGTATTTTTTTCCCAGGCTTTTGCTGAAGCAGATGTCTTAATTAGAAATGATTAATGAGTGTTTACGTATTTTTAATAATGACTTATGTAGAAAAGTGAATAACGTAGAAAAATAATGTGACCTCAAAGAAGGTCACATTATTGTGACCTCAAAGAATGGCCACCAGTGTTCACGAAATGTACTAAATAATAATGAATCCTTATGAAATATTGAAAATGTATTAGTTTAATGTAGTAATATGTTATATTAAGGGTTATGAAGTATGTTTTAGCTTATTAATTGTAGACCTTAACTTAGCGAGTGTCTTGGCCTAGCTTTGCCAGGCCTTATGCAGAAGCTGTATTTCTAGCGTTTAATGAAAAATGCTGACAGAGTGAACTAACTGTGAAATGCTCATTGTCTTGCTAAAATTCTTAGTAGAAGCTTTCCTTTAACATGACTTTAGCACTGTTAATAATAGGGAAATAAACTTACTAAACTTTTACCAAAGGTGTGGTTAATCATGGCTGAAAAGTCAGGGTGTGTGAAATTTACTGGCTCCATTGATTATTGATTTGACTAATGATTATTGTGAACTGATTATTGTTTCTGTTCTGGAAATACGGTAAGAACATCCTGACCGAGTCAAAAGGTTCATCAACCTATACGTGTCCCCTTGTAAGTTTACTTATTAAGGTCAGGCGCGCTATCACTTTCATTATCCTAATATTGTTAAATAGGGTTTGTTTAGGCAGAAATATAGACCTATTATTAAAACAACCCCAACAACTGTGGTAATTATTACATTCTGAGTTTGTGCTTGTTGGACTCTGCCTTTTTTGTAGGGTCATCCCTAAACATTTTGAATTCCCCCTCTTGTTTTCTGAATCTTTTGTTGTTGATTTTTAGGACTCTGCGCCCTATGCCACTTCTAAGCAGTGCTGAAGTGCTTGTGCTCTCTCCTTTAAACATGTCAGAATTGGTTTATACCCATTGCCACATTTAATTTACAAGCAAGTCCTCAGTAAAGCGATACTGCATGTATCCACGGCCTGTAAATTAAATGCTATTTGTGGGCCTGCAGTACTTATTATTCCACCCACTTAAAATATCCTTTTCAAACATGTCTCAGGCCTACCACTGCAGTATAAACCTTTTGCCAGGCACACACCTTCCTTTTTTATATATCTAAGTCACCCCAAGTGTAGGCCCTCAGCACTCAAGAGGGCTGGGTGCTGTGTGTAAAACAAAGTTGGACGTATACTTTTAAGTTTTACATGTCCTGATAGTGAAAACCCCATAAATCTGATTATCACTTCTGCAAGCTCTGCCTCTCCCATAGGATAACATTGGGTTACCTTGTTGCATTTCATAAGTGATAACTTCTAATTGGGAGCAGGTAGACAGATTGAGTTTGTTGTTCAAAGAATTGTAATTAAAAGCCCTATTTAATGGTAAAGTTGGATTTTTAATCACAATTCAGAAAATGCCATTTTAGAAAGTTGGTATTTTCTTGTCCACTTGGTACCTGCAGCCTGGTCCTGGATCATATGACTAGGTGTAGCTTGCAGTTGGTCTTTGTGTATTGCTCCTAACCAGTGAGACAAAGGAAAGATAGGTGGTGGCACGATGGGCCACTCTGAGTTGATGAGAGGGATGAGCTGTCACCTAAAAGACTTGCACATCACAAAGGCTCGACCTAGGCACACTTACAAAAGGGTAGACATTGGTCTTTTGTGACCAAAAGCAAGATGGGGCCAGGGCAGGGAGGCAGGGAATGCCTGACATGACACAGGGGTGCAAACCCCTAGAAGCTGCTTCTACTTCAAAGTGGGCACCAGGAATAAATATTGGACCTCGGACACCAACTTTTTAGTTAACTCCTGAACTGTTGATACTACAGGAGAAGGACTGCTGCACTGCATTGCTGCCAGAACAACTGCTACTCTGCTGTTCTGCTGCCTCTTATCCTGCTTGCTGAGAAGGAAGACTGGACCTGCACCCTTCATCACAGTCTAAAGTGACTCCAAGGGACAGTAGGCTGATCTCCTGCATGAGCTACAGGGACATAACAAGCTCTGGAGACTCTCTGCAACTGCCCAGGAGACCTGCTGCCTAGACCTGCAACTGGACCTGCCTGAGGCCGGCCTTCTGACCTCTGCTGGAGTGCGTTACTGATCCCCAGGTTGTGCCTCTCAAATCCTGTACCCTTTGAGTTGCTTGTGTTGAGCTCCCCTAAATTTCTGAGCTCCTTGCAAACACAAATGGGCACGTTCACACCAAAATCTTTCCACCTGTGCCACCTGCCAACTCAAAGTTCCAGTGAACTCTACTCTTCACTCTACAGTAACAGCCAATGACACCCAGCAGTGCAAGAGGGGCACTTTATACTACAACATCAACAGCTCGTGGGAAATGCCACTGCAAAGCTCCAATCCTGACCGTCTGCAATGCCAGACAGAATCTTTACACTACAGTGACAACCCTCTCAATTCCCAGCATGATTTTTGTGCTACTTTGATGGCCATCTGTGACGCTCTTCCTGCACCTCACTGCCCCTTCCACCACACACGGAAGTCTTTGAGCTCAAATGTGAAGTTAACTCTTTCAGCTGGACTAATCTGGTCCCTATATATGACCTATGCTCAATTGCGGTCAGCCTCAATGTTTGACTTTCACCCGGTCTTGCATGGGTAGATAGCCGTGAGTGGCGCTTCGTGCTTTTCAATGCTATTATCACTTAAATCTTTAGAATTGCAAATCCCTGGTTATGCTGATTGGATTTTATTGTTTTAGTGTTAAATTATTTAATACATTTTGCTCTATTTTTCTAAATTGGTGTGGTATTTTTCCTCTATGTTGTCTTCACTTTATTAGTTTTTGAAATGCTGCATAAATACTTATCATACTGCCTCTAAGTTAAGCCTGACTGCTTTTGCGTCGTGTTACCAGAGGGTTAAGAACAGGTAATTTGAGGTTACTTTTGACTTCATCCTAACAGAGAACTGTGGTTGCTCCTTGCGAAGGGTTTCACCTCACTCAGCCAGTAACCACATTTCTTACGGTGCTTCTCCAGACCTAACACCCTGAGAATACACTTCTTATTAATTTAGATGACGTGATTCCTACTCCTTGTATTTCTAATTGTTTTATGTAACATTTCCTGTGGACTGATTTACACAGGTATGGTTCATTTTCTCTGTATAATATGTGAGTGTGATGTAAAGTGGTCTGACACCCTACACTCTTACAAGTAGCACTTTTTAACAAATTAAATGCATGCAAGAGAGGTGCTTTGGAGAGAGGAAGGGCACTGTTGGTGGATGGTAGAGAGGGATTCCTCGGAGGATGAGGTCATTGGGACGGGGCGCCAAGAATGGTTGTTGCACTGGGTCCCGCCACTACTAAAGCCCGCCCTTTTGTACACTTGTCATCCTAACACATGACAAATGCAAATATTCACATTTTTGTCTATATTTTTCAGTGTATTCATTTGTTTTAATTGAAATATCTCGTAGTTGCCTCTCAAAGTGTGCGGTGAGTAATACCTGATTCAAGATTCTTGAAATGAATCCAACAAACATCAATGTTCTAGAATGCAATCGGTAAGAACATGGAACACTTTTTGCTGCAGAGCAACACAAGCTGTCATAACAAACATCAACTTGATGAACGAGGAAACTCGCTTGATGTGTGTTGTGCAAACTATATTATTTATAGAATATTCTAAGCAAAAAAATATATATAAATGCTGAAAAATATTTTTTCTTTTATTTATTTTTCACAAACTTTATTTAGTTTGTGGTAAAGGTGGTTCAGTTCTTTATAAACTGATGAAATGCTCAATGAAGTCACTTTGTAAATGGCCCTCGATGTCAATTAAACACATGTTATCATTATCCCTATAATATTAGTATTCTGTTATTATTGTAGTCATTATTATTATTATTGTCGTCATTTTATCACAGTTGTGTTGGTATTAAACAACTTCTGACAAATGTGTCGTATCTGCTTTCTTAGTAGTGTGGTAGATCATACAGGACTAGAAGTAAATAAACATACGCCCAAATGTTTAATAGGATGATTTCAGGGTAATCGATTTTCACTGAACATGTAGATCCAATATTGGGGATGGACGGGGGAACGGAACATCAAGTAATAAATATAGAGTTGCCAGAATGCTTTAGCCAAAATATTGTGGGCCAAACTATCAAAAGGTCAGCATATAGAGATAAAACATATTTACTGTCATTAACATCACAAAAATATGTTATTTGATGATACATATCTCCAAAGTATGTTGATTAAAGAATAGTAAATGTATAATTACTTGCAGTCTCCTTACATTCTCAATATTTTAGTTCTGTATATTTTGACTACAGTATTCTAGTGACGATATAATCTACTCCATTGGTTCCCAACCTTTTAACTCTTGAGTACCCCCACTGAATCTGGAAGCCGGGGACCCCAAGCAATTTGTACTATTGAAATTTCAAACATTAAAACAGTAATTTACAAAAAATACAAAACAATGCACACCAAACAAATACTCTAATTACTAAAGATAAGATTATTTTATATTGAAATAATATGCAAAAATCGAAAAATGTTAATGGAAAGGATGGCGCTGCATCTCAGCGACTAACTTTTCAATGTTTATTTTTGTTTAGGAAAGATGTATCTTCAGGTCAGATTCTACATTTCCCAAGTGGTATCTGTCTTTATGTTTTAGGAACATAAGATCTAGGAAAACCTTTTCACATAACTATGTGGTGGGGAAAGGAGGTAAAACCATAAGGGCCTCACATCTCTCCATAGCCTGTCACATGTAAGTTATTTGTTTTATAGCACCTCTCATACCAGTGTAGGGTGGTGGAGCACTTTACAGAGGACTAAAAGGTGTAGAATTCACATCTCATCCATACTTGAAGGCATTTTCTAAGAATGTGTGTTCTCTAGAGGCACAAACTCAGGATTCAGAATATAACACATTGGTTAGCGTTGGCTTTAATAATAAGAATGTAGAACACAAGCAAACCTTTTTTTATCAGCATAAGGATAATGGAAGAAGGGGGGACATAACTTTCTATTGTGTGCCATACTGGTTGCATGCAGCTCTTTTATTGCAGTTCATAGCTCACTGTGCCAGATTAGGTTTGTAATTCATGAAGTGCACAGCAACAAACGAATATGTGACAAAAGCAGTAACTCACTGTGCTATACACATAAATTACTGTTCTTTGCATGATACACTTTCTTTGCAGCAGGCCTATTAACCATCTGCCCAACCTTAGATGAATCAAAACTGCCTCTAGACCAATCGCCTATCTCTCTCCAGCAGGTACATTAATCATCAGAGTTATCTTGACCCTTTTATTTTTGCCCAAAGCCTGCTATGACATGCTTTTCAAACTGCTTCACAAATAAAGTAATAAATATATAAACACACAGCGAGAGGCCCATGCTGAAGAATTGCCATCCTGCAGGCCGGTGCCTGCATACCCCCCGGTAATGTGCAATGGAACCCTGGAAGTCTGCGGACCACAGGTTGGGAATCGCTGTAATAGGTGATGCAGATTGTCAGAAAGTGCACATCCAACTGCATTATCATTCACCATAGCATCTACCAACCATTCTAAATTTTGTTTCATTCCAAATTTCTATCCTGTCCTTTCCAAGTAAATTCTAATTTATAAATTATCATTACTTACAAAAACTTGGAAGAGACAACGTATAGAAAAAAGCTGACAAAACTTTCAATCTTAGGTTGTACATCAGACGGTGTTGTGGCTCACGTTAAGGACAGCTAAAATGTCTGAACAGCAGAGAGGTTACACTAATCTTACAAATTAAAGTTTTAGACAGTGGCAGTAATTATCACTGAAATATGTGATTTTAATATATATGTACAATTATTTTGCTCCCAGGCATAAGCTTGTCAGTTTATGAAAATTTTTCCTATAAAACACACAGTTTCCCTTTTGGAGCAAAACTCATTTTCCCCAAACACCTGCTTGTCATTGTCATGAAATAATGAAAGTCCACATATTCAGCATTATAAATACTTTGCTGGTGCCTAAACATCAATTTGGCATTTTCCTCAGTTTCTCATATGTGCAACTGATACATTTGGACAGATTCCACCTATATATGCATGTATTACCATCTCATGAAAGGGTGTCCTCGATAATTATGACTATTAAAGTGGGGCCAGCAGTATATCAAGTGTTGGCATTATCATGCCATGCATGTGCGTCTTATACCATACAGTAAGACAATTACTGCAGGGCCAGCCATACCAAGGACTACTTAACCATACCATGGATGCCCTCAGCATGCCAATAAATACCACCAGTATCACGGTCGGTGTTTTGACAGTTTTGGGCACCATTGTGTTGTGGATGAGCCCAAAATGGCAAGAATTGTCAATATGTGAGGGTCAGCATTGAAGACTTTTTTAACTTACCTTCCGTGAGCAGCTGTATGGGTTCCACTCCTAGGCACAGATTTCCTGTTGCTGAGCTCCACACTACTCTCCTGATGCGCTGCACCACCATCCATTAGTGACTGCTGTCAGCCTTTAGGACCAGCATAGGTCCCACAAAAGGTACCCTGGAACTTCATTCAGAGGATGGGCCCACCCAATTCATAATTCTCTAAGACTACAAACTGTAGGCATAAACCAAGCAGTCTGTGGTAAGCCATCTGGATATTTTAGAATGGTTCTCTATGTGGTAACCTAACTCCCATTCCCCCCAAAAAACTGCTGTGGTGAACTGTAACAACCACTTTTCTACATTAAGCACTGAAGCTAGGCATTGTCTTACATTTTGGATCAAGCTTGATTGTTCTTTTCCTGAAGCCCTTTTAGGAATTGTGACAGCTATATAGACCTCTCTTCTCTAGTTATTGCAGATTAAAGTCTTCTATGTCCTTCACCACCTTTAAAAAACTTTCGGGCCATGAAAAACTTTTCAAGTCTACCAAAAGTAGATGGCATGTTTTATAAAAAATGTTTATTAATTTCTGGAGACTGTAAGCAGACCTACCCAGAATACCAGAGAAAAATGGGCTACTTTTATCTTGAGCCCAAAATTGAGGTTTGTGAACTGCTAAAATGTTGACTAGTCTCTAAATATGAGCCTCCCCCTCTGATCTTTTCACTTAACAGGTAGTGTGAGGAATTATACTCGAGCTAACACAACTAAAATTTGAGCTGCTGACAAAATGTCCCTCCCTGAATGCCCTCTTGTGGTACATGCTTTTGAGACAAAATCATAAGGAGCAACTTTGAACTGACTAGGTACACTGCTACATGGATAAGCATTTATAGAAAGAATGATGAGTAATATTTGAAAAGCGTTGGTTGTTAATAAAAAGATCCACAGATCTTTTTTCTGCAAAAATCTTATGAAAATGTCCTTGAAAAAATTAAAAAGAATATATTTCAAGCAATGATTACAAAATATAGACAAAAGAGTACATTCCACAAACATTCACTATGTTATACTCCCGTTCTAAGTGGAACTTATAGACTTTTTCTTAGCAGCAGAAGTATGGTTTAGTCTACCACACAATGGATAAGAGTGGGTCAGCTTCAAAATACACTATAAAAAGGGTGAATGACTTGTCTGATGAAAAGCATTTAAAGATGCTTCTTCCAGATGGTTCATTGTTTGTATGAATTTGCTGACAATTGGTGCATCCTTAAGGACTAAGAGCCATTTGTTCATTGTAGCAGTCACGAACAAAGATTTGGCTCAATTGTGACCGCTAAAATGGCCTCTGGCATGTACAAACCCTGTTTTGCGAGTCAGTAACCTATTACCAGGTTGCAAAATAGGGTTTGCGAGTCGTTATTAAGAAAGAAAGTGCCAAGGGTGTCCCTTCCTAATAGCGAGTCGCATGGGGTGTGCAATTGTTTTGCGACTGGAATGCAGTTGCAAAACAATCAGTTTACCCTTACTTCAAATAGGTAGTGAGCCAGTCGCAAATGTACCAAAGGCAAAATGTGAGTTGGTAAATTGATACAAACTCGCATTTGGCTTTTGCGTTTCGGTATTCTGGCATCCCTTCCTGATACTGAATCACACTGGCATATATGAATGTTTTGCAACTGGGAATGCGGTTGCAAAACATTCATACTTTACCAACCCCGTGAACAAAGCGGTAACCCATCAGCAAATAGGAATGGGTCCCCAAGGGACCTCTTCCCCTTTGTGAAGGGGGGCAACAACATTTTTTTCAGAGCAGGCAGTGGTCCCACAGCCTCTGCCCTCTCTAAAAAAATGAAAAGAAAATTCATTGTTTTTTTAAATGCAGCCTATTTTCCTTTATTGTCAAAAATTGTTTTATTTAAAAAGCTGTCACAGACATGGTGCTCTGCTGCCCCCAGCAGGCCACCATCTCAGTGAATGGTTGCCATTCCCAATGGGTCACAAATTACGACCTGCCTCATGATTACTAATGAGACAAGTCCCTTGCATCCCATTTGGGAATTGCAAACAGTGTCTCAGACTTTGTTGTGTATCAGTGATTGCGACTCACAATTTGAGAGTTGCAAAAAAAGGCAAACTGCGATTCGCAAACACTGAGATTCATGCATCTGTCTCTAAAGGCTAGATGTACAAATCATTTTATGGTCACAGGTGGCACATCAGGCCTTTTGTGACCGGCAAAATGTTTTTTCTGATGCACAAAAGGCAAAATGCAATTCGGTAACTTGTTACCAAATCACATTTCGCTTTTGTGGCTCGGTATTTCGAAGGGGTGTTTTTAGGGGCCTCCGTCCAAATACCGAAACGGTATGGCATGTATTACTGTTTTGTGATCGAATTCCAGTCGCAAAACAGTAATACCTTACCATCAGTTTCAAACTGGTGGTAACCCATTCACAAAGGCGAAGGGGTCTCCAAGGGGTCACTTCCACTTTGAGAATGTAAATAATCATTTTTTTTAACAGCAGGCAGTGCTCCCTTTGCAAATGAAACTGTAAAGTTTAATTTTTTTCTTTTCATTTAAGGAAAATGGGCTGCATTAAAAAAATCTGCTTTATTAAAATGGAATCACAGACATTGCAGTCTGCTGAGCCCAGCAGGTCACCATCCCTGTGATGTCTGCAATTGCTAATGGGTCTCAAATTGAGACTTACCTCAATAATATACATGAGGTAGGTCCATTTCTGTCCCAGTAGGAATTGCTAATGAAACTCAAAGGAGTTTCATACATCAGAAATACTGATTTCCTAATTGTGATTTGAAGAGAATGTCAATCGGGAAATCAGTATTTCTAATGTTAGTACTCCAGCACATCGGAAAAAACAGAACAGATTTGAAAAAGTTGTTGATTTGGGGGTAACCATCAAGAAAGTTTTTTAAAACTACTAGCAAACAGTGGATTTACTCAGCATATGAGTCGAAAGTTAAAGGGTTTGTGTAGCTACTTCAATTTGAGTAAGCACTTCTGCTTTGTGGAGCAAAGGAGGCAAACTCCCAATATAGTTTTGGACGAACCTATAACCTACTGTGAGATATCATTTACAAATCCTAACATAAAATCCATCTTCATAAAACAATGTTACTATTGAAAGGCTTAAGTCTGATACCAGACTCAACGGAGAATCTTCACATGTTTTATATGAGAATTAACTATCTATGGATGAATCACCACTTATGGGTAGGGTGGCACAGAAGGGCAAAACAAATAAAAAATGTGAAGTAGCACTTGAGGAGATTGGATTGAAGCACACCCTTGTGGTAAAGTGGAGCTGAACTTGGACAAGAATTAATAAAAGGAAGACTAGGGGCACATGGCACCAAGTGGCATGGGATAAAAGGAGTAGGACAGCAAGGGACTGAGTAAGTAACATGATGAGAGGAGGACAAATATAGCTGCTCCATAGTCTTTGGGATTATGGGGAATCATTTCATGATGAACTTTTCCAGGTCAGAAGAGTTACAATATTCCCCAATCATTGCAGATTCCTGCCAAACTCTTCAAAATGTGCAGAGAGGAAGAACATGAATGTGCATTGCAAACATTTGTCTCAGTTTAGTTTAGATCTGATGTACTTTCCACATACTGTGTCGGCAAATTCTTGATCTCTATCTGCACATGTTCAGATTGTATCATCAGTTAATTGTCGCTGAACCTGTCAAACGTTCCTGAACACTATGCGGGTCCAAGGGCCTGATTTAAATATTGGCAGACAAGTTACCCCATCACAACGGTGACAGATATCCCATCTGCCGAAATCTAAATATAATCTATTGGATTTAGATTTTGGCAGAAGGGACATTCGTCTTCACTGTGACAGAGTAACTCATCCGTCGATATGTAAATCAGGCCCTACATCTTCTATGGGAAGAGACTCTATTCTTTATCCATATTTTAGCAAAAAAATATACATTTTTGAGGGATCATGAACTGTATCATGAATCCAGGGTACACTGTTATAAAATTCAACTATTGCCATTGGCTTAGAAGAGTGTTAATGATTTCCTGGACCCACAGGGCTACTCAGTTGTTCATGCTGGTTTACAACTGGGATCTGAACAATTCAAATTATGGCCACCACCGGCTGGCAGTGTGTATTCCTGCCTCCATGGGCTGTAGGGCGTCCTGGACCCTGCAAATCCTGTAGGTGTGACACCCAGGTGAGAGACTGTGACCTTGCACTCCCCAAATGCTGCATCACAAGGCACAAGGCTCCATCCAGAACCAGTGGAAGAAGCCATCCACTCACCCCCTACTTGCGAGGATGAAGCACACTGGGCACAAGGCCCCCTCCAGAACCAGTGGAAGAAGCCATCCACTCACCCCCTCCTTGCCAGGATGAAGCACACAGGGCACTGTCACGACTTACGCAATGCTTTATCCTGGAGGCCGCAGAGCGAGTGGCGTGGATCCTGTTCTTGAAGGTTCGGCCTTGGCCCAAGTAGGGGCGACTCTTTCTGGTAGCCATGGTGCTGCAGGCAATGGGTACGCCAAGAGCAGACTGTGCCCCTCAGAAGTAGCACCAGAGGGGAAAAAAACCCTGAAAGGGGAAAAAACCTCCACAAAGAATGTTCCTAAAACAGGAACAAAAACAAAGAGAATATCAGAAAGAGCAAAATACAGGAAAAAGTATTCTGAACTGACAAGAACCAGCACAGGAATACGAGGAAGCAGGAGCGAAGACACCATCCAAACAGAAAGTGTTGCAGCGCAAGGAGAGAAAGAATCACAGCCCTTAAATACCAACAAACAGGAAACGACCAATAGGAAGTAAAAGGACACCTTCTTAGATAGGGAAAAGCACCTAGAACAGAATGGACTAGGAACCATAGAGAATAGGGAACAAGGAATGCTGGGAAGAGAAAGGAAACATGGGAAGGAGTAAAAAACATAAAGGAAGGCACAACCAGATGTCCAAAAAAAGAAGAAAAGAACAGGTGAGTGGGGGGGTCAGACATACCTAACAACATGGTGCACAACAAAAGAACGAGGCCCCATGCACAATTTGGGGCCTCTGCAAGCACACAGCAGACTGGGGGCGCGTCGTGTCAGAGAAACGCGTGCTGCGGCCCGAGCCGAATGTTCGGCTCGTGCCGCGCGCAGTGGAGCGACAGTATGTCCCCCCCCCCCGAAGGCCCAGGTTTGTGCGGAAAAATGCGGTGAAAACAACGAATTAGAAGAGGTGCGTGAACAGAAGATTCATCTTCCCAAGAGCATTCACTGAGAGGGTAACCCTTCCAATGAATAAAGTACTGAAGACGTATGTGAAAGATGCGAGAATCACAAATCTCCTGGACCTCATATTCAGGTACATCATCCACTAACAAAGGAGGAGGACAGGGAAACTGACGAGAGTAAGGATCAGGTACATAGGGTTGCAGCTGAGAAACATGAAAGACCGGGTGAATCCTCCAGGTACGAGGTGAGTGAAGATGGACAGTGATGGGATTAATCAGCTGAAGGATTCGGAAAGGACCATAGTAACAAACTTATTCTGAGAAAGGCGTAAAGGTAGAAATTTTGATGAAAGCCAGACTTTATCCTGAAGGTAATATTCTGGAGCATCTCTCCGTTTATTGTCCGCTGTTCTCTTCATGTATCTCTTGGTGTTCAACAAGTTAGAGCAAATCAATCTATGAATCTGTAAAAGTCGTCTGGAGAATGAAGTAACAGCAGGAAGAGAGGAGGTAGACTGAGGAATAGTAGGAAAAGAGGTAGGATGATAGCCATATGAACAGAAAAAAGGAGTGACCTTGGAGGCACTATGGACAGTTATTGTAGGAGAATTCAGCGATAGGGAGGTAAGTGTTCCAGTTGCTCTGAGTAGAATTACAAAAGCAGCGATGGTACTGTTCCAATCCTTGGTTGAGACGCTCAGTATGTCCATTGGTTTGAGGTTGGAAACCTGATGAGAGTGCTATGTTGATATTCAGTGTTCTACTAAATGTTTCCAAAACCGGGAGATGTACTGAGGTCCCCTGTCAGATATAATGTGGTATGGAAGTTCATGGAGACGGAAAATATGATGGATAACTATCTGACTTAGTTCTTGGGAATTAGGTCATTTTTTCGGAGCAGTGAAGTGAGCCATCTTAATAAAGGAGTCTATGGTGAGCATGATAACCCGGTTTCCTGCTGATGGAGGTAATGAACACATAAAATCAGTAGAAATGGTGTGCCAGGGACCTGGTGGAACAGGTAATGGTTGTAGTAATCCTGCAGGTCTGGTAAAGGGGATCTTTACTTGAGCACAGATGGGACAAGCCTGAACGTATCTTTCGACATCTGATTTCCAGGTAGGCCACCAGAAAGATCACAAGAGTAATTCTTGTGTGGCCTTAATGCCTCTATGACCAGCAACTGGTGAATCATGGCACATTTGTAGTGCCTTTTCTCTGACTCCATTAGTAGGGAGAAACAACAAGTTCTTATAATAATAATATCCTTGCTACTCACATATGTTCCGTTTCTTTATTTTTGATCAGTCAGATTGGAGTATTCCAGTTGTACCTCATCCAGGAAAGACTGAGCTACTCCGATGATTTTACCGGGCTCAAGAAGATACGGTGATGGGGTAGAAGTACAATCTGGATAATGGCGAAATCGGGCATCAGCCAGAATGTTTTGGGATCCAGGAATATAAGTCACATAAAAGTCATACTGACTGAAGAAGAAGACCCAACGAGCCTGACGACTGTTCTGGCATAAAAAAGTTACGCAAACATTGTAGATTGCGATGGTCTGTTCGTACCTCGAAGGGCTCTTTGGAACCCATAAGAAACTGTCTCCACTCAAGATAGGCCGTTTTTAGGGCTAACAACTCCCTTTCAAGTACTGAGTAATGTTGTTCTGATGCCGAAAGTACATGGGATAAATAGAACACAGGATGTTCAAGACCGTCATCTTCTTGCTGTTGGAGTAAGACAGCTCCGATGGCTCTTTCGGAAGCATCTGTAACAACAATAAATTGTTGGTTTGTATCTGGGTGCCTCAATATCGGGGCCTGAGTGAAGGCTTTTTTTTAGACTCTGAAAAGCTTGTTTAGTCGCCTTGGTCCAGACGAAGCCTTTCTTTAGATTTTCCTTTTTTAATGTTTGAGTTATGTGGCTGGTTTGTTCTGCAAAGTCCAAGATAAACTGCCAATATAAATTAGCCAATCCTAAAAAACATTGTGTTTCCTTAATAGAGGAAGGAGAAGGCCAATTTAGAATGGTTTGTACCTTTTCTTGGTCCATAGCTATGCCAGTGGGACTTAGGTGATATCCCAAATATTTGACTTCGGTCTTATCAAACTCACACTTTCCAGGTTTACAGGACAGTTGATGTTCCCGGAGTCCTTGGAGGACCTGTTTAACATGAGAGGAATGAAGTTCAGGACGTTTTGAATAAATAAGGAAATCGTCTAAATAGATGACAACCATATGGTTCAAGAGATCAGAGAATACTAAATTTATAAATCTCTGGAAAATGGAGGGGACATTAGTAAGACCAAAAGGCATAACTCTCTACTCATAATGACCAAATGGGGTCCAGAAAGCATTCTTCCACTCATTTCCTTCTTTAATACGCAAAAGGTGGTAGGCTCCATGAAGATCCAATTTGGTAAATCGTTGATCCCCTCTGACTTCCTCTAGGATATCCTTAATGAGAGGCATAGGATAACGATCCTTTATAGTTATTTTATTTAGTCTGCGAAAATCCAGGCAGGGACGAAGATCCTTAGTTTTCTTGGATACAAAAAAGAGAGGTGCCCCAGCCGGAGAGGATGATGGTACAATAAGACCGCTATGTAAGTTTTCTTGCAGATATTCTTTTAGCACTTCTCTTTCAGGTTCAGTGAGTGAATACATCCTCCCAAAGGGAACGATAGCTCCGGGTTCCAAGGGAATAACACAATCGTAATCTCGATGTGGGGGTAACACAGGTCTGGTTGGTTTATGGAACACATCTTGAAATTCTAGATAGTGATCAGGAACTCCTTGAACTGTATTGATGGAACATCCAGTAATACTTTCAGTAGGCATCAACCTCTTGGGTGACCAATAGGTGTCCGAAGCAAAGCAGTTCTCATGACAAAACTGGGAGGACAGGGAAATAGTCCGGGTTTCCCAATTTACATAAGGGTTATGTCTTATGAACCACGGAATTCCCAAAATGATAGTATGACTGGGGGATGATAGTAGATCAAAAGAGATGTTTTCTTGATGGTTCCCAAATTGTAAACTCAGTGTCATGGTGGTGGTATCGACTGGACCAGAGGATATTAAAGACCCATCCACTGTGTGAACTTGTTCTGGGGTTTCTTT
This sequence comes from Pleurodeles waltl, assembly GCF_031143425.1. Lineage (NCBI taxonomy): Eukaryota > Metazoa > Chordata > Amphibia > Caudata > Salamandridae > Pleurodeles > Pleurodeles waltl. The sequence goes on from NC_090450.1 coordinate 168,939,929, forward strand.
GGGTCGTGTTGGTATTTGTTGAGTCGTGGCCCAAGTCTTATCCATATATATGCCACTGGCACCACAATCAAGTAAAGCCAGTGTTCTCTCTTTACGGCCATCCGGTAAATGTAACGTCACAGGTAACATAAACAAAGTAGTGGCATTGTCCTTGAAAGAACTGATGGAAGGTATAGCTGATGATCCCATCCCCTCCCTTCTTACAGAGCACGGGAAGTGGCGTTTCCCGATGGCCTTTGAGGACGAATGGGGCAGGTCCGGAGCATGTGGCTGGCAGCACCACAATACAGGCATAATCCCCTCCTACGTCTGTCTTCCCGCTTGCTAATGGAAAGTGGTCCTCGAGTGGTATCCACCTGCATAGGTTCACCTTCGGCGTCTCTGGCGGGAGGACGAGGTTCCTCGGGACGATGCATAAAGACACGGGAAGTGCTTGGCTGAGATGGTCCTCTACTCTTTCTCTTCTCCATACGTCGCTCTTGGAGACGGTATTCGATGGAAAGAGCCTGATTCATCAGACCACGAAAGAACTTCAACTCAGGTGGAGTGTAACAACTCGTCTTTGATTTCTTCTTTAAGTCCTCTATGGAAGAAAGTCACCAAAGTTCGTTCCACCCAAGTGGTCACAGCCGCTAGCTGTCGAAAGCGGGTAATATATTGGAGGACATCTTGTGAGCCTTGTTGGATGTCACATAAGGTTTCTTCCGCAGAGGCCTCCAATCCTGGATGACTGAACATCTGTTTAAACTGACTCACGAAGGGAGGATAGTCAGATAATACTGGGTCATTGGAGGATACCATCAGGGTTGCCCAGGCTAAGGCAGGACCGGATAAGGCACTGATAAGATATCCCACTTTTGTCTTGTCATGGGAGAATTGGGTGGGTCGGAAGGCGAAATACACAGTTAATGCATCGAGAAACTCTCACAGCTTAGTTGGTTCACTGGAGAAACGAGGAGTAGAGGTGGAGACGGCTGGAACATCCGCACTGTGAAAGGCCAAAGCTTGTCGTAAAGCAGCATTCTCGTTGCGTAATTGTTGCAGTTCCTGAGCATGTTGCTGAATGGTTGCCAAAAAAGATTGATCAGGATCTGCAGCAGCCGCCACTGTATCATCCATGATGTTAGACGACGTCGGGAGTATGGGGCACGCAATCTGTCAAGACTTACGTGCTGCTTTACCCTGGAGGCCGCAGAGCGAGTGGCGTGGATTCTGTTCTTGAAGGTTCAGTCTTAGCCCAAGTAGGGGCGACTCTTTCTGGTAGCCACGGTGCTGCAGGCAATGGGTACGCCAAGAGCAGACCGTGCCCCTCAGAAGTAGCACCAGAGGGAAAAAATCCCTGAAAGGGGAAAAAACCTCCACAAAGAATGTTCCTAAAACCGAAACAAAAACGAAGAGAATATCAGCAAGAGCAAAATACAGGAAAAAGTATTCTGAACAAACGAGAACCAGCACAGGAATACGAGGAAGCAGGAGCGAAGACACTATCCAAACAGAAAGTGTTGCAGCGCAAGGAGAGAAAGAATCACAGCCCTTAAATACCAACAAACAGGAAACGACCAACAGGAAGTAAAAGGACACCATCTTAGATAGGGAAAAGCACATAGAACAGAATAGACTAGGAACCATAGAGAATAGGGAACAAGGAATGCTGGAAAGAGAAAGGAAACATGGGAAGGAGTAAAGACATAAAGGAAGGCACAACCAGATGTAAAAAAAAAAAGAAGAAAAGAACATGTGAGTGGGGGGGTCAGACATACCTAACAACGTGGTGCACAACAAAAGAACGAGGCCCCATGCCCAATTTGGGGCCTCTGGAAGCACACAGCAGACTGGGGGCGCGTCACATCAGAGAAACGCGTGCTGTGGCCCGAGGCGAATGTTCGGCTCATGCCACGCGCAGTGGCGCGACAGGCACTGGGCACAAGGCCCCCTCCAGAACCAGTGGAAGAAGCCATCCACTCACCCCCTCCTTACTGGGATGAAGCACACTGGGCACAAGGCCCCCTCCAGAACTAGTGGAAGAAGCCATCCACTCACCCCCTCCTTGCCAGGATGAAGCACACTGGGCACAAGGCCCCCTCCAGAACCAGTGGAAGAAGCCATCCACACACCCCCTCCTTGCCAGAATAAAGCACACTGGGCAAAAGGCCCCCTCCAGAGCCAGTGAAAGAAGCCATCCACTCACCCCCTCCTTGCCAGGATGAAGCACACTGGGCACAAGGCTCCCTCCAGAACCAGTGGGCAAACCACCCACTAGGGAGACAGGGAGACTGTGGCCTTGCACTCCCCAGGAACAAGTAGTGGGCAAACCACCCACTTGAGAGACTGTGGCCTTGCACTCCCCAGGACCAAGCAGTGGGCAAACCACCCACTAGAGAGACTGTGGCTTTGCACTCCCCAGGACCAAGCAGTGGGCAAACCACCCACTTGAGAGACTGTGGACTTGCACTCCCCAGGACCAAGCAGTGGTCAAGCCGCCCACTTGAGAGACTGTGGCTTTTGACTCCCCAGTTTTGATTTTGAAGCACATGTTTCTACTAATTTATGTTATTACACTCACTTTAATTCATTCCTTTTGTCCTTGCATTATTCTTGAGGGGTACGGGGTAGGTATGTGATGTTATTGCATCTGTTTGTGTGTATGGTGTTGGGGGTGTTGCGTGTTGCGTGTGCGTGTCACTCTCTTTTTCCTCCCCACTCCCTTGTGTGCTAGGCGGCAGTACTCACTGTGGTCGTCTTTGCCGGCACTGATGTTCATAGTGCATGAAGGTGTATAGCAGCATGGGGAAGATGTGCAACTCAGGCTCCATGGCGTCATGGTTCTTCGTTGAGTCTCCAGAGGTGAGTCCTTTGCCTTCTGTGTACTGTTTCCACTGTGCTTTTGATGTCGTTGGTACCACCCCGGAAAAGGTGGCGGATAGGTGTGTCATATTACTGTGGGTGGAACATTGTCTTACGCCTGGCTGTTGGTGGTTACCGCGGCAGTGCTTGTTGCTACCGCCATTGTAGTTGGTGTGTTAAAGTGGCTGTCTGTGTGGGCAGTTTCCACCGTGGTCAAAATTCTTTTTTTTTTACCGCCGGCCTGTTGGCGGTATTACCGCCTCTTTATCACCGACCGTCAGGGTTTTAATGAGGGCCTATGTGTAATTTTTAGTGAAAAGAGTGGTCACATTCTTAGGAACAACATGTATAACCTATCTGGAGAAGTGAGATGGTGTTCTGTGGGGAAAAGGATTGTTGGTGGCCCATGGAATAGTTCTCCATGTATTATGTTTGAATATGAACTTCAGTGAGTTTGAGAAAGGTGACAGACCTGAGGAGAGAAGAGTAGCATGAAGTTTGAATAACGGCTGTTGGAACTGAGCAATCATTCAGAGAGAGGGGCTGACAAGTATTTCTGGTCTTGCTCAGGGTCATTTTAGACAGTTTGGAGAGGGGATTGTAGGTGGTTGATAAAAGGGGGTGTGGAAGCTTAGCCTATTTAGAGGAGAGGTAGGACTGGGCCTCTCTGTAGTCATCAATGAGGATAACCCTGGATTAGGCCTTAACAATAGCATAGGAACATACCATCAGTTCTAGATTCTTTAAGTGAGCACACCTAGTCCAAGTTATGTTTTGGGTACCACTGACAGCATTTTCTGAGTGGTGGGTACCAACACAAAAGAATAAAACTTGGACGAAAGGTATAATCTGCAGGTGTAGAAGGAGAGTGACATACCGGAAAGTGAGGAGAAAGGTAAATCACTGCACAAAATAAGGTCAGACAAACATTTTAAGAACACTTGGAGATTTCTAATGTTAGAAAAAGTGCAGGATAACGTGGTCAGAGGTCATGGTTTGGGAGGTTAAAAAGAAGGAGTGGATTTCAATAAAGGTGGAGAGGCCAGTGCACTAGAGAAATATGGATGTCTTCTAACAAAGGGCAAGCAATTCATGCAGAGATGTAGAAGATGAAGAGGTAATAGGAGAGACACTGTGGGGCTTGTATGATTTAAAAATGTGATGAACTCAGAAGAGCAGAAGCGGGGGCAACCATTAAGCTCAGAGTAGGTGGCAGTGGGGAGTGAGTTGTCAAGGTTGGATTGAGGTGGTAGTTGACATAGGGAATTAAATTAGATGTTTGTTGCAAAAGTCAGTAGTCAAAGATATAGAAACAGAAAGAATTAAACCATCCGCCAAAACTCTAAATTAGGTTCCTATGATCCTTTATGAAAATCTTAGCACAAAGTGTAATGTTTTGAAAGAAGAAAACAGGACCTGTTTTAAATTCACATTTGAAGCCAATGTGGATTTAGTCAACAAAAAGAGTTTTCGGGTGTTTCCTAAAAATATTGGCCTTGAAATTCTTTGATTAGGCTTTAGAACAATTGGTTGAGAAAACGATTTTTGTAGGATTACAGATTCATCATACAAGAAATGAGGAACCTACAGCAGATATTCACAATAGGAATTGGTAATAAGCATTAAGAAGTATGAAAGGCAGGCAATTTACAAAGATGAAGAAAGAAAAATATCAGGCAGTGTTCTTACACCCTGGATACTAGCTGGCGACAGTGGCAGTAACCAAGGCACCATTAGCAGGCAAGATGAGATAATATCTTGGTGTAGAAACATGAAATCTTAGGACAGGGGGCTTAATACCAAGCCAGATGTAGAGAACTGTACAGCAAAAGATGATGAGCCAGAAATTTGAAAGACGATGAATAGGGGCATTGATGACATCACTGGTGACATCTGTGATAATACCATAAACATATATAGCCTAGAGTTACTGAGTGTACTCATGTAGGTCGATTGCATGGAAAGAGTGTAAGCCCTGGAGCTAAGAGTAACAGTGCATTCTAAAAGTTAAATGGTACACTGTTTACAAATCAATAATGTTGGAGGTGAAGAAGTAGTCCCTGTTAAACATGGTAAAGGCAGAGGGCACCTGAGATGGGCTGCATTGGTACGTTTGAAAGAAGGTTCTAGTTTAATGCGAAAGACGTATTTAAATCTTTAAAATTTTCGAAATGACCAAAGCTGCATTTGTAATACTTAACCAACAGTGAATATCCTGGCATGTGCCCATGTAGGGGTGTCCTGCCAAGAGGTGGTTTATCCCATGCTTTTAATGTTGTATGTAGGGTTGGCCATAACTCACCTAACTTCTTGTAGCTTAATTATGAGAAACTATGGCAAAAGTATGAGGAACTACATGAAGGGGCATATCCCAGCATGTAGAGCTATTTTCATAGCTCAAAATACACACTTGCATTCAAAATGGATCCAAGGATGCATTTTACTTCAAGAAAATAGGTCTAAATGCAACAAATCATGAACAGCAGCAGCCAGCAGCCACTCAATCTCTGTTCCTGTGCTCTTTTTGCCACAGATTACTCTAAATGATGCAAACAGGTGTAATTTTCTGTAATTTTGCATCACAAGAATAACTCCAAATTACCAAAATTACTCCGGCAAATTGAAATTTCATCCAGACCGTGTTGTATGTCATTATACCCATCTCAGAAATGTGTATAACGTATTTTACTAAACTACAGAGCATTGTCCCTAAGGCCTGACAGACAGAGTTTTTAGTGATACATGTATATCTATCAACCTCTTAATTTAAAATGTGTGCGTCATGAGAAGCCTTTAAGAGGGTAATCCCATTAGGATGAACAGAAAATAGTCCATAAGTGTAGCATGTTCAGTTGCTTGAGGCCCACAAACTCTATAGGATGATGTGACAATGAATGTATATCATTAATGAAATCATAACATGTCATTGGTAATGACATTGGTAATGTAATAGGTGAGGTCATACACAATCCATGGCTGGAGAGCAAGCTATAGTTAGCTCTGCAAACTATGACTGGTGAAATTGAAATTACTTTTTGTTTTTAAAAAGTAATTTTTTTTACCTTATTTACCTTATTTCTACACCTAACCATAGTGCCACTTACTCCTATGGTGTTTTTCACGGGAGTGTGTGTGTGTATGTCTGCATTTGTGTGTGTGTGTGTGGGTGTGCATGTGTGTGTGCACACGTGTGAGTATGTGTATTAAGATTAAGGGCCCAGTTTACAGGTGACATGCAGGGCACTCTGTCATAAAGGGCTGAATACCCTGGCCACCAAGCCAAGTTTCTTCATGAAAAACAAAAAATGACACAAAAAAAGTTTGTGTAGAAGCCGACATAAACTGTCGGCGGACATACAATAAACTTTTTGTGCATTGAAAGGAACCACAGTGTTGGTGGTCCCTTTTAATGTACAGAGATCACTGCTGGGTAGGCAATCGTCTCTAAAAGATGTCTTCCACCACCCTGGTAGACGAAATCCATATTCACACATTTATTGCTACTGCCTAATGATCACATTCAGTACAGACTAACTAATCCGAAAATGCGAAAATCCTTTTTTCGCGACCCACATATTCCACTTTAGGGAGATAAACAACTGCAACCAAAATGTCATCTCACTGCACTGACTTAACATCTTGTGCTCTGGTTCTGGTTAAGTAGCTTCGTTTATAGCTTCAGCAAATGAAAATGCAGAATGGCACTGAGTCATGCATGCGGGCAAGGTATGCCACGTCCATACACCTGCTTCCTTAGCCACTTCCAGTAAGTATCAGCTATTACATAAACATTGTAAAATCCAATTAAACAGAACACATTGAAGTGCAAGAAATGATGTTAAAACAAACTTAATTATGATGAATGGCAAAACACACTGGTCTGACACTCTTTTCCAGGAAAAGCATTAGCAGTTCAGCCAAAATAATCACAGAGAAAAAAAAAGATTAAGTCATTTTTTGATGCTAGTGTTTCTCCGAAAGTCCACTTACAAACTTATTTTTAAATCCGTTTGTAAAACTCTAAAATGGTCAGTGAAGAGGTGTTCCCTATTAAGTATAAACTTCTTAACTGTAATTGTAATTATATATATATAGCACTTTCTATCTCTGATGAAGCATCAAAGTGCTTTTTGCGAGTAGCACACTACTCTGGAAACCAAAAAGAATAGGGGTGGATTAATATAGGGAAATATGAGTACAGGAATAGTATTAGTATGAGTTGGTTTGAGCAGAAGGATTTGTGAGTTTGTTAGCAGGTTTGAATAGCATTATGGAGGGATAGAGTAGATAAGAAACCAGGGGCCAGATGTAGCAAAGGTTTTTACCCATTCTGTGTCTATGGGAAAAAGTGTTCGTACATATGGCCCCAGAAGTGTTAATTGGGAGTTTATAGTTTAGGATGATGCTTGGGATAAGTAAAAGAGACATGGGGGAGAGAAGAGTCTGTAGAGAGATCATAGTAGTAGAAGGGGTTTTGGATGAGTCAAAGGTGAGATAAGTGAGAGAGAATATAGTAGGATTGTTTTGGAGATCATAGTTGTAAACTGAGGGTCGGGTGAGCCAGGAGCAGTAGAAGAGGGAAGAGTTTAGGCAGGGTAATTTTGAAGAACCCATAGTAGTAGAATGGGTTTGGGATGAGTCAGAGAGTAGGGAGGGAGGATAAATTGATAGAGGTAAAGGATGATGGGGAGACAGAGTAAAGCTTACTAGAGAGCTTTTTTAAAATATATAAATATATGTTCCTCTTGTACAGTAGGACTAAAGTAATAAATAATAAGATACATAAATACATAGTAAGGGAAAATATGTGTAAGGAATATAAAAATGGATATAATATTTTGTGCTTTAAATTTGTGTTGTATAAACACAGAGTTCCAAGAACTAAGCATTATTAGCTTCACATATTCCTCACAATTTACTGCTATATACATATATATATATTCAACAAAACATCTTGCAGTGGTTAATTTGTAAATGAAAACCTACCGTGTTCCCAAAGCTCTCCTCTGAAACAAGCAGCTAAATGTAGGAGCACAGAATACTGAGGCAGAGTAATCCTAAATCCATTTTGGGCCTCTTTAATCCGTTTGCAGCCAATCCCTTCTCATTCTCCTTCTGCTCAGTTTTACAGCTTTCTGCTTTCTCCCTTTTTGATGATTTTTCGTTTTTCTCTTCCTTCATCTTTCCCATGTGTGTCTTGTGCTCTGAGGTGAATGCCTGACACATAGAAATAAGAGCTAGCCCTCAAATATAAGTGCTGGTGCCTCCCACCTCCACAAATTGAGCACTGACAAGAGAACTATCCATTTAAACCATTTGAAGTTGGGAGGTGTTCGGTCACATTGCACCAATCAGTTGACTGAGACTTCTATTGCAGAAAAAACATTTATTGCAAGAAAGATACCCAGATTTGGGTACCAAGCCCGTAGTACTGCTTTTTATGAGTGTTTACGAAAGCTCTAGTTTGGGGGTCAGTATTTATCGAACGGCGTAAAATACGAGCACCGCACATACCTGAAAGATACTCGCATTCAGCCCTTGGAAATGAGTCAGGTTGCACGTGACCAAATGCTTATATCAATTTTCTAGTTGGAACGGCTACCATGTCAACGTGTAGACAGAATATTGGAAAAATATTTAAAGTCCCCTGACTTTTCTGTAATTGTTTTCAAACTTGTAGCTGATCTGAAAAAAATCAACCACCTTAGTTTGATAAACAAACACATCCTTAATCTGAAAAATGACACAAAATACAATTCCAGACTTAATATAAATCTGCCCTTCCTTCAACGCAGGTGAAGGAAGGCACGATGTAAACAACAGCGAGCGGTTGTGCAGGTTGTATCATATTGACCCAGTGCTCTACAGCCCATTTGACAGGACATCAAAAGGGTTCGTGTCTCAAAGAACAGAGTTTCCAGATGGCTCCTGATTCCAGACGTGTGCCTGTTTTATCACTCAGGTGAAACTGATGGAAATGTCAGCTTCTCGATCGCCTGAGGTCACCTTGAAAGAAATACGTATCTCTTCTATAGCTGGGTTCACATGGTTATTTTGTCCATTGGGTGCAAGTGGGCACCACAGGCATTTATTGTAGTGCACAGCTCTTTTTTGCCACTACTGTGGGCAGTGGTGGGACTTTGAGTGACTGGCTGATGCCTGTTGAGAAATTGCCTCAGCTGGGTCAGCTGCTTATGTTTCAGGCACACCCTGGCCTGCACTTCATGTCAGACACTTTGTGTTGGCCTGGATGACACCCACTGGTGATGTCACGATGATGATGTCATGTCTGTGCATTGTGCCATCATGCAAATCTCTGGATACACCGATGATGCACACTGCCTGCCTCAGGTGGCCTCCGCTGAGTTGTAGGCTGTAGATGTTTAGGATGGGTCGGTTGGGGCAGGGACGGGTGATACTACTTCAGCTGGAGCTTCACCTGAGCGCATGTATTTTTTCATCTAATCGCTCACCCCTGTTCTAGCATCCACATTGCACCTGATGCTTATAAGTGGGGTATCTCTGGAAATTAGCAGGCCTTACCAGCCTGAGAGGGGACAGAAATGCACATTGCCTACTCCACTACTATATGTTTAAACAAGTCTTAAAGGAAGCAAGAAATGCAAGTGTTGGTGGTGGGGGAAGGGTTGGTAAAAGCCCTTAGGGCTGAAAAGGGGCATTGACTGGAGGAGGGACAGCGCCGATGAAAACAAGTGGAGAAAGTGGGGGGGAAGAGCGTTGCCGTAGTGTCAGCAGGAGTACGACCAACGGCAGATAGAAACATTACACCTGATTACCCAGGCTTTACCACCACAGTTGAGGGGTAATCAGGCTTCATAAAGATGTGAGGGTGAACCACCCAGTAAGGAACTCTGGCCTTTGGCATCACTGATTCTAGCCAGAGGCTCACTATATGTTCAGTACAAGGGTTGTTGTCAGTGTGTGTGACATCAGCCCTGGACATGTCAATTCGCCAAAATGCCAGGGGTAAGGGGAGTGAAATCACACACCATTTTACATTTATTTTCAGTCACACATATATGCTTACAAATACATATCGACACACTGTCTCTCACATAAACACACACTCACAAGCAAGTATGTAACATACCTTAATGCAAATTGTACTTACCTCAGCTTTCACATATGGACATATTCCAGCTAATTGTACTCAATTTGTGTTACACAAGTAGTGGATAATATTATTCACTATTTGTGTAGTTAAAATAATTCACATAACATCAGGAAAGTGGAACCCCTTCCGACCTCCATTAGGACGAACAGTCCAGGCACTGATTTTTCCACCTCTGAGGCCAGGGGGTTGCAAAGGCAGGGCCAGCGGTAACAAGGGGCTAGCCAGGGGTTGCCCGACTCCTAATTGACGTCCATGCAGACACCCTGAAGGTGGCTGTGTCAGCCACAGACAGATATGCTGGAGATCACCATGGCATCTGAAATGTGAGTGTGTCCGCAAAGACAGACATTGTAACAGCGAAATACAGACAACTTAAAGGCTACAGTAGTAGCCACAGACATGCATCGCTCTAAAGAGTTTAAAGTGATACTACCTTGCATTGATTCATTTCACCTTTGAAGTCTATTATACAAGGCAGACTCAACCCAACTGGGTTTCAAAGTGCTGCACAGCAATCATAAATTGACAACTCCATGTTAATGTAGGACATTCATTGCAGCATTCGTCAAAACAAAAAGTCAAAAGGTTAGTGAAAAGTAGAAAAACTGATATTCTACACGGGCCAAAAAATAAAAGGCAAAGCACAATCCAAGAAGGGAAGGTGTAAGGAGAAAACTGTGCACATTAATGAAGGACGAGCATTATGCTGAGTTCACAGGCTCAGAAAGTGTAGTTTTGTATTCATTGGCACAATAACTCACTATATGCTGAGAGAGAAGCAAAAGTTTGAGCAGAGGAAGTAAAAGACAAGTTGCCTTCCGTCCGATAATCAGAAAGTGCTTAAGTATTACAATTTGAGGACAAAGGGAGTAATTTACCTCTAGGGTGAGCCTGTCCTCGGAGCAGTCCTTGAATCAATACAGACAAACATGGAGTTTGCAGGTTGCAAACTTACATCTTCCCCCGTACCTTATTGAACATTTCTTCCTGTAGGAGTGGAGGAGGGACTTTCAACAGAATGCGATGTTACATCATGCCTCAGGTTGTTATAGTCAGACGTTAATTTGTGCCAGTGGGTAAGACATGATGTAGACCACAGCAATTCCTTACAAATTCGTAAGCCAGGAAATTACTTTACCACGTGTCCTGACACAGCTTAATAAGAAACGCCTCCTTCTAAATCAGAGGGAAATATGCTTACACCTATCTGATGCAGAAATAGTATATACGTGCTAGTAATACGTGGCCCAATGGAAAGTTATCATGCCTAACTTTATTTGCAAACATCCAGAATATGTAAACTAAATTATAACTCCCTAACTTTTATAGTTCGATTTGTTGAGGAACTTGAGTTATGTTATTGCTTGTCGTTCCAATTTCATGCTTTTCCTGGATTTATTTTCCTTTTGCCCCGCACCCTATATTTCAATCACAGCTAATTATCACCTGAACAGTCGGTGACAGCATGAGAATGTGTGGTTTTCTCACTGAAGTTGATTCTAGTATGCTTTTTTTGGTATCCTTTTGTGATTTCTTCCTCATAAATGAGAATTATTGCAACGCCATCCCTAGAACCAAGATAGATTTTTTGACAGGTTGCATTATCTCAAACAGTTTAGACTGCTGAAGTATGTAATACTCCCAGCAGTGCCTTGAAACAAGTGAGGTGTATTTCCATCCGCTGGCTCTCATTTTTTAAGAGTTGCAATTTTTGTCAGTATCCTATTTATCCATAGGGCTGACTTTACCGCTGTTGTCGCCGGCACAAACAATCTTTTTTGGGCGTTCCCAACCCCATGACCTCCTTCATTGATTCCATCAGCACCACCCTCCAACAGTACCCCTCCTCTCTTCACAGCCACCTTCTCATATCTGTTTCATTTGTTTTTCAGCACTGGTAGGAGCTGGTTTTACTAATAAGAATCTACTGAGCTATCCACATTAAATACAACTCTGCGAGCTGTATGGCACGCTTTCTATGCAGCAGGCGCTTTCACCCTCTGAGGTACATTATGATGGGTCAAGCTTCCACTAGCTATAACTGGGACCTCGCTCCGAAGGCACTTTAATCGCCAGAATTATCTTGACATTTGTATTGCTGCCTGAAGATTATTGGATGCAAATCTGAAGCAGGTGATCTTAAAACCACAAGTTATTTCTAAACACAGTTCCCCTTCCCCATGTCAGTGCCAAGTGTAGCTGCACCAGTCGCATGGCCCTAAAGCCAACTCTGTATATCAACAAAACTAGACAGTTTTCTGCCTACTATATAAGATAGCCAATATTCAGAAGTGTAGTTTATCTAGCAATAGTATGGAACTGTTAACTCGTCCCTTTATGATAATTTATTACACATCAGGACTCATTTTAGGCCAATTAATCTTTTGACCCAGTTGAGAGATACCTTAGGACGAGATAGCTAATCAATATGTCAATCAATACGTCAATAATGTCATCAATATTTATTACAACAATACATTTCACTTTAGTCAAAATCATTAATCAATTCAAAACACTACCATGACCTTTCAGTCATGAATAACCACACCAGTTTAGTAGAAAATTATGAGTTTTATTCCCTATTGCTTACAAATCTAAAAGCAGGTGCGTCAATCTCAAAACCAAGAAACATAATAGCATAGTCACGATATGGCAACTTTGGTAAGATTTCATCAAAGCGAGAATCACAAACATCAGAACATAACACTGCTTGAACATAGATCATTTTAGCAGAGTGTCAATAGCGCATCAGTTCACCAAAGCATACTTTTGGTCGTTTGTCTATTTGCGTCAGTTTAGTGAACATCTATCCTAACCACTGATTAGCATTAGCATGTTGGGCTTCATGCAAAATGATTTAGAACACCAATTTAGAAAACATCTAACTATGGCGTCTGTCAAAAGTAAGCAGTTGGTACCTAGAAAGGAAAAGCAAACAGACAAATCACAATTGTATTGTCATAGTTACCCTCCAAAGTTTAGTTCAGCGCACAGGCTCAGTCTTCGTCTTCAGGACATCAGTCAAATCGCCATCAGTCAGGACTCAGCTCCGGGGCAAAAGGGGCACTTCCCTCATAAGGAGGCAAAGTGTAAATTGGGCAAATCTAAGGACGAGGATGGTTCTAAGCGAACCAATAAATCACCTGACAGAGTGACGAAGTTTCTGGATAAAATCAATAGCATTCCCTAACCCACCTCAATGGCTCCCCGTGTCATGGGTTTTTATCCCTTTTTCGCTGTACATTCCCCCCAAATTCTATTGGACATTTGTTATACCCCAATATCTTTAACCTATCAGAAAACACATTAGGTCACCTAACTTTCACCCCATATTATTTTACAAGTCTTTGATTGGTTCTCCTATTCGATGTCTTCAGAGGTGGCACGTCCGGTATGATTTCAACTTTCTGTAATTCTTTGCACATCTTTTGGTCAGTAGCTCCATTGTCTTCACCGGTTTGAATGACCTTGTACATTACATTAATCTACACTGTTTCATTTTGTCTTAATATCACCCTCCAAGCAATGGATGGAAAAATTGCATGGGAAGGGATCTAGCATAGTTACATTCATCTTCTAGTTTGAAGAAAAATAAAGGTCGTGTCCTTTTGTGAGTCAGCACACTGCAAGATGGGAAAAATACATTTAATATGAGAGCCAAGCAGCTAAGCTTCGGCTCATGCTAACTTAAGGACTACAAGGATTTCAGCACAAATTCAATAATACAATTATTAATAATTAGTATAAACTTATTCAATATAATAATACATAAACATTTTAGTCATCATTATTAGTCCAAGCATACATTGGCGGCCACTCTCCGTGGTCACATTTCAGGTGCATGTTTAAGCAAAATTACTATTGCAGTTTCTATGCGGCATTGTCACACATTAATTCATAAACATTTATGTTAATATAGATTATTTAAGCGAGGCTCTCTCTCAGTCCCTCCTCTGATGACGTTCGTCATCACACAAAATTTCCCTTAATTTTTCACCTTGCGCATAATGCGCATTTCAACATCTTGTCCCTTATGGGAACATTCCCAAATTTAATTAAACAGTTTCTCCCTTTCACTTTCTTAATTCTTCTTATTCCTCTTTGTCCAATTTCTTTTAATTGTATCATTAATTTTGAATGCTCCCCATAAGCCTAATAGACAAGCCAGAACAATTAGTAGACCCCCTAATATTTTTGCAAGTACCCCATTCCAAAAATTGGTAAACCAGCTCCCTACTCTGGCAATTCCTTTTCCCACTTTCTCCCACACTCAAGGTTCCTTCAAATCCTTCAAGTCTGCACTATCTCTATTTAGGTTAGTAAGCATACTCCTAATCTTTTTACTATTATCAGGTATATATGAGCAACAATGACGCTCGTTGAGCATCTTGCAGACTCCGCCGCACTTTGCTAAAAGAATGTCTAAAGCAAGCCGATTTTGAAGAGTCATAGCTCTTTCCGCAGCAAGTTCAGTATCCATCAGGAGTATAGCCCCTGTAAAATTTGTCAGCATGTTATCCACAATAGTAGACAACTTTCAAATCTTTATGGAGTTTAAGATAACCCCTACTGAAGGAATTCTGGCTCCAAATATGTCACCAACGACAGCAGCCGCTGTCTCTCATTTTCGTCTAGCATGTTGTAATTCAGACGTTTTAGGTATTTGCATTAAGTCATCAATCTGGTAAATCTTTGGGAACACTATTCCCAAATAACATGTCCCATACCATCCCTTAGGGAGACGATAATAAGCATTAAGTCCACAGATATAATAGATCCCAGGGATCGCTGGGTCCTGTCCAATTAACATGAATGGCCATTTACTCTGAAACAAAAACACATGCCTGCATTCACTCGTTCCCACAAATAAAGTGTCATGTTCAGATTTCGGCCTATATATACAAAGCCTTCCTACATGTAATGCATCTATACCTAATTTACCTTGCGTCTTTATTGCAGTGTAAGCATAATCATTTGCATATGTGCGTTTTTCTAACCCCTTTTTTAATCTTTCCTTCAATGCTTTGCGTCTATCTTCAGTGTGATCTAAAAATCTTTTCTCTACAGGTGTCAATAAGCAAGTCAGATTATTGCGGCGTGCATAAGCTGTCCCAAATGTAAGTGTTGGTTCAAAGAAACCTCTAACTAATCAGCAAGCGATAGAAGACATTAGTGGAAAGTTCCCCTTTTGAGTTAGTTCCCTCATGCAAGCGTTTTGTATCCTGCTCAAACTTTTCCCACGGTGTTAATGTTGTAGTCTCAGGTTTTGAAGCATTGTAAGTCGCTTTCTTATCCAACCACGGCATTCCCACAATCACACCTACAATTATTATTGCACACACAATACCCAATATAAGACTTAACCATCCACACACCTTACCCTTTTTGCTACTACCTCTATTATAAGCCATGTCTGTAAAGAATCAGATGGTAGAACAACAATCAACTTGAGGATGATATAAAACTCTTTTTCTTTTCTTTTTTTTTCTTGATGCAAAGTCTCTTTCTCTCTGCGTGTATTTACAGCGTTTCACTCACTCCAGGACCCTTTTGTCAAATCAAGTTAGCAGCTTGTCATAATCAGGTTTCAAAGTCAATTCAGGTTATCAGTGTCACATCCGGTAATTTATAAGTCTCTTTCTTCATTTTTCAGCTTTCCATTTTCCTTTTCAATTTCAGTTTCAACACAGTATCTTTTTCTGATTGAATTCAGGTACCGTAGTATTGACCTGGTACTTATCGATCAAAACAGAATGCTAAGAATTCTTGCTGCCATTCAGATGTTGTTGCGTACGCCCATTCAGGACCTGCGTACCTTCTATTTGCAGTTCTTTTTCTTTTCAATCTGCGTTCGCCTTGCAATTCTCCTTCACTTAGATCCTCTATTCGGGATGTATCAGTTTCTTCTGTTATTGTTTCACCTGATACGATCTTTTCTTTCAGAGCCTGCTTCTCTGGCCAGTTATCTCCCTTGTGCGTCTTTCAGGACGCTGAACAGCACCCTCCTCTTGTGTTATGGTGTTTTCTCTTGATGGACCTGCAACTGGCTCAGGGGATGCCGGTGTGCTTTGATCTCTCTCTACTATTTCCTCTTCTTCTTCTTCTGGATCTGTGACAGGTTCAAGCTCTAACCCATATCCATCTACTTCTGGGAGAATCTCTCCTTGATTTAGTTCTCCTGTTGCCTCTACTGAGATAGGCACACTGTCACCTCTCTCGAACTCGTTCACTGTTTGAGGGACTAGGCTGTTCTCAGTGGGCTCTCCTACAGTCTCAGTTCCCCCTTGGCTATTTTCTGGCCCTGAGACTTCCTTCTCTGGGCTTGCTGAGTCGGAGGCTTCAAGTTCCTCATCAGTCAGACACGTTACCTTCTTTGTGTGACTGGCATGTATCCAATTTGGAACGCCTGCACATTTCACAGCAATGGTTGTTGTCAGTATTACTTGATATGGCCCCTTCCAGCGCGGCGCCAAACACGACTTTCTCACGTGCTTCTTGACAACCACCCAGTCACCGGTTTGCAGGGTGTGGCCTGGATCACTGATCGGTGGCAATGTATTGGCTTCCACCTGGTGGGAAAAAGAGCGAACCACATCAGCCAAACCTTTGCAGTAGTCCAACACCATATCATCCATGATATTCACAAGAGCATTTGCAGGTACTGCGGGTAGCCTCATAGCTCTGCCCATAAGGATCTCATGGGGTGATAGACCTGTCTTCTTATCAGGGGTGTTCCTCATCGACATCAGCACTAAGGGCAATGCCTGTGGCCATTTCATATTTGTAGCTGTGCACATCTTTGCCATTCTTGACTTCAAGGTACCATTCATTTGTTCTACAAGCCCTGATGCTTCAGGGCGGTAGCTACAATGCAGCTTCTGTGCGATGTCTAACACAGCACACAAGAGCTTAATCACCTCATTGTCGAAGTGTCTGCCCCTATCTGATTCTAAAGAGACCGGAAACTCGAACCTGGGTATTAGTTCTCTAAGCAGCAGCTTTGCAACTGTGAGACTGTCATTTCTACTTGTGGGGTAAGCTTCAATCCAATGGCTGAAAACACACACAATCACCAACACGTACTTCAATCCTCCACAAACAGGCATCTAAATGAAATCCATTTGCATCCTGCTAAATAGATCGCCAGCTCTCCCTATGTGGCTCAAAGTTACCACAGTCCCTTTTCCTGCATTCATCTGTTGACAGATGATGCACCTGTGACAAGTAACCTCTGCGGCTTGTCTGAATTTTGGGTTAAACCAGTCAATCTGGAATGACCTGATCATTGCATCCCTCCCAAGATGTGCCTGTCCATGATAAAGCCTTGCAAATAGTGACAAAAGACTGTTTGGTAAAACCAGTTTCCCCTCCTCTGAGACCCATAAGTCATCAGCTCTTTGTACACATTGCATTCTCTGCCAGGAACGTTTCTCCTCTCTGCTAGCACGACCCTGTAGTGTTATTAGCTCATCTAGTGTATCAACCACCCTTAATGCAAAGTTCAAGCATGTTTCATTTTCAGTTTGCGGTAACAATTCCCATTGATCCTTGAACGATATACAGTTCAATGCGCAAAATCTCGCAACTTGATCTGCATAGCCGTTTCCCATGGACACAAAGGCGGTCATTCTGACCCTGGCGGTCAAAGACCGCCAGGGCGGAGGACCGCGGGAGCACCGCCGACAGGCCGGCGGTGCTCCAATGGGGATTCCGACCGCGGCGGTAAAGCCGCGGTCGGACCGGCAACACTGGCGGGCTCCCGCCAGTGTACCGCCGCCCCATAGAATCCTCCAAGGCGGCGCAGCTTGCTGCGCCGCCGAGGGGATTCCGACCCCCCCTACCGCCATCCAGATCCCGGCGGTCCGACCGCCGGGATCCGGATGGCGGTAGGGGGGGTCGGGGGGCCCCTGGGGGCCCCTGCAGTGCCCATGCCACTGGCATGGGCATTGCAGGGGCCCCCGTAAGAGGGCCCCTAAATGTATTTCACTGTCTGCTGCGCAGACAGTGAAATACGCGATGGGTGCAACTGCACCCGTCGCACAGCTTCCACTCCGCCGGCTCGATTCCGAGCCGGCTTCATCGTGGAAGCCTCTTTCCCGCTGGGCTGGCGGGCGGCCTGAAGGCGACCGCCCGCTGAAGGCGACCGCCCGCCAGCCCAGCGGGAAAGTCAGAATTACCGCCGCGGTCTTTCGACCGCGGAACGGTAACCTGACGGCGGGACTTTGGCGGGCGGCCTCCGCCGCCCGCCAAGGTCAGAATGAGGGCCAAAGTCTTGTGACTTAACATGAGCATTGCCTTTCACCACGGCAATTTCAAGAGGTAACTGAATTGCATGTAACAAATCCTTAATCTATTCACCATTTTTCACTGGAGAACCAGAAGAGGTCATGAAACCTCTCTGTGACCACAATTGGCCATAGTCATGTACAATTCCAAATCTGTATCTGCTGTCGGTATAGATAGAGACTCTCAGATTTTCAGCTGCGTGGCATGCCTTAGTAAGAGCAATTCATTCTGCCACTTGTGAGGAATACACTCTCTCGAGACAGGAAGCTTCAATAATACCAGCTATGGTACATACAGCATAACCAGCTCTCAGCATTCCGACTGAGTCTCTCAAACAGGATCCGTCAACAAACATAATGCAGTCATTTTCCTTCAACTGCGTATCTTGAATATCAGGTCCGGGCTTGGTACACAGGGCCAGATGTACGAAGCCTTTTGCATGTCGCAAACTGCGAACAACACAGTTTGCGGCGTGCAAAAGGCCGAAAGCGATTCTCATCCTCAAATTGCGATTTGGTACTGACTCGCAATCTGGGGATGCGACTCACAAATAGGAAGGGGTGTTCCCTTCCTATTTGAGACCGCATCGCCATGCTGATTTGCTTTGTGACTGCGAATGCGGTCGCAAACCAACTCGCAGTTACCACCAGTGTCACACTGGTTGTAACTCATTCGCAAAAGGGAAGGGGTCCCCAGGGGACCCCTTCCCCTTTGTGAATGCCGAAAAAAAAGAAACCAAATGGTTTCGGTTTATTTTTCATTTTGCAACTCGTTTTCCTTTAAGGAAAACGGGCTGCAAATTGAAAAAAAAAACTGCTTTATTGAAAAAGCAGTCACAGACATGGAGGTCTGCTGACTACAGCAGGCCACCATCCCTGTGAGTGCAGGGACTCGCTATGGGGTCGCAAACTGCGACCCACCTCATGAATATTGATGAGGTGGGTCTTTGCGACCCCATAGCGAGTCGCAGAAGGTGTCTGAGACACCTTTCTGCATCCCATTTTGCGAGTTGCAAATTGCGAGTCGGTCAGACTCGCAATTTGCAAGTCGCAAAGTTTTAGTTTACTACATCTGGCCCAAAGTTCTGTTACCTCAAGAAAATCATGCTCCACTTCCTCTTCATTATTAATCTCAGTACTTTCAACAGGAAGTGGAGTTGCCGGGTTTAATACAGTACATCACTTCAGTGAGACATTAGGCAACACCTAAATAATTGTCTCATATCGTGTGAGTCGAGCATTTGTCATGTGCTGGGTTTTGGTTAGAGTCAACAGAATTTCAACTGAATGTGGAACCATTACTGTGAAGGGATGTCCCATCACTATGCCTTCACACTGCCTGAGGCTTTGACCAACTGCTGCAACTGCACGCAAACAACCCAGTAAGGCTGCTGCGACGGGGTCCAAAGTAGCTGAAAAATATGCTACAGGGCGGTTTGCACCTCCATGGACCTGTGTCAAGACAGACAAAGAACAAGCATCACGTTCATGACAAAACAGTAGAAAAGGTTTTGTGTAATAAGGCATACCCAAAGCTGGTGCCCTGCACATGCACTCTCTCAATTCCATGAATGACTCAAGCACTTCCTTGGATAGGTTTATGGTGTACGGTTCATCCTTAGTCTCTTTGCCTGTCAGCTTTATCAATGGTTTTGAGATAATTGAGAAGTTGGGTATCCACTGGTGACAGTAGCCCACCATTCCCAAAAACATCCTGACATCTCTCTTTGTTATCGGGGGGTTCATTTGCAAAATAGCTGTCACCCTTTCTTTTGATATTCTCCTGGACCCTCTCTCAATCAAATGTCCTAAGTACTTCAACTCTTTCTGACAGTACTGCAGCTTCTTTGGCGACACTTTATGTCCGTTCTTTCACAAATGGTTCAGTAAGGCAATTGTATCATACTTACAGTCATCTTTGTCCTGGACGCAATCAGCAAGTCGTCAATGTACTGTACTAGAGTCGAACTGAAAAGCAGTACTAAGGATTCTAAGTCCTTTTTCAACATCTGATTGAAGATGGACGGCGACTCAGAAAACCCTTGAGGAATTCTGCACCAACTGTACACCTTGTCCAGGAATTTGAAACTGAATAAAAACTGTCTGTCCTCATGAAGAGGCACTGAAAAGAAAGCTTGTGACAAGTCTACAACAGTGAACCATTCAGCATCACATGGAACCTGAAACATGATCACTACTGGGTTTGGCACTATGGGGCAACACTTTACCACAATCTTGTTTATTTTCCTGAAGTCCTGCACAATTCGAACCTTCCCACAAGGCTTTTTCAGACCCATTTTCAGTGAATTACATGGGCTGCTCAATACTTCCTTCAGGACTCCCTGTTTTACAAAGTCTGCAATTATTTGTGATACCTGAATAAGGACATCTTGTGCCATGTGGTACTGCGGCACCTGGGGAAACACTGCATTTGGCTTTACTTGTATTTTAACTGGTTCCACTCCTTTTATCAGTCCCACTTCCTTTCCTGTCAAATCCCACACTTTCTCCGTCACCGTTCCCTGTAACTCGGCTGGTAAGTCAGTCACTGTAAGCATCGGGAATAAGGTTATCAAAGGGTAGTCTTCATTCGCGGTCTCTGTCTCTAATTCTGAGAACTGACCATCTTCCCCTTCATCATCACTATTTGTCTGCACCTCAATTCCATCATTGGAACAGGTAATCGAGCATTTCGTTTTGCACAGTAAGTCTCTTCCCAGTAGGGACACAGGACTTGAATCGCAGACTACAAACTTATGCAGTCCCTGGAAGTTGCCAATCTCAACTTGCACTGGATCTGTAATCAGATTTGTCAAGTACTGGTTTGCTACTCCGACCACTCTTATGGTATGCCCTGAAAGTGGTAATTTTGGAACTTCTGCACTTCTGACTGTAGAACGTGTAGCTCCGGTATCAATCAAGAATGAAACTTTATGACCCATTACCTTTCCCTCTACATAGGGTCCCCTCTGATCTACTTCTAGGGACGCTGCAAGTCTGCACTCTTCACTGTCTGAACTGTCATCCGACCATTCCTCATTCATTCCATCTTCACCATGTAATGCGAATTGCTGTACTGTATTATTTTGGCTCATCACTTGACCTGTGACCTGTTGAGGAAGCATCACCTGTTGCTGTCCCATTGGAGCTAATGGTAATTGCATTTGCTGTCTAGGTACCATGGGAATCTGCTGTTGTACTTGCTGCATCTGCGCTGGTTGAACACGCAGCATTTGCATTTGCTGCATGGACTGTATCCCTTGCATCTGAACCATGTTATTTCGGAAGTTCGGATTTTGACTTCTCAATTTTGGACCCCTCACATTTTTTAATGTACCGACATTAGTGCTTTGCTGAACGACACCATCCTGCACCACATTCGGGCATTCCCGCTTCCAATGCCCCACACCCCCGCTCGTGTGACATGGATACACTTTTTTAATGCCTTCTACGTCATTTTGAACTACAACAGTGTTCAAGTCTGGACCGCGATTCACAAAACCTCGACCTCGTCCTCTCGGTTGTGCCTGAAACACACCATTCCCTTGCGGTTGCTGCTGTGTAATCTGCTGAATTCCATTTCCCTGCATACCTGCCTGTGCTGCCCTTATCTGCATCACCATCAATTTCTCCTTCAACTTTCTCTGTTTCAGCTCAATCTCGTCACTACAGTACTTTGCGTACTGCAACACCTCATCAATCGGCTTTGCTTGCCAACAGATCAAATGATTCTTAATCATCTGGCTAACCTCTGGTCTAAGCCCTTCAACAAATCTGAACACAAGATGGTTCATATCTTTTGGCTCAATAGTTTCAGTACCACTGTAATGTTTAAATGCCTTCAACAACCTCTCATAGTAAGCGTGTATCGATTCCTTAACCTCCTGTGAGGGCCAGTCAATTTTCTGCCAATCAGTCACTTTTGGCGATACTTTCTGTTTCAAAAACTCAATCACTTTATGATAGTACTTCATCACCTCGTCGGATGGTGCTCCAGTCACCTTATCCCTTGCCGGCTCCTGTGTCGGCCAGTCTACCCCTCTCTTGCACTCAAGCCATAAGTCGGGTGAAACAATGATCTCAAACAAGGTATTCAAATCTTCCCAGAGACACTTTGCAAGCTTCACAAACCTATCTGTTTGCTGATACTACTTGATCAGCTTCTTCCTCAACCTGGGATAATCATTTGTGAAAGATAGGATGTCTCCCCTGGACCACGGTATATGGATTAGAACCCCACCAGCTGTTTCTCTCATGGGTAACATCTTTACTGACACCGTATCCGGCACAGATATCTCAATTCTGCTTCGGTGTATGACTCTAATCTATTTACCCCCATTGTTCCTTCCACTAATTCAGCAGCTTCCACGCCCAGTCTCACAAAGTTCAGGTACTCATCTCTCCCCACCCTTTCTGGTTCCTCTGCAGTTACTGTTGTCTTTTGTGAAGCATAAGTCTTCTCTAACCACTCATTTAACTGTTGTACCGTAAAACCTTGCAGTGAAATATTCCCTGCATGCATCATTGGCGACTGTAAAGCATTCGTACTTATTGTCTGTGGGGTTAGCACACCTAGCCCTGCCTGTCTCATTGCCTCCAGCGGTGCTTCAACCGAGCTAAGGTCTAGCAAAGACCTCGGCTTTTCGACCGATTGCTCTCCTGGGGCCATTAACTGGGGAGTTCCTATGGACCCTTCTCTTATTACATCTTGGGTTATTACTCCCTGATCACATATACCAGGCTTACCTTGTGCATACAATGGCACCAGTGGGCCAACAGTAATTGGTAATGATATGGCTGCAGGTGTCTGACCTGGTCCAAAACTCCGTGGAGCAGCGACTCCAAAAGTTTGGTTCTCTGAAGTCGGGGTAGGTACTAATGGAGGTCCTGCTGCTGGATTATACCCTGGTATCATTTGTGGCTGCGGCTGGGGCAGCAATTGTGGAGTTAGCTCAATCTGCACTAACCTCGATTTTGTATATATCGGGTCCGATGGCACTATCAGATTTGTAGTAGTCTCTAGTACTGGGACGTCTGGATAGATTCTCTGTATCTGCGGTGGAGGTTGCAACTGTATCTACATGTCTGGTGCAGTGGGTACACTGACACCATTCTGTGTCGAACCCGTATCACTAGTCTGTGCTCTATCAGTAACTCCCTTCTCCTGCGTCTGGTTCCCAGGACCCGCACTAGTTCTCGGGACATTGTCGCTTACCACATAAGGTGGCGGGCGATCATGCAATAACTGATTTAGGAATTCTTCGTTATCTGAATCATCTTTTTCTTCCCAAGATCGCTTACTTTCTTTAGGCTTACTAGAGTCTTTGTCTGTTTTACATGTGGCTTTCTTCCCCTGCGTCTCATCTCCCTGTGTTATTGCTGGGAATAATTTGAGTCTGTCAACTATTCCCCGTCTCCACATTTTGCTCTCATTATCCCACCTAGCTTCCGCTAAAGTCTTTTCTGACCTTTTTATTCTTCTTTGGAATTTTTCCTGTCTTTGTTTAATAGCCATTAAATCCCAAATTGCTAAAGCCTCATACTGAGCTGGCCTCGGAGGTGGCTTCTGTACACTTAATATCCACCTTAAATTCTCTAGAACTCTCGTATTGAGCGTCCCGTGTTCCGGAAACGCCAAACATCCCTCTTTTCCATCAATTTGTGCCACTGTTTCATCCATAAACAAGGCGCAACACCTTTTTCTTCCATAACTATATAAGTTGGAGTACCCGCAGGCGGTGTAGGCTCCCCTTCACTCGCCATAATGTATGCGTCACCTTTCAGAGCACTCTTAAAAGCTTTGATAATGTTCATCTTTGAGTCTTTTCTTTTGTTTGTATTTAATTAAGAAGTGACTTTAATTCCCAGGACACTTTTCACCCACCTTTCTCAACCTCTTGCCTCTCACGGACGGCAGCCAATCCGTGCGCGACCCCTCTCGACAACTGACCTATCTCAGCACGGCACCACTGATGTCACACTCACACACTGCAGCTGACAAAGTCTTGCGGCTCGTCTGCCCCTCACTGGATTCACACCAAACTAATGCAAAAATTACTGTGAGCATCTTAACAACAACAACACAAATTTGCCGGTTTACTACAGGAAGTGTAACACATTCGCTTCAGAACTTTACAGAGATTTCACTTGAAGCCTCGAACGCTACTCTCTCCTTCTCAGTTCCCACATACGCAAGCAGAATTCAACCCGCAAATCCTACTCTCAACTTGTCAATGGTTTGCTCTAGTGCACCTTAGAGCTTGCCAAATCTCCATCGAAGGTTTCACACATACAATTTTGACTCAAACTCGACTTGTCAACCACGCCCGATTGACCTAATTAAACCGCACAAATTACAACATAAACCCAAGTGTCTCCTACACTAGTCAATATACTCCGGAGTCTTAGACCACGACGGGTACGTACATGAACAACCAACCACGTGGATAATTTTGAGCACAAAGCGCCACACTCATATGAAGTACGCCGACTTCCCTACTCTCATACTGCGGAGTACGCCCACTCCTACTAAAACAACATTTACCTGACCTAAATACACACAAACTTCACAAATCACCTGCAAAATGCATAAGCTGAGCAAGCGCAAATCCTACACCACACATGCTATGACGCCAAGAACATCCCCAACTCACTTAGGCAGGCTCCAAGATCCCAGGACATTCATGGTGAATTTAGAAACGCATAATACCTCCAATTTGCATTATCTCAGAAAAACAGTCTAAACAATAATTCTCCGTCCTAGGGCCCCAAAGGGCCAAACCATCGCTCTGCTACCAGAACTGTTAACGCGTCCCTTTATGATAATTTATTACATATCGGGACTCGTTTTAGGCCAATTAATCTTTTTACCCAGTTGAGAGACACCTTAGGACGAGATAGCTAATCAATATGTCAATCAATACGTCAATAATGTAATCAATATTTATTACAACAATACATTTCACTTTAGTCAAAGTCATTAATCAATTCAAAAAACTACCATGACTTTTCAGTCATGAATAACCACACAGGTTTAGAAGAATTTTATGAGTTTTATTCCCTATTGCTTACAAATCTAAAAAGCAGGTGCGTCAATCTTAAAACCAGGAAACATAATAGCATAGTCACGATATGGCAACTTTGGTAAGATATCATCAAAGCGAGAATCACAAACATCAGAACTTAACACAGCGTGAACATAGATCAATTTAGCAGAGTGTCAATAACGCATGAGTTCAACAAAGCATAGTTTCGGTCGTTTGTCTATTTGCGTCAGTTTAGTGAACACCTATCCTAACCACTGATTAGCATTAGCATGTTGGGCTTCATGCAAAACGATTTAGAACACCAATTTGGAAAACATCTAACTATGGTCTCTGTCAAAAGTAATCAGTTGGTACCTAGAAAGGAAAAGCAAACAGACAAATCACAATTGTGTTGTCATAGTTACCCTCCAAAGTTTAGTTCAGCGCACAGGCTCAGTCTTCGTCTTCAGGACATCAGTCAAATCGCCATCAGTCAGGACTCAGCTCCGGGGCAAAAGGGGCACTTCCCTCATAAGGAGGCAAAGTGTAAATTGGGCAAATCTAAGGACGAGGATGGTTCTAAGCGAACCAATAAATCACCAGACAGAGTGACGAAGTTTCTGGATAAAATCAATAGCATTCCCTAACCCACCTCAATGGCTCTCCGTGTCATGGGTTTTTATCCCTTTTTCGCTGTACATTCCCCCCAAATTCTATTGGACGTTTGTTATACCCCACTATCTTTAACCTATCAGAAAACACATTAGGTCACCTAACTTTCACCCCATATTATTTTACAAGTCTTTGATTGGTTCTCCTATTCGATGTCTTCAGAGGTGGCACGTCCGGTATGATTTCATCTTTCTGTAATTCTTTGCACATCTTTTGGTCAGTAGCTCCATTGTCTTCACCGGTTTGAATGACCTTGTACATTACATTAATCTACACTGTTTCATTTTGTCTTAATATCACCCTACAAGCAATGGAAAAATTGCATGGGAACGGATCTAGGATGGTTACATTCGTCTTCTAGTTTGAAGAAAAAATAAATGTCGTGTCCTTTTGTGAGTCAGCACACTGCAAGGTAGGAAAAATACATTTAAAATGAGAGCCAAGCAGCTAAGCTTCGGCTCATGCTAATTTAAGGCCTACAAGGATTTCAGCACAAATTCAATAATACAATTATTAATAATTAGTATAAACTTATTCAATATAATAATACATAAACATTTTAGTCATCATTATTAGTCCAAGTATACACTGGCAGCCACTCTCCATGGTCACATTTCAGGTGCATGTTTAAGCAAAATTACTATTGCAGTTTCTATGCGGCATTGTCACACATTAATGTTAATATAGATTATTTAAGCTAGGCTCTCTCTCAACACAAAACTAGTCTTGAATTAAATTGGGTTTAAGAATGAAAACCACTGTTAGAAATGGGCCTCTAGTTGGTAGTGGTTTGCACCCTGTCCAAGTAGGCACCCTCCCTGTAGTCAGGGTAAGGGAGCCACAGAACTAAGACTGGTAGCTTGGCTCAAGCAGTCAGGTTTATCTCAGAGGCAATGTGTAAAGTATTTGTACACACACTCACGCACACACGCACACACACACACACACATACACACAGCAACACAGTGAGAACAATACAAAAATACTCCACACCAGTTTAGAAAACTAGTCCATATATATCTGAGCAAAACAAGACCAAACTGACAAAAATCCAACAGGCACAAGCAAAGATACACATTTTCAAAGATTAAACTTCAGTATGTCGCTTAGAAACAATAGATCCAACTGGAGCTATCCCAACAATCTGATGCCACTTGCGAGAGAATGCAGGCCGATCATGGAGTCGCATGGACCCCCCAGGTACAGAACCTTTGAAAACGCTGAAACAAAGGCGTTGCATGAAGTCAGGGAGATGAGCCGTCATTGGAGCTGATGTGGGGTTCGTTCCTTACTGCTTCTGGGGAGATGAGGCTTCAGTTCCTTACTGTGAGGCAGTGGAGGTGAGACGTTGGTTCCTTACAGTTGCAGGGGAAGTGATGCGGCATCAGTGGAGAGGCGATAGTTCCTTTTGATCTGGCGGAGTCAATGAATCCAGCGGGTCAAGACGCGATGTGCTGGCCTCTCAGTGTCAAGGTCACACCACGGACCCACAGGTGTCATGGCGGATTTGGGTGTCACGGACGTCGGTGACACAGCACTCAACACTCACGATGTCACAGGACTTTAGAGGCGCTGGGCGGCTTCGGGCCAGCAGCGCTAACAATGCTGGGTCTGAAGTGTCAGTTGTGGTTGTTGCACTTCAGTGGGGCCCACGCCTTCAGATGCAGGCAGCTGCACGGAGTCGCCCAGCGGCACCGGATCTGGGGTCATCTGGAGTTGAGGTGCCTGATTCTTCTTGTTTTCACCAGAACTCACTTCCAAAGGCCCACAAACTGGATTTGGCACCACTTGGCTTGTCAGGACACTCAGCAAGAAAGCCCAGGTGCTGGCTTTGTTGTCTCTGAGACTTCGAACAGGAGGCAAGCTCAGTCCAAGCCCTTGGAGAACCTTGGAAAGTAGGATGTAGAAAGCAAAGTCCATTTCTTTCACTTCCAGGGCAGACATAGCAGCATCATACCAGCACAGCAAAGCAACAGGCAGAGTGGCTGGTCATCTTTAAGCTTCCAGCTTTTCTCCCTGGCAGAATGTACTCAGTCTAGAAGTGTTCTGAAGTTGTGGTCTCAGAGGCCCAATACCTATACTAATTTCTGCCTTTGAAGTATGCAAACTTCATAGGAAAGTCTTTGTAGTGCACAAGAACCTGCCTTTCCTGCCCTGGCCTCAGACACACTCCAGGGGTCTGGAGACTGCTTTGTGTAAGGACAGGCACAGCCCCAATCAGGTGCAAGTGTCTGCTCCTCCCACCACTCTAGCTCAGGAAGACCCAACAGGATTTGAAGGGCACACCTCAGCTCCCTCTGTGTGACTGTCTAGAGTGAATTCACACAGCCCAGTGGTCATCCTGACCCAGAAGTGTATTGCACAGACAGGCAGGGGTACACAATGGTTGAGCAAGAAAATGCCCACTTTCTAAAAGTGTCATTTTCAAACTTACAATCTAAAAATCAACTTCACCAAAAGTTGTATTTTTTTAATTGTGAGATCAGAGACCCCAAACTCCATATCTCTATCTGGTCCCAATGGGAAGTTACACTTAAAAGATATTTCAAGGCAATCCCAATGTTAACTTATTGGAGGGATAGGCCCTGCGATAGCGAAAGCTGAATGTAGCAATTTTCACTATCAGGACATGTAAAATACACTAGTACATGTCCTTCCTTTTACATACACTGCACTCTGCCCATGGGACTCCCTCAGGCCTACCTGAGGGGTGACTTACATGTAGTAAAAGGGAAGGCTTGGGCCTGGCAAGTGGGTGCACTTGCCAGGGTGACCTGGCAGCTAACACTGCCACATAGACACTGCAGTGGCAGACCTGAGGCATATTTACAGGTCTACTCATGTGGGTGGCACAATCCGTGCTGCAGGCCCACTAGTAGCATTTGATTTACATGCCCTGGACACACTGTGCACTGTAGTAGGGGCTTACTAGTAAATCAAATATGCCAATCATGTATAAACCAATTACATATACAATTTAACACAAAGCACTTGCACCTTAGCACTGGTCAGCAGTGGTAAGTGCCCAGAGTCCTAAAAGCCAGCAAAAATGAAATTCAGCACAGGATCAAAACAGGAGGTCAGAAGCCAAAAAGAAAGCGGAAACCTTGCAGAAAGGGTCCTTTCGAACAACCACAGAAAGGGATTCTCATTTAAACTTGCAAAATACTCGCATTCCAAACTCCTGCTGTCCTGTCCCGCCAGTAACTCCTCCAAAAGTACACCTTTTCTTACTCCAACCAGTAGATTAGTGAAAATGTCATTCCCTCGTCTGTATCAATACACACAGTGTTCAAGTATAATTAAATCTTTAACTGCTGAGGCTTGCCTCCAGCTTCCATGCTTAACCTATTTTTGTTGTTGAGATCCTACAAACTTAAACATTCATAAACATTTTCCCAAAAAGTATCCAGACCAAACCTTTTTCCATTTGTCCATATGTTAGGGATTCTAAAAGTACCAAGAGTTTGTGGATTTCCCTGTAGGGTACAGAGAAAGTTGCCAAAATATAGGAAATTGTAGGGGTTGAAAAAAGTAGGAAAAAGTCATGTGCAAGAAAGTGTATACTTTTGGGCAGATTTAAGGAAAGTGGCACTGCACCCAGTGCAACACCACTTTCCTTGTGCCCCTTAGCACCCCGCCCATAACCATGTGTCTGCCATATTTAAAATACGTCTCACCATGGCCTAGGGTAGGGGTAATAGTGTCATTTTTGTGATGCTATTGATGTACTCTACAGGAGTAGTGCCAAATAATTTTTGCTATTCCTGCAGAGTACATGGGGCCCATTATAAATAATGGTATGCCCCCTTTTAACGCCTGCTCTAATCAGGACTGATAAGACTAAAAACAGTTTGGCCCTGATTTAAGAAAAGGGTGCAGCGCCACTTTTCTTGCGCCCCTTAACGCCACCATTTATGAGCTGTATCTAAGATACGGTGCACCATGGCAGTAGTTAGGGGAACTATCGATAAAATGATTGACGCTAGTTCGGAGCTTTGCAGGATTAGCATCATAAATGTTGATGCTAATCCTGCGAAGCCCATTGAGGCCCATTGAAAACAATGGCATGCTTCCTTTTAACGCCTTCTCTGAGCAGGCATTAAAAGTGCTGAAATAAATTTTAGATTTCTTTTCTACATTTGTTTGCCCCCCCTTATGGAGGAACACCCCCTTTGCATACATAATGCCTGGCACAGGACTAATGTAGCGCAACGGAATACAAAGTAGCTCAATGCATGATTTGCGCCACTTTGTAAATTTGGTGCAGCGATTTTGTCCTCATTGGTCCACATTAGCATTACAAAATGACGCCAGTGTGGCGCAAGGAGGTGCTCGGGGCTCTTAAATCGGTCCCTTTGTTTTTACCAGTAACTGCTAATACCCATGTACATTAGGCTTTCATAATTGTTTTATATGACATCCAGGTACTCACTGAAAGCCACAATAATTACCATCATCATAAGCACACATTGGCAAATTTGCTAAGCTTACATAAAATGAGCACTAGTCAATGATTGTGAAAACGCAAACTGATATGCTAAACCCCTTCCCTTTCAAAGGTGAACTCCTCTAAGAAATCTAGTTACAACCTAGATAAGTATAGCATGATCGTATATGTGCCTTAACAGGTGCAGCTCGCACTCACATTGCATTTCACATTTATTTTCAGTTCTTGTATTTTCAAACAGCTGACTAAAGAGCTGTTTAAGGAATGTGCAAAAGTGACTGGTAAAACCTGTGTATGTTAAGATGTCTTCATCTTCAAGAACAAACAAGAGATACAATGAAAGCCACAATAATTATTAGCATGTTTATAATCCAGCGTTGGGACATTGTTTTTCTCATAGCAAGTAAGAATAATTAATTACAGTAGCAAAGTACATTCACAAATGTTTTCATTCAATCCCAATTCTCTTTATGGGTTGTCGAGCTCAAACGGCGCCCCTGAGATATTGCCTTAACACCAGCATTATTTTACATACTTCCCAGCATTTTATGTTGTGATTAGTATGGGTGATGTCCGTAATGACACTTTTCCTCCAAGTCACAGTAACAAGATTAGGTTCGGATAAAAACCCTAAAGCAGGAGCATGCAAACAGCGCAAATAAACCCAAAGTAGGAAGCTGCTGATCACGTCATGTGGAATTAATTCTGCCTTTTTTCTGCAAAATACCTCCCCCCATCTATTTTCCACACTAGTTGTCAGACTGTCATGTTGCATATTAATATGTGATTTCACATTTTTTGGCATGTTGCATATAATTCACGCAAAGGAAAATTCTGCAAGTTTGCCCTGGGCTTAGTGAAAACAGACGCATGATTGAGTGTGCTGCATGATGTTGTCCCACTTTCAACAAAATTTGACATGCTTGGAATCTGCTTTTTTCATAATTCTCTTGTAACCTGAGATTGGGGGCCGTGGTGAACACGACCATAAACTCCAGCAAGGGCTTAAAGTAATGCAGCATAGGTCATCAAGCAGTTCCAGACTAGAGAGCGACATCCAGTACCACTCTGCTATACTACAGCTTTGTGAAAGGCTTTTCAAACAGTTGCATCTGACTCCAACATGTCTAGTAATGTCTTGCCATACTAAGCCTTTGAGGAAGAGTTCTCATGCAGTTACCAGGAACCCAAAGGGACATAAAGTAAAGGCTTGTAGTGTTGAAGATTTGTGAAAGATAGTCAATCCAATGCATCTTATTCAACAGCACTATAGATTTGTGAAAAACTTTTCAAGCAGTTCTAGTGGCTCAAGGGAGACGTCTAGTAATGCCTTGTGGCACTGCAGTTTGTGCAAGACTTTTCAAGTACTTCCATCTGACTTGAGGGGGTCATTTAGTAATAACTTGAGATGCAGCAGATTTGTGAAAGACTTTGCAAACATTTGCGACTAAATCAAGAGGGACATTTGCTAATGTTTTGCAACGCTGCAGCTGTGTGAGGCATCTAATGCAGTTGCATTTGACACAAGAGGAATATCTAGTAAGTCTTTGCAGTACTGCAGTTTTTTGTAGCACAGGCCTAATTGCTTTGCTATACTTGCTTCTCTGTGTAACTAGCTAGATGACAGAAACTCTCTTATAAAGATTTATTTCTTGCTGAACAGAGAAGACAGGCCTTCACAGAATACCCCTTGTCTAAATCAAAAAAGGCAGATATTTTCTTTTTGGAGGAAAATTTCCAAAAACAGTACACTTAACCACAAGTACTTCCTGTTTCCAAAGCACAGCTGTGTGAGCAAATACCACAAGTGTACATTCCAGACAGACTGTTATTTTTGAGTTTTTTAACTTTATTGAGAGACGTAGGGGCATATTTATACACTGTTTGCGCCGAATGTGCGTCAAAAATTTTGACGCACATTCGGCGCAAACCGTGCACCATATTTAAACTTTGACGCCCGAGCCCCCGGACGTTAAAATTCCTCAGTGTGCATCATTTTTTGGATGCAGGAACCTGCCTTGCGTTAATGACCTGCAAGGTAGGCGTTCCCGTCCAAAAAATGACTTTAAGACCTGTGCGCCTCATTTATACTCCGTCGTCATTTTGACGCACAAGAGGGGACAGGCCTTAAAAAATGGCACACAGCCTGATGTGCGCCGTTTTTTAACGCCTGGGTCAGGGCAGGCGTTAAGGGACCTGTGGGATCACTTAAAGGGCCCCCGACCATGGAAGAAGTCCAGAGGTGCCCTTCCCTGCCCCCAGGAACACCCCCTGCCACCCTCACCCACCCCTGGAGGACACCCATCGATGGGGAGACCCATCCCAGGTAAGTACAGGTAAGTTGAGGTAAGTATTTTTATTTTATTTTAGGGGAGCCTAATTTGGGCCCCCTACATGCCACTGTGCCCAATGGCCATGCCCAGGGGACAGAAGTCCCCTGGGCATGGCAATTGGGCAAGGGGCCATGACTCCTGTCTTTAGTAAGACAGGAGTCATTTCAATGAGAGTTGTGCGTCAAAAATTGGTGCAAGTCTGGTTTGAGGCATGATTTTTGCCTCAAACCTGACTTGCACCATTTTTTTACGCACAACTCCCATTTTCACCTACGCCGGCGCTGCCTGGTTTGAGTCTTTTTTTTTACTCAGACCAATCCGCAGCGCCGGCTAACGTCATTCCTTAAATAAGGCATCCGCATGGCGTGTAGGAATGGCGTTAGCCAGCGGTAACATTTTTGACGCAAACCAGCACCGGCGCTGGTTTGCATCAAAAAGTATAAATATGAGCTGTAGTGCTTAATTTTAACCAGTAGTTTCAAGTGCTTGGCACCTGAACTTAATTGTCATCACCTGCACTTATGACAGTATGCCACAAGGTGGCACTGTTAGTTTAATTTAGAGTTGAGCACAGCAATTGTTTATTAATTCAATTTCAACAGGGCAACAATCCTTTAATGGCCATTACCAGTATTTCTCTACAGGCTTCTCGTACTAGTGTAGGACGTTGCCAGTCATTCTCAGAAGGACATCTATACTTATAAAGGAAATAATATCGCTACAATGGAGGAGGACTATGCTTTTTATGGGACACTACTAGGGATGTTCATATTTCGTGAAATTTCCACTAAATTGAGAAAACTATGCATAATTATACAAAATGAAGAACTGGGATTTTCCATTGTATTTTATTGTAAAATGCATCCTGGCTTCCATTTTGGAAGCAAGAACACATTTTGTTCAAAATAATATTGCCAAAAACAAAAACACCGGGAACAAAAGCCACTTGACTCAGTTTTTTTAGTTATTCCTGTGTAATTTTGGTAAATTGTTACAGCCAGTGTGAATGGTGCATAATTACATGATGTGGCATAGTAGAATAATTTCGGGAATTGTATACAACTAGAGAAATGTAAGTTTAGTGAAATTATGGTAATTATGCCAGTGTAAGGCCAATTTCGCCTGGGCTTTACCAACATTATTTTTCAGGACTGATATGCTTGTATTGGGGCACAGTGCTCCGCTGCAGCACTACAATGATTCTATTATAGACATACCAGCCCTTCTTTCCAAGAGGCAGATACGTTTTAACAAGGTAGTTACATTTTCCTATGCTCATGTTTAACCATGCATAAACATTGCAATGCTTTGAAATTCACCTATTCAGCACAGGCAGGACCTGACTAAGAGGAGGGTAGAATTTCCTAGGAGATGACAAGAGAGAGATTTCCTGACAGGCAGTGGACCTGACCTCTCCTGTCATGGCGTTTTGGCAACTTAACCCCACACAGTGAGCAGAATGGGAGGAAGTGATGGTCGGTGCTTGTGGTCGCGTTCGTGGCATTTCAGGTGGTTGCTGAGAGCCCAGGCAGGTGTGTGGAAGGAGAGGCTGAGCAAAGTATTGGATCATTGTGACCCATTGGAGCCGTGGGAGGAGGTGGAGGCAGAAGGTAAAAGGTTGCATTGCCATGTTACATGGTGGGTTCAGGAGGACTGGAGGACAGGAAGCTGGACTGGGAGAGATACAGTACTAAGGTTGCTGCAACTGCCAGAATGCGAAGGAGGTGAAGGAGTGAAGGATTAAAGCCCCCTATCTGCGGGAAAGAGGGGGAGAGCTCCCCCACATATTTCTGATCTGGTCTCCTCCATCAACTTCAAGGTTGGATATTGCGTGCTCCTGGAAGCCTGGTAAGTTGGTGTAGGACGTAGCCTTGTATTAATGAGGCCTTTAATGTGTTGTCATGGGGGACCCATGCATAAAGACTTATTACTACCCCCTGGGCTATTGCAAAAGTCTAGTAAGACAGGGTAATAGTCCCCCCACCCCCACAGCTGCTATGCTTGTGAACAAGTAAAAAGCCTTTCTAATTAGTAAAAGTCTGGATATAGGATAAGGAATGGAAGACTTCATATTTTATTCAGTAAAGCTCACAGCATGCTCTTTTGGTAGAATACACTTTGGGATTAGAGCCTGGGATCCCCTCCTTAGTAATTCTCACCCATTGCATTATATCTGGCAGGGGTATAGGGGGTGACAAATATGAATTCCTTCTCTGCTATAGGGGTCATGTTGTGGCAGCATTAGGGGTAGCCGTTTGGTGCTTGGGGCGGGGAGCCATATAATAAAAGAAGGCCTACATGAGCTAATTGTCTTTCATCTAATTCTGTGATTGTGGGAATAATTGTGAAGGGGACTAAGCCAAAGGCATGTTAAAAAGGAAGTACTCCATGAGAAAAGAGAAACCTTATCAAGGTAGTGCCCTTGCAAAGTTAAGCTAATCAGGCAAATGAGATCCCTTTAATGAACCCCACAATGACCCATCTTAAGACCTTCACAGATTCAGAAGATACACTAAGAGGAGAGAATGAAAGGGAACTCGTATGGGTAAGAAGCGGAGGTTCAGAAAGGAATCCAAAAACCCACTACCCCTAAACCTGAGAGTAATGTAAAAGACCACAGTAGAATTGAGAGTTCTGGAAATGGAAAAGTCTGGGCCTGTTGAAGGTGCAAGGAGGGAAGAGGCTTATATTAGCCAACCTGAGGAACATTTGGTACTGAAAGAAAGTTCAGAGGGGCTTTTGGGAAACATCTTTTCTCTTCCCCCTCCACTTAACACTGGCTTCAAGCAGGAAGACCTCCCCTGTAGGACACAATGGTCTATCTTTCAGAGGCTTGGCAAGGGGTTGAATAGGAGAGCACAGTCTCAAAAGGTTGCAGACATAGAGAAGGGGGTGCCTGACACCACACCAGATAAAAAGGTAATAGAGGGGAGAGACTCTCCCTCCTCCCAGGCTCGGAATCTGTCTGACACACTACATCGTGCTCGAGGTTCAAAAGAGAGCAAGTTAGAATGTTAGTGTGAAAAGTACTTATAGGTCCAAACCTAACTGAGTCAGACTTGGGAGGCTTAGATGAGGAAATCCTCTTTATATTCCAGCTCCTCTTAAAAGAAGTTCAATAAATCAAAGTGGCACAAACTGCTATGGTTAGTAAAATGGAAGAACATTTGAAGTAATAGAGAATAAAATCACAGATTTGAATGCCTGTCACTCCAAGGTGGAGCAGAGGGTGTCCAGTTTGGAGGATGCAATCACCAATCACATGCAGATGGCCTAGGCTATGCAAAATGAAATGAGGTACAAGAGTGGGAAGTTAAAGGATTTGGAAAATCAATTGTGCAGGTCAAACCTGCTCTTGTTTTGAATACCGGAGAGATGGGGAAAAGACCTGGAAATGACAGAGGCAGTTTCTAATTTGCTTTCTTCCTATGTGTTGAAACAACCTTTATCAGATTCATCCAAAACCCAGACTTATGGAGTACCCTCACAAGCAATGGCAAAAGATGGGGAAGACTCTGCACAATATTGGTATTTCTTCAGGACTTTCATATTCAGGAAAAAAAAATCTTGAAAAAAAGCTTTTCAATGTAAACCCATAAGTGTAGAGAAGGATTTTTCTTTTCGAATCTTCCCTGATGTGTCCTTGAAACTTATCACTGATGGTGAGCAAATGGTCGATGCTCTTAATGCCAAACGGGTGCAAACTCAAGTGATTCAAACAGACAAGATGAAAATTTTATGGGCTGGGAGATTCCAGGTTTTTTCTGATGTGCAAAAGGCTAGAAAGTTTCTCTTTCACTTGGAGTGAGATCCAGGCTATGTTTTTTGGAGGAGTTAATGGATGGGGAGATGTTGAAGTCGCCCCAGGTGCCTATCTAGTACACCAACAATATAGAGGGAAAAGGAAGCCATAGCTTTCAGGGCCTAGGTACTCTGGGGATTTTAGTTGTTTGATGAGTTGGGAGGACACAAGATGGTAGGGTGGAGAAAAAGGGTGAGTTTGGGAACGAGTGCATAGGAGAGATTGGTAGTGGGATAGGAAAAGGGAGGCTAAGGAAGAAAATTGGGTTGGTGTATTTAAAATGATGAGAAAATGAACAAGTATGTGATTCTAAATTAGGCTTGGGGTATAGACTCCTGCTAAGCTTGGGCTGGTTGTCAGATTATGGTGGTGAGTTATGGATTCTTAGGATGGTGGGCATGACATTGATTAGCCTCAATGGGTCCG
The DNA here is from genome assembly GCF_031143425.1 of Pleurodeles waltl. Classification (NCBI taxonomy): domain Eukaryota; kingdom Metazoa; phylum Chordata; class Amphibia; order Caudata; family Salamandridae; genus Pleurodeles; species Pleurodeles waltl. Next base: position 168,976,901 of record NC_090450.1, read on the forward strand.
ATAATAGAGAGAAGAGGGAGGACATTTTTGTGTGTTGCACACAAGTTAAGCCCAGTGTAATTCTCCTGCAGGAGGCTCATTGGATACGGGGAAGTGAGTCTAATCAGATGCAGTTTCTGAGGCATTGGAATTGTTTCTTATATTGAGCTAATCATACCCAAAGGAGAGTAGCAATTTTGGTTAAGAAAGAGTTGTGAACAAGGTACTAACACTTATTACAGATGAGGATGGGCAATGGACAATACTCCTAGCACAGATTATTAATTGCATGGTAATTTTGCCCCTTATTGTGGCCCGGTATTGGATAGTTCAAACCCTCTATGCAATGTGTGGTGATACGTATGTTATTTGCAGGGAGAAGCTTTAATCAGTGGTGGTTTTAATTTTGTGCCAGATTCTAGCCTGGATTCCTACAGCCCTTTTAGGGTGTGAAGGAAGAGGCACACCATAAATATTTTTAAAGACATTTCTCTTCAGCTAGGGGAAGTAGATATGTGGGTGGTAAGTAAAACAGGAATTAGGTTGAATGCTTCTCACTCAAAAAGGTTTCAAATTGCCTCTCAAATTTATATTTTCTTGGGGCCTCCCTCTTTTCTGAATGTTGATATCTTGCACTGTGCTAGTGACTTAACAGATCATCAGGCAGTAGTTTTGAAATGTGATGTCCTGTCCCAAGTAGTGAGAAGAGGTGGATGATGGGTTTGATTGATTTTACACAATGTCAACTTTTTCATGACCAATGAGGCATCAGCATGTATATCAAGTATTTTGGAGGCTTTTAATTGTAGCATAGGGGGGGCCTTACATTAATACAAACATTTCCAGTGAAGAGAAAGAGGGAAGAATTAACCACCCTGCAAGCAGAAGTAGATTGAGCTTTTCAGGCTCTATGGCTACCCACCTCAGTGGATACATGTTAGAAATGGGGTTTTTGGTTGGCTAGGGTATGCACCTAAGCCAGGCAAAACCCTCCAACTCTAGTCAGGGCAAGGGAGTTACACGTCCAAGATGACCCCTGCTCACACCCTTGGTAGCTTGGCACAAGAAGTCAGGCCTATCCCAGAGGCAATGTGTAAAGCATTTGCACAACACACACAACACAAGTGATGCACTATCCCCACCACAAAGGAAACACAACATCAAGTTATATGAAAATATACTGTATTGTACCCAACACAATTCTTAGACCAAACACCACATCTCAGTAATATCGTGCTACCTTAACAGTTGTCAGAACGTTACACATTAGTTACTCTGCAGAACTAGCAGTAGTCACAGATAACACACAGGTTACTTAGTATTCTGCAACATAAGCAGTAGTCAGGAAACACGTTACTATACTAAAGCACTTGTCATAGAAATATCATAAACACCTGTATTAGGAACATTATAAAATTTATAGCAAGTCAGGAAAACATATTAGCAAGTCATGCCCATAAAAGGAACATTAGCATACGTATACGTAATACGTCATAAAACAAGTAGGCAACATATCAACCAATAATGTCTCTAAAAATAACTTATGACCTATAAATTGTCCTTTAGCAGTACCTATTTATGAAGAGGGGCACTTACAGTGCCAGGAGAACCAAAACGGGACCCCCGGCGCTCCTTTGTGCCAAACTGTGGCCTCCCAATAGTTCTGGGGTTGAGGGGCGTGGCAAGCACCCCCTCTGGATTTTAGGACTGGCCCCTCCTGGGGCCCGTGATCACTGGGGGGCCCCCAGGCCGTGACCGACCCTCACGAGGGGGCCAAAACCAGCCAAGATGATTGGAACCACACAAGGGGAACTGTGGCATAGAGGGCCTCCGGCGAGGCTTCGCCTCTCCTTTGGTCTCTGGAAATGCAGGGCGGCTTCTTCGGGGCCAGGGGGAACCTTCAATGGCGTCCTTGTCACCCTTACTCGGCTTCACTTTGTACGCTGCGGCCCGTCTTGCTGTTACAGAGGGTAGGCACCAGAGTGGGTGCCTACCTGTGCCCTGGGGGCTCTCCTGAGAGCGCGCTTCACCCCGAGGACACAATAGGAGCAAGCACACTCCTTATTTTCTGGCGATAGTGCCTCGGGGGCACAGGGAAGTACCACGTCCTTGCGCTCAAAGTAAACAGCCTGGCCCCGGGCTGCGGCAGTGATTTTGACAATATCGCGCTTACGAGCGCTTTAGACGATGTGAGACGCCTGGGTTGCGGCGGTATTTCTGGGTGCCAGAAAGCACTGTCAAGCGCTAGAACACTCAAAATCAAGCGCTTCCAAAGCGCTTGAAGTCATCATGGCAAACCACCCTCCAGGCACTTATGGGCGCAATGAAACACTCCTTGTGCTTTATGTGGTTGCAGGGGTCAGGGGCCACAGCACCCTGCCCATGGGGAACAAAGATAATGAAAAAGGAGCACAGGGGGCAGTGCCCAGCAGCAGGCCAGTGCAAGGGGGATGTAGGCAGTTTCTTACAGTGACCAAGCAGGTCACAGGTCAGCACAGCAGCAGCAGTCCATGGCGGTTCCTGGTGAATCCTTTCAGCACTCTCTCCAGTTCCAAGAGATCTTCCAATTGTGGGGAAAACTCCTTGGTCCTTAAACTCAGTTTTTACAGTGTGTTACAATGGAAGGGGAGAGGAGGTTCCAACAAGTTACAACTGGTTCGGGAAGTGCCCCCTATCTCCTCCAGCACAGGCTCCAAAACATCAGTTGGGGGTAAATGACCCTAATGTGTGAGGCCAGGGCACAGCCTTTACAAATGCAGGTGTGCCCCTCCTCTCCCTTCTCTCAGCTCAGGAAGACTATTCAGTATGCAGAGGCACACTCTGTGACACCTCCACCCTCCCTGTGTACAGGCTGTCTGAAAAGTATGCACAAAGCACAACTGTCACTCTGCCCAGACGTGGATTGGAGTCAAGCTGCACAGCACCAGAGTCATAAGCACAGAGAAATGCTCAATTTCTAGAAGTAGCATTTCTGTAATAAAAAACACACCTGCACCAGTAAGCAGTATTTCTTACCACCATTACAACCATGCCAAACATGCCTATGCTACCCCTCAAAAATCAGACAATACCCTCCATATATAAAGCAGGGCATTTCTAATGCAATCCTATGAGAAGGCAGCACTCACAGCAGTGAGACGCCAAGTTAGGCTGTTTGTCACTACCAGGACAGGACACACAACCGGGCACCTGTCCTGCCTTCTACATATATAGCAACCTCTACAACGGGCTAGCTAGGGCCTACCTTAGGGGTGACCTACATGCAGTAAAAGGGGGAGTTCTGGGCCTGGCAAGTAAATTTAGATGCCAGGTCCCTGTGGCAGAAAACTGCACACACAGGCTCTGCGCTAGCACGCCTGAGACAAGTTTGGAAGGCTACTTCAGTGGGTGGCGCAAGCAGCGCTGCAGGCCTACTAGTAGCATTTAATTTACAGGCCCTGGGTATAGAGATACCATTGTATAAGGGACTTATAGGCAACTTAAATATGCCAAGGTATTAGTCCATCATACCAACTTTAGATGGGAGAGCACTTGCACTTTAGCACTGATCAGCAGTGATAAAGTGCTCAGAGTCCTAGAGCCAATAGCAAGAGGTCAGAAAAAATAGGAGGAAGGAGGCAAAAAACTTTGGTCAAGAATTAGATATTTCAGCAAATGTATATGAGGAGGGAAACGTTATAAGTTGATTTTCAGCCTGGGAGGGCAAAATAGAATGTTAATCACAATATGGTGATGGGCCAGTGTACATATAAGGTAAAGTAAATTAAACAAATTTGAGTATTATGCCGGTTTGGACTCGCATGACCAGGTCAAAAATAAGGGGAAGGAGCAGCAAATCAATGAATTTCTGAACGGTCTAAAGTTACCTGCCCTGATGGAAGAGGCAGCTTCCCTTTCATTAAATCTTAGCTCAGAGAGGGAGGTGGAAGAGACTATAGGACAGCCCCCCAATGGTAAAGCCCCCGGAGGGGATGGATTTGGTTCAGTTTTATGAAACATTTGTAGCACTATTGAAGAGTTCCATGTCTATGCTTTTTAATCATCTGCTCGCCAATGGCCAGGTGCTAGTTTAAGTTTGAAAAGGGATTTTGGTGAACATTTCTAAGGTACAGAAAGAGCGTGAGGATCCACATCCTATGGACTTATAACTCTTTTAAATTCTGATTATAAGCTTTATACTAAGATTCTAGTGAATCAGATTGATACGTTACCCCAATTTCTTACTGCAGGTGATCAGAAAGGTTTTATCAGTGGCTAAAATGTATATACTAACACTCATTTCATGTCTGAATTTATAGATATGGTGACAGCAGATGCTACCCCAGCAGCAAATGTTTTGTTAGATGGTGAAAACGCATTTGATCTCATAAACTGGCGGTGTTTATTCCAACTTTTTGGATATGTTTCAAAATCCATCCTGGTTTACGAGATCTATTCAATTAGTACTTCAAGGGGCATCAGCTCAATTAATAATTAATAATTCTCCAACGGGCCAAATTAGTTTATTTTTTAATAAGGCCACCTGTCAAGGCCAATCCCCCTCCCCCTTATTATCTGCCCTTTTTATTGAGCCTTAAGGCCAGTGTATCTGCCAAGACACAAATATTGCATCCCCTTGCCTACGGGAGCTAACCTAGTGTTATATGCAGATGATATGGACCTTTGTTTTAATCCAAGTACACTTAATATTGAAAGGAACTTGCACTTGATTAAGACCTTAATGAATATAAGGGGGTATAAATTTAATGAGGCAAAAATTGAATGTTTGTTGTTACACCTCCCCAGATGTCCTTCCATTATTGTTGAAGAATAATTGTGAAGCAGGTTCAAAAAGGTATCTGTCTTTTTTCAGACGATCTTGAGGAAGATTTTAATAATAATTGAATCCATTGACAAGAAAAGTTTTTAGTCTGTTTTAAATATGGAGAGGCCTGCCCTATCAATTATTGGGGTGGTTGGCCCTGTTCCCCTTCATATTTTCACCCATTCCTTGTAGGCTGGAGATTTCCCTTTTTCAAAAAATGGAACAAGTTATCCCATCCTTCATATGGACCTAAAAATGCCCACATGTGAAGCTAAAAGTACTACATCTACCTAAGTTTGAGGAAGGCTTGGGACTGCCTGATTTCCAGAAATATTATATGGCACTAACCATCCTACAATTACACTGCTTTTCAAAGGCTTCTCTTAGTTTTGATAATTCTATTTTTCTACTTATGTTGACTTTATGTTGTCTTTATTCCCAAATTTCCCAAAAATGTTAAGTGTAAGTTACTTTGGGTCTGATTACGAGTTTGGCGGTCAGACGAGCCAACTGCCAAACTTTCAGGGAGGATACCACTGTCATACCGGTGGCATCCCCCAACCGTATTAGAATGTTCCTTCTGGGCTAACCGGCTGGAACGTTGTATTACGTGTTCCTGTCGGGCTGACTGGCGGCAACAGTGCTACGATATTGGTTTTGGCTTCTTTAAGGAAGTCAAGGCCAATATTATGGCACACCACCATTATCAGAATGTGCACTGTCTACAATGTGCACTTTCCAATGTGATGTGCACGGGGGCCCCAGGCACTGGCTTTTTGCCACCCTTTCCATTGTGGAGTCCCTGCTGAGGAAAGGCCGGCAGACAGCTGAGTTGTAATCAGCCATGCAGAGCTGCCTTGGTTAAGTACAACTCAGACTGCCTTCAGCCCATTGGGAACCATGTTCCTGGTGGGGTCAGCAGACCCCTAGCGGTCTGACCGCCAGGGCCGTAATTTGGTGGTCGACCCTGCCTAGAGTGCGACGGTCCTACCGTCACCACGAGTGTGGCAGTCCACACTCCTAATCAAGCCCTACATCTAATTGGGCTGTGGACAAATGAACTGTTTATTAGATATGGAACCCTCCACATTAACACTTAAAATCCATTGTGTTACTGTAAAACCCTTTCTCCTGATTTGATGAAAGAGAGAATAGTAAAATGGGTGGACTTATCTGTTACTAAGGTAGTAGGTTTTTTTTTTTAAGGGACCAGGTTGAAATCTCATCTTGCTCTTTTTTGGGGGAAAAACAGTTTATAAGCATTTCCAGTTTTGGATGCATACCCAAATAAGGTCCATCCTTAGCAATTTATGAGGGGAAGATATTAATTTTTCAAGAAATAGGGTTTGGCAGCTGCTCTTGGGTGATAAAGTTAATCTTACTGTGAGTTACTGGTACAAAGAATTGCATCTGGTATCAGATGGCATGGTTCAGAAGATAAGATTAAAATGGGAAAACCACATAGGGATAAAATTAAATGAGCTACATTGAATAAAATACTTTGCTTTTAGCTATTTGACTCTCAGCAGGACCAATTTCCATTGAATGGCTTACTTTCATGGATGGGCATTGTATTATAGTTCACAATTAGTGAATATGATGTTTCCTGGCACTTCTTGGAACTTTCCAAAATGTGATCCGATTGGGGATTTGTAGCACGTGCTTTGGACATTTGGAGACATTTTGGAGAGGTGTGTTCTAGGCAGTAGGTAGGATAAATTTAAAGAATACCTATCCTTCCCTGGGAATTACACTTTTGGGCTCTTGGAATGGGAAATGACAGGGCAAAATTGTATAGAACACTTTATATCTATTGTAATGCTTGCTGTCCTGCACTCTGATCACCACTTACTGGAAATTCCTCATCATGCCTAAGTTACCAAAATGGGAGGATAAAATGTGAAATAGTACCAAGTGGGAAGCATGGTACCATGCCACAGTTAATCACTCTTTACAATAATATGGAAAATGTAGGAAATTGGCCTGGAAGGAGTAGGGTTGGGTCTCCAGTACAACTGTTACGGCTATTTATAGAAGCTGAGGCACTTTGGAGATGAGTATTCTGTGTTTTTTAAGTTCCAAATAATTTTTGGGATTCATAGTATTGGCACTATGAGAGGGCACTGGCACTTTTCTTTAGCACATAGCAATTTAGGGTGTAGGAAGGTAGCCTCTTTCTAGCCTTGTTACCCCCAATTGTGGCCTGTTTGTGAGTATATGTCAGGGTGTTTTTACTGTCTCACTGGGATCCTGCTAGCCAGGACCCCAGTGCTCATAGTTTGTGGCCTATATGTGTTTCCTGTGTGGTGCCTAACTGTATCACTGAGGCTCTGCTACCCAGAACCTCAGTGTTTATGCTCTCTATGCTTTTAAAATTGTCACTGTAGGCTAGTGACTATTTTCACCAATTCTGATTGGCACACTGGAACACCCTTATAATTCCCTAGTATATGGTACCTATGTACCCAGGGTATTGGGGTTCTAGGAGATCCCTATGGGCTGCAGCATTTCTTTTGCCACCCATAGGGAGCTCAGACAACTCTTACACAGGACTGCCACTGCAGCCTGAGTGAAATAACGTCCATGTTATTTCAGAGCCATTTTACACTGCACTTAAGTAACTTATAAGTCACCTATATGTCTAACCCTCACTTAGTGAAGGTTAGGTGCAAAGTTACTAAGTGTGAGGACACCCTGGCACTAGCCAAGGTGCCCCCACATTGTTCAGGGCAATTTCCCCAGACTTTGTGAGTGCAGGGACACCATTACATGCGTGAACAATGGTAACTCCGAACATGGCAATGTAACATGTCTAAGATCATGGAATTGTCCCCCAAAGCCAAATCTAGTATTAGGGTGCCAATTCCATGCATCCCCGGGGCTCCAGCATGGACCCCGGGTGCTGCCAAACTAGCTCTCTCTGGTTTTCTCTGCAGCTAACGCTGCTGCCAACCGTCAGACAAGTTTCTGCCCTCTTGGGTCTGGGCAGCCCAGTCCCAGGATGGCAGAACAAAGGATTTCCTCTGAGATAGGGTGTTACACCCTCTCCCTTTGGAAATAGGTGTTAAGGGATGGGGAGGAGTAGCCTCCCCCAGCCTCTTGAAATGCTTTGAAGAGCACAGATGGTGCCCTCCTTGCATAAGCCAGTCTACACCCGTTCAGGGAGCCCCCAGCCCCTGCTCTGCCATGAAACTGGACAAAGGAAAGGGAAGTGACCACTCCCATGTCCATCACCACCCCAGGGGTGGTGCCCAGAGCTCCTCCAGTGTGTCCCAGAGCTCTGCCATCTTGAATACAGAGGTGTGAGGGCACAATGGAGACCTCTGAGTGGCCAGTGCCAGCAGGTGATGTCAGAGACCCCTCCTGAGAGGCTCCTACCTGGTTACGTAGCCAATCCTCCTCTGAGGGCTATTTAGGGTCTCTCCTGTGGGTTTCTCTTCAGATAACGAATGCAAGAGCTCACCAGAGTTCCTCTGCATCTCTCTCTTCAACTTCTGCCAAGGATCAACCGCTGACTGCTCCAGGACGCCTGCAAAACAGCAACAAAGTAGTGAGATGACTACCAGCAACATTGTAGCACCTAATCCTGCCGGCTTTCTCGACTGTTTCCTGCTGGTGCATTCTCTGAGGGCTGTCTGCCTTCACCCTGCACTGGAAGCCAAGAAGAAATCTCCCGTGGGTCGACGGAATCTTCCCCCTGCTAACGCAGGCACCAAGCTTCTGCATCACCGGTCCTCTAGGTCCCCTTTCATCTTCACGAGCGTGGTGCCTGGAACACAGGAGCTGGATCCAAGTGACCCTGACAGTCCAGTGGTCCTTCTGTCCAAATTTGGTGGAGGTAAGTCCTTGCCTCCCCACGCCAGACAGTAATCCTGTGTACTGCGTGATCTGCAGCTGCTAGGGCTTCTTTGCACTTTTGCAAGGATTCCTTCTTGCACAGCACAGCACAAGTCCCCAGCACTCCATCCTGCATTGCTCAACTCGCTGAGTTGACCACCGACTTCATGGGCCTCTCTTTTGTTGTGTTGAGATGACTGACATGCTCAGATTTCTTGAACACCTGTGCAAATACTTCTGCAGGTGCTGCCTGCTTCTGCATGGGCTCTCTGTGTTGCTGAGTGCCCTTTCTGTCTCCTCCTCCAAGGGGCAACCTCCTGGTCCTTCCTGGGCCCTGGCAGCACCCATAATCTTCAACCTTCACTCTTGCAGCTAGCAAGGCTTGTTTGTGGTCTTTCTGCGTGGAAACCACTCTGAATCCTGTAACACTCTGTGCGACATCTTCTGATTGAAGGAGAAGTTCCTGGTGCCTTCCGTTGTTGCAGAATCTTTGGCTTCTTCCACCCAGAGGCAGCCCTTTTGCACCTTCATCCGGGGTTTAGTGGGCTCCTGCACTCCCTGGACACTTGCGTGACTCTTGGACTTGGTCCCCTTCCTTTGCAGGTCCTCAGGTCCAGGAATCCGTCTTCAGTGCTTTGCAGTCAGTTGTTGCCTTTGCAGAATCCCCTATCTCGACTTTACTGTCTTTCTGGGGAAGTAGGGTAACTTTACTCCTACTTTTCAGGGTCTTGGGGTGGGGTATCTTGGACACCCTTAGTGTTTTCTTACACTCCCAGCGACCCTCTACACACTATACTAGGCCTGGGGTCCATTTGTGGTTTGCATTCCACTTTTGGAGTATATGGTTTGTGTTGCCCCTAGGCCTATTGTCTCCTATTGCATTCTATTGTGTTCTATAGTGTTTGCACTACTTTTTTAACTATTTACTTACCTTATTTTGGTTTGTGTGTATATTTTGTGCATTTTACTTACCTCCTAAGGGAGTATATCTTCTGAGATACTTTTGGCATATTGTCACTAAAATAAAGTACCTTTATTTTTAGTAACTCTGAGTATTGTGTTTCTTGTGATATAGTGCTATATGATATAAGTGGTATAGTAGGAGCTTTGCATGTCTCCTAGTTCAGCCTAAGCTGCTCTGCTATAACTACCTCTATCAGCCTAAGCTGCTAGAACACTACTAATCTACTAATAAGGGATAACTGGACCTGGCACAAGGTGTAAGTAACACGGGGCACCCACTGTAAGCCAGGCCAGCCTCCTACATAGGGTATGTAATTGTTGGGGATTAAAGTGAAGTTCAGTCAACATGTTGAGGCATTTTGAAAGGAATCTATCTTTCCTGGAAAAACTGCACTTTGAGGGAGCACAGGCACCGTATGACATACAACATCATAGAATGTGCAATAGTTGGCGATAATTGGGTGATGATATAAAGTATTGTTATTATGTATGTAATATTTTGGTAGAAACTCTTTTTGTCGGAGGAGCAATTGCCCTTTAAGAGGGTACAGACACTTTTTTATGGTATTAATATAGCTCTGAATCCACAATGAACAGGGAATCAATAGACGTTCTGCTATTATTATAAGCACTTGGAGAAGGGCAAAAAGATTAGGATTCTGTTGGGTTGGTATCTATTTAGGGGATTGAATAGTAAAGGAAAAATGCCCGTAGACTTTCATTTACACTGGATCTTGACTAAGAAAGTCATTCCAGGAGAAGGATTATAGCCATTAATACATTTTGGAATATGCTGGCTAAACGTCTGCACTGGTGTACGGCCTTACAGCACTCTGAAGCAGCCTGCCGACCTTTAAGGATGCCAAAATTGGGCTTTTAGTAATAGCAGTTAGTTTAATAAAAGTTATCATTCATGACTCATTTTAGAAAGTCAGCAAATGTACGTGAGTCTCGTAGTCAGGGAGAGTCTCCATCAATTGAGCTTATCAATTACTGATACTCTTCAATCCAATTGCGATTGGTTGAGTGCATTTTGAGATCAGCCCAGGGTGACTTTTGTACCATTTTGTACCAAGCACAATCTTATGTAAATATTGACTATTGGGTTTTGCTTATTTTTCCATACTTTATTTTTTTCTTACGCCTGCGATTTTCGCATCATTTTCTCACTGTAAATAAATACTTGCCGGAGCTGATTGCCTGTGCCTTTCAAAGCTTTGTTTTTTTTCAATTAGCCATCCGGAATGAAAGTGCTTAAGTATTCATATATTCAGGAATGTGGTAAGGTACACCTAAACTCTGGTATGAAACAGTTCTTCTCTAATCCAATATACCTTGACAAAAAAGTACAATAAATTATTATGAAAGTGTATATGTGCGGTTTTATATAGAGTTAATCAAGAAACCAAGCTATGGAGTGTTCTACAAAAAAAGAATAAAATTCCAGGGGGTTGGTGTGAGGCAAACCCTTGAAGGAGGGAGGGGTGAATAAAAGGAGAGGGGTGGGTGGTGGCATGTACGGAGGTTGCTGAGGTCCTGCTATATCAAGCGGATTACATGGTGACTGTGACGTTATCAGACTATTAGGTACTCACACTCTGTGACAGTAGAATCTTGAGTTTCTCCCAGAAAAGTAGAGGAAAAAGAGCTTTGCGCCGGATGTCGCGAAGAATGGAATTCCCGTCCCTTGTGCATATAGAGGACTTGTCTTCTGGTCCTTTCTTTCTGGTTCTTCCTGACCTAGAGTCTTGCAGTGTATGTGTGTCTTTCCTAGCAGGTAGGAGGGGCACAACTTTCCACAACACTGTAGTTCATGTAGCAAATACTGAATATAATGTGGGCAGAATGAATGAGCCAGTAGCAGTTTCTGAGCATTGTGGTCATCTTCTCAAATTTCTGAGGACGTTTGATAAGATATACTGTTGCCGGCCTTCACGAGCCGTTTGTTATACAGCTGTGCCCGGGAGGAAAGGCTTCATTCACCATGTGGAACTTGAAACTGATGCTTCATGGTTTTAGTGTTCTGTCCAACGTGGGCAGTGCTTAGTTTGTGAAAGAATGAGGGCTGGTGCCCAAGCCCATTGCTGGCACAATTAAATGGCGGCGTACCAGATACCAGGGTTGCGTAGTCTTAAACCCATCTCAGGCCTCTTGCATCCAAAAACTGGCACTCCCCGACCCCTTATCTCAATATTGCAGGTTCCTGCTCTCTCCGCGTGTGACAGATTTCCTGTATTTCTCTTCCTCAGTTGTTCTGATTTGTGTAACACATAAGTGCTATTCCTCAAGAATAAGTGTTGGTGGTCCCAACCTGCAAACACTGGCTCAAATTAAGCAAGGAATGTAAGATTTGGAGATAATTGTGTTCTTCTGTACTTATACTTGTTGTCATTAGCAATGAGAACACACCTGTCTTTCTAAAGGGGTTACCATCGTGGTTGGCTCTTAGTGGAGGCCAGCCAGTTCTTTAGCTCAGTGACACTACTGCCTGTCGTGGTACATCTAACAGGTAGAGCAATTTAGACAAAAAGGCTCTATTTGACTATTAGGCATTGTATCACGGTAAAATGGTGGCACCAAAACCTACTTAGAGTGCCATCGTGTTGAATAGTGCACTGTAATATACAGCGTCAGATGTAGCAGAAAAAGTAGGCAGTCTTAGCCATTGCCTTTGGGGTTTAAGACATCATTTAGCACTTAGGTCCATATTTATACTTTTTAGCGCCTCTTTTGCGTAATTTTTTGACGCAAAAGTGGCGCAAACTTACAAAATACAATTGTATACATACGGGCCTTAGATACCTTCTGTCTCCCTATTGTAGCTGTGCTTGAAGTAATGCACCATTATTGTCCAACTTTGCAAATATATGAAGGAGAGTGTGTTTCTACTTCTACCAGCCTTTCCAATGGTTTGGTAAGACAGATATGGAATGAATATTTAGTGCTGGCTACCACTGATTAAGCACTGAAGTTCATTGTGGACGAGTAGCACACTACTCCGTGGAAGCCCAGTGTTATTGATTTAGTCTTGCATAAGGGTTGTAGTTTGTCATGCTGTTTTCATATATTTTGAAATCTTGATCACATGCAAGTTATTGAGAAGCTCCTCATGCATGGAGGTTAAAGTTGTCATGTATATTAGTTTATGTGGGGCAGGGGCTTCACATCATGAGGGACTTTAACATGCAAATAGATGCTACACTTGTCATGCTGCTTGTGTGCCCCTCACCGACAGGTCTTCACATCGTTAGTTGTGGGAACAGACTACTTATGCAGGAATGTGATAACATTGCTTATTAGTCTAATAAATATGTTTTTTGAAGCTATAGCACACGTTTCATTAAACTGTGAAACAACTGAAAGAAAGGAGAATAGTGATTCATACAGTTTTTTATTTTCTAGTTTTTGCTTAGTGTGACTGGAATTGGGGACAGCACGTAGCTCAGCATGCAATAGTCATGCACAATGTAAATGCATGTAATAATGATTTAGGAGTATTCAGTTGATTACCAAATAATTTAATGGAGTTAGATAATAGTATGCTCTAGCTCATGAAAGGCATCCTATATGTCGTTATTTGGTTGTGCTGAAGGTCTTTGCTTGTACTAACTAAGATACATTGGCTTCCATTGTGCTAGAGAGATGATAGAGTGAGACAGGGCTGACCACTTCCAATTGATTCGGGTAGGAAAAGGTCAGGCCTTCACCATCCTCCTGAATACTAGGATTCAAATAGGAAACAACCAGGTCTTCACCATCCACCATATGCTTAGCACAGTCCATCCAGAAGCATCAACGGAGATCCATTAACTCAACCAGCCACAGTAAAGGCTCTGAGTAGTCCACACTGGGGCAGTAGGAGAGAGATTTTTAAGAATTTGCATAACACAAACAGCTGTGCTATATTATCTCATGAGTCCCTAAAGGAAACAAAAATGGGGTCATGTTGCATCGTTCAACAATGGACTGATACGAGTCAAACCAGTCCATCCCATAGAATGAGCTAATTTGCATCATGGCTCATCAACATAGAGGGCAACACAAGTTTTACACCATCCATTAGAAATATTGCTGTTATCATTGAGTGTTGTTCAAAAACATTAAACTCTCATCTCTAAGCTTATGTTGAACTCAAAACAGTCAACATCTTGCAAGCATAGGTTTCAGAAAAGCAAAAAGCTGATAGAAACCCTCTGTGCAAAGCACTGGACAAAGACCCTCCTTGTTTAAAGGTGTAATGACAGTATAATACAAACAAGGATCAAGGTAAAAACTGTGGTCCAATATTTTGGAAAAGGCTGTCAAGTCATCAATCTACTAAAAAAATAAAGGTGTTTATATGTTCTGCTTTCACTGGTACATAGATCGTAAACAAATGTGAATCAATTATGGCTCCACCTCATGTTGGAGGAGTTAGCAGCCAGGAACAACATATATCTGGAGGTCGAGCATTAACACACAAATCTTCTGGAACGAAATGGAGTCAGACATCATCAGGTTCAGTTATAAAATTTGCATGCCAATCTATCACGCAATAATGATGAAAATGTATAGACAATGGGATCTCTGTTAGGTAAACCAGAGCTAATCGCATTCTTCAGGTAATGCTTTGGACAGTGCAGTCTTTAATGTCTGTGAAATGCTCTTTACAATAGTATGGGAAAGGAGGTAGGGGAATGGAAATTAAAGATGTGACCTTCCCCTAATATTTGTTAGGAAGTCTGACCACATGCCCTACCACGTCTCCAGCCAAGATTGCTTAAGATTTCAGGACAGTTAAAAAATGAGGATGTAAATTTTGACAAACTTATACTGTACACTGTTACCAGAAATAATATTACAAGATTTGGCTGAAGTGGACCTTTAATGGCTGGTATAGCAATAGCGGGCCATAAGGCCATATTAAAGATGTTGGCCTAGAATTACAAAATTCTATGCCTACTTTAATGATTGCTGGGTTGATTTGTTAAGCAGTCCATAGGTAAGAGAAGCATGACCTTGCAAAGAATACACAAGCAACACAATACTGCCCACAAGTTATGTTTGCCATAACTGAGGTGGGACTTCATCCTCCATCAAATGCTGAGACCAGAAGAAGGGGCAGAATGTTGACAGCACACTCTTACGTGCTTTTGAATTCCTGTGTGCAGGACACATACAGGACACACCCAGGTGCATTCCCGAGCCCAGACCGTGCACATGTTTGCCCGTCATTGCCAGGAAGAGGTTGGACTGGGTCCGCCCATTGGGATTATTTGCACAAAGGGCAGACTGTTGTGTGGGCTTCTTAACTTCCATTCTTGAGTCTCTAGACCTTCGAAACTAATTTAATTGGAGAATATGGATAAAAGAAAAGTTCAGGAGCCCAGAGGAGTGGTGGTCTCTTCAACCACCCTTACCTCTCCTCTTACTAACAACCTGTCCTCATAATGGGAGCTATTAATTCTGAAATTGGCTTGGTGGAGTAAAGAATTGACGCTGTTTGGTGGCTTTGTATTACGTTGTCTACCACCATCCAAGTCTCAAGTTGCTGCTAGAGTACAATGATTTCTGGAAATGATGCGCCTGCAGCTGCAGAGGTGGACAGTACAGACAATAACTTGATTAGTAATCCCAAGGAGAGGCGACTCACAAATCAATGTGTTGGACAAGTAAATACCACTAGTACTGCCACTAACTCTCCATTGGGAAGGTAGTATAGAACCCTCTGCCCAGTCGAACTCACCTCCCTTTAAAAGATGTGGAAAGAGTATGCAGGTTTCCTAAAAAAGGAAGACTGTGTTAAAACCAGCTCTGATTGTAAAGCCTAGCTGTCTTTCACCCAATCTTGTGCAGCAAGAAGAAAGTTTAAACTCCCCCCTCTTAGCCTACTTAAGCTTAATTATGAAAGACCACTGCAATTGTTTGCTCGCCGGGCTGGAATTGATTTTAAAGAACTTAAGAGCTGATCTACTCACCCAATTTGAGCTGGGGAAATGGGAATATTCTGGAATCCTCTGGACTACTTCAGTCCCAGCTGCTTGCAGTGGCAGCTCAGGGGCCACATCAGTCCACTTCAAATTCAAATGCTAATTTATCCAGTAACGTTCCCTTTGCGGATTGAGTAGTTACTTCACACTCTGTGTCGGCACGAGTTCTAATAATGGGCAACTTAATTTGCATGAGGTCTGCAGACCACTATATCTTGTTTCCCAACAGCCACATTTACATCGTTCCCCAAAGTATACCTCTTTTGCTATCATCCTTGACCAAGCCTCTCCCTTACATTCAGCAAAGATAGAATCATAGTTGGACGAGAAATACAAACTTATGCATTACATCAGAGGTAACTCAGAATGGGTAGGTTATCTTTCTAGAGATCCTGACAGCCAGGAGAGTGTCCAGGGTAGGCCAAGACCCAAAATCGTCAGCAGGGGACTGTGTTGTTGTTAACATTAGAAACCAGTGGATGGTGGCGAAACTACCTGCAGCTCTGAAACATCTGGCTGATTCTCATGGATGAATTAGAGCTCTGCCCCTGGGATGGTTTTATAAACCCCCCTCAGACTTTGTTTACAGTGGAAGAAGGTATTCAGCAGGGGAATGCCATGATTGCTGTTTCAGCCCAGGCTTCTTTGATTCTCCTGTGTAATCACTTTTCTGCCCTAAGTAACTTGCAGGAAATTGACCAACGTTTATCGTCATCTGCTCTGTGTCCCCTTTCCTCCTGTACCCCTTAATGTGACACCCTCACAGGCATGGTTTTGACTCCAGCTCTGAATAATTCCAGATCAAGCTTAAGTCCACCACCAAGAACAAACTTTGCTTTCACAATCTCTAATTTGTTTTCTTGGAACATTGCTGGTATCTGTTTTAAGTTATTCAACGAAGACTGGCTGGGTTATATTAAAGAACTTGATCTAACCTTTCTACAAGAGACATGGACCCTGGATGATTTTCATATTGAAGGTTCTTTCTTTCTGCAATCCTGCATTACCATTGATTTTTGGGCAGGCGAAGGGAGATCTGACTATTTTAAATTCCTTCAAGATTCCTGGCCTAAAGGTTAAGCTGATTGAATCTTCTCCTTGGTTTCAACTATAATGAAGACTGGGATGGGCTCAGCCAATTGTGTTAGTTGTAGATTGTTATCATAATCTTTTTAACCATCATTGTTCCATTGTGGCTATGTTGGACGATATTATTGCAAATGTGAGTTTTAAGAACAGTCCTTATTGCTTACTTTGGGGGGTGATTTTAATTTGCACTGTTTGTGTATTTAGTGGTTTGGGTGTGTGGTTTGGAGGACACAGATGGCCAGGAGATAACTTATTTTAGGCATTTTAATTATTTGGATGCCCTGAATAGTATTATACTTTCCAATGATCTTCTGTTTGTGTGTGATTGCATGACTGTTGCTTGGCCACCCCAAAGTTTTACACAACTTTTACTGGAGGTGATAAATTCAGTACTATTGATTATTTTTTAATTGCACACAAATTACATTTTTTAATTTTTTATTTTAAAATTACCCAAAACTGGTTAAGTGATCATAATCCTGTAGCAGTATTTCGTAAAGTGGACAATATGAAATTAGAGGTCAATCTGGAGGTGGCCGCTCTTGCTTTCAGTTCTAATAAAGGCTGCAGAATGAGATGGGATCATGTTGGACTGAAAAGGTTTTTGGAAAACATAGGCCCTCATTATGAGTTTGGCGGTCCTGCCCCACCACACTGGCAGTCAGACCGCCGACAGCATGGCGGGGCAGGACTGCCAAATTATGATCATGGCGGTGAACTGGCTGCATCACAGCATACCCCCCCACCCCGCATACATGCATTCTCACAAGCACACACACACACAAACACATACATTTTGGAGAAAATATCAACTTGTGGGCCCCTTTAACCACAAATCTTTTTTAGAGCTGCAATTACTGGCCCTCCCCCCGAACATGAAAATAAGCAATTTTAGTGCCAATATCCAAAATGGAAGATAGAAATAACTCAGCCTGTTATCAATAGGCCTGGGCAGAGGTTGCAGAGTTTCACTCTGCAGAATTCCAAGGAGTTATCAAAAACCTCCATGAGATTCAATGGAGATCCGTGGTTGGGCAGAGCTTTGTTGCACATCTCGGACATGTCATGAGTCGTACTCTGGACCACTGAAAAGGCCACCTTGGAGTTTATGGGACGCACCGTGATTCCAAGGGGTGACAAAGAGGACTCTTCAGAGTCTGAGGTGGGGTTTGAGTTGCACAACACCAGGCACTTGACCTCCTGGACTATGGGCTCAATGTCATTCTCCGCCCAGAAGTGATAGGAAAAAATGTGAGGGCCATCAGCATTGTGGGTGCCAGGGATAGCACCCTGCGTGCGCGCATGGCAAACATCAGCAAACCGGACGTTTCGCAGGCGGGAACCTCCCTCTACAAAAAGGTGCTGTCAGGAGTGCTCCAGCCAGCCAAAGTCACACTTCCAGCGACCCTCACTCTCTCCTATCAGGAACAAGGTCTTCCCATTTTATCTCACAAATCAGTGATCTGTGGCCTCGCCCTTCCTAAAACATCCAAATATCCATACTAAGGCACATATTTATACTTTTTAGGGCCGCATTTGCGCCATTTTTTATGCAAAAGCAGTGCAAACTTACAAAATACAATGGCCCATATTTATACTTTTTGACGCAAACCAGCACCGGCGCTGGTTTGCGTCAAATACTTTACCGCCGGCTAACGCCATTCCTACGCACCATCCGGGTGCCTTATTTAAGGTATGACATTAGCCGGCGTTGCGGACTGGTCTGAGACAAAAAACTGACTCAAACCAGGCAGCGCCATCGTAGGGGAAAATGGGGGTTGTGCGTCAAAAAATGGTGCAAGTCAGGTTTGAGGCAAAAATCATGCCTCAAACCGGACTTACGCCATTTTTGACGCACAACCCCCATTGAAATGACTCCTGTCTTAGCAAAGACAGGAGCCATGCCCCTTGCCCAATGGCCACGCCCAGGGGACTTCTGTCCCCTGGGCATAGCCATTGGGCACAGTGGCATGTAGGGGGGCCCAAATTAGAACCGCCTTATGCCACTTTAAAAAAATACAAAAAAAACTTACCTCAACTTACCTGTACTTACCTGGGATGGGTCCCCCTCTTCCATGGGTGTCCTCCAGGGGTGGGCGAGGGTCGCAGGAGGTGTCCCTGGGGGCAGGGAAGGGCACCTCTGGACTCCTTCAATGGTCAGGGACCATGGACATGAGCCCACAGGTCCCTTAACGCCTGCCCTGACCCAGGCGTTAAAAAACAGCGCTGTTTTATAAGGCCCGCCCCCTCCTGTGGTCAAAATGACGCAGGAGTATAAATAAGGCGCACAGACTTTAAAGTCATTTTTTGGGCGGGAACACCTACCTTGCATGTCATTAACACAAGGCAGTTTCCCGCATCCAAAAAAATGACGCACACAGAGGAATTTTGACGTCCGCGGGCTCGGGCGTCAAAGTTTAAATATGGTGCACGGTTTGCGCCGAATGTGTTTCAAAATTTTTGACGCATATTCAGCGCAAACAGTGTATAAATATGCCCCAATTTATTTTGAAAGTTTGCGCCGCTTTTGCGTAAAAAAAATGACGCAAATGATGCGCTAAAAAGTAGAAATATGGGTCTTAATTCTCAGTGACACCACAGGGAGTGACTTCACAACAAGTGCTGCTACCCACATTATTTCGCTGCCTTTAGAGAGTAAAGAAAATGTGCTGGGTGTATTTTATTTGAAAAGTCAAACTTGCTATTAGTGCATGTTTGTTTTCTGCTGCATTCTTTATCCAGGTTAAAAGCATAAATGGGCTGTGCACATTTGCAGTTTAATTGGTGATAGAATGGTAGATGATGTGAGGGTCTCTGTTACTTCTCAGAAAATGAAGCCAAAGATAATCCGTCACTGGGCCTCCCTCACGAATAAAGTTGATGTTGCCAGTGGAAAGCAGGGTTTTAGAAACAACCTGAGGTAAATTACAAACACCTACAGTGTTGCAAGCAGCTGCAGTGGTGGGTCACTTGGTGACATCCATGAGGTTTGGGTAAGGGGAAAGAAGTCCCCTCTCAAAAAAATCACAGCCGGGGAACTCCATACATCGGTGTCCACGTACTACTTTGGCACATAAGTCCTTTCTATCACAATCGATAAGGATGGCCTTACGAAAGAAGAGGGTTTCAGTGTGTGGAACCTAGCACTGTGTATGATTCATCGAGTAACAGGTACAGTCACAGTGGTGTATGTGAGGGCGTTTGTATCCCCTTCCTCCTAAGAACACCACTTCTGTGCTTCTGAAAAAATATGTATACGAAAAAACGAAATGTACAGCTCGGAGGGACGTTTAAGGGAAACCTTCGTCGCCATTTGTTATAAATCCACAGCAGTGTGCGCAGAGAGAGGCATTCTAAAATCAAATGTACAGCACACCTGCCCGTGATGTTTACCCTAAGCCTGATTATACAGTCGCCTGGCACTGGGAGTGACGGGCAAACAGCTTCATAAATGTGAGCACCTCCACTCCCGTGTGTTGTCATTCACTTACACGGACGGCTGGATTTAACATTCGTACTTAACGTGGGGAAACTCGTTTCTTTAACAGCATCACGTGATGGAAACACGCAACAGTGCGGGTAAATGTGTTCTTTATTATTGATGAAACGAATGTTACAGTAATGAAGATAAAGGCACAACCTGTGAGCAAATTTAGAGGGGATTGATGAGTGTTTCACTTAGTAAACGTATTACTAGATTACTAGATCATAGCTCTAATGTTTGCTCTGCCTTGCTCGCTAATTAGCGTTTTTTAAAAGACGGATTTACTTCCCATCTCAGGCATGTTAGTGCATCGATTATGTTTTGGAAAAGTTCATATTTTCCGTGTTTTCTGCTAATGTTACATCACGGTTCATTGTAACCGAGTACTTTTTCTGTAACAATGGGCTCATATCCCATATCAATTTGTGGTAACAATATGCAACACATATGAACTGAAATGTACATGAACACAACTTTTATGTATATTTTTATAAAATGCGCTTATGGAAATGCTACAGCTTTTGTATTATGATATGACCTGTTATCGATGGTTTGGATGACTCAAATTTCAATGAAAACAGTACAACTTTGCGTCCTTTAGCACGTATTACCTATGTGAGCCTTCAGTTGTAGAACTGAAACTTCGATGTTATAATCGCTTTACTAATCTGGACACAGAGCAGCTCATTAGTTGCTGTGGCTTTCTCAGTATGTTAACAGTGGGCCTAGTAGCATAATAAAATGATGGGAATCCTGGGCTGTAATTCAGGCTGGCACTTAGGGAAACCTATCAAACCTCTACATTTTTTAAAATTAGACATCGAGGGGAATCCAAGATGGAGTGACATTTTGGGCTCTCACTGGGTTCTGTCTCCCAGGATCCTTTACAAATCTGAAAAATTGGCTAAAAGATACTTTTTCCTCATATTTAGGTGCAGCAAAGTTTTGGGATCTGACAGGGGACACAAACTTCCTTCCACACAGCATTCCCTCAGGTCTTCCGATAAAAATGGCACCTCACTTGTGTAGGTAGGCTTAGTGCCTGCAACAGGAAATGCCCCCAAACACAACATGGCAACATCACATTAATTCCAAAGAAAACGTGTTTTTTGCAAAGTGCCTAGCTGTGGATTTTGGCCTCTAGCGCAGCCGGCACCTAGGGAACATAACAGGTCTATACATTTTTGAAAATTAGACATCTAGGGGAATCCAAGATGGAGTGACGTGTGGGGTTCTCACTGGGTTCTGTCTCCCAGAGTCCTCTGGAATATTGAAAATTCAGCTAAAAAAACTTTTTCCTCACATTTTGGTAATGCTGAAGGGAGACACAAACTTCCTTCCACCCAGCATTCCCCCAAGTCTCCCGATAAAAATGGTACCTCCCTTGTGTGGGTAGGCCTAGTTCCTGGGACAGGAAATGCCCCAAAACACAACATGGACACATCACATTTTTTCAATGAAAACTGATGTGTTTTTTGCAAAGTGCCTACTGGTGGATTTTGGCTTCTACCTCAGCCGGCATCTAGGGAAAACTATGAAGTCTGAACATTTAAAAAAATTAGACATCTAGAGGAATTCAGGGTGGGGTAACTTGTGGGGCTCTCACTGGGTTCTGTCTCACAGAATCCTTTGCAAACCTGAAAGTTTGGCTAACAAAACACTTTTTCCTCACATTTCGGTGCTGCAAAGTTCTGAGATTTGAGGGGAGGCACAAACTTCCTTAAACCCAGCATTCCCCCAAGGCTCCTGATAAAAATTGTATCTCACTTGTTTGGGTAGTCCTAGTGCCCACTCGACAGAAAATGCCCCAAAACATAACATGGATAGATCACATTTTTCCAATGAAATGGATGTGTTTTTTGCAAAGTGCCTAGCTGTGGATTTTGACCTCTAGCTCAGCTGGCACCTAGGAAAACCTACCAAGCCGGTACATTTTTTAAAATTAGACATCTAGGGACATCCGGGATGTGGTGACTTTTAGGGCTCTCACTGGGATCTGTCACCCAGAATCCTTTGCAAACCTCAACATTTGGCTAAAAAAACACTTTTCCTCACATTTTGGTGCTGCAAAGTTCTGGAATCTGAGTGGCGCCACAAACATCCTTCCAGCCAGCATCCTTCCAAGTCCCTTGATAAAAATGGATAAGTATGTTAAAGTTAATCCATCACTCACACTGGTTCATTTTTACACCTCCGTAAATTATGGTTTCAAAGCATGAATTCTTATCAACGTATCTGAATATTGAAACCAGGCCTTCTAAAGCTGAGCCATTAAGCCACTTCAAGGCACCAACCACTTTATGGTCCATTCACACGCCATTCACGCACAACACAGAACACTTTCAAACCGCCGACCACGGGCCAAACACAACCAATCACTGCACTCACATCAACTTACAGCTGCCAGACAAGGGCCCATGACATTTATACGCCACAGGACGGAATACGTTTAACTACATTTTACCACTTGTCAAGTAACAGCTCCTTCTTCCTGAACATTACTGAAGGCATGCTTAAAGAACCTTTACTACTGGCTCCCATGAAAGCCACCTGAGACTCAGCTAGACATGTTTTTCATGCTCCTTTAGCCCACTCACTGTGCTAAATCCAACTCTTTCCTGTTTGTGAATGCATGTTGGTGGTGTCCGAGTATGCCTTGGGAGGCCTATTCCTCGAACTGAGCAAGCATATCTATCTTTGAAACTAAGGCAGACATGGTGGGGAATTTTCGCTAAGTCCCTAAAGAGAAGGTCATAAACTATGAAGAAGGGTAGTGTTTGGCACACAGGGTAGTCCGTGAGAACGTATCATATGTCCCAGCCACCATTATGTGCAGTAATGCACTTATCATACAGCAAATCTTATATCTACTAAGCTCTGATGGAGGATGAACATGGTAAGCAGGTCAAACACTGACCCATACTTGTCATTGTCCTTTAGTGCCGGGGTGGCACAAATGGGTTTGAATCCATAGGTGTAGAAGATGTGTATATGTACTTCCTTTACTATCTGCCTCCTACTGTGCAAGATCCCTGTGAAAGCACACCTACCATAAGCTTTTCTTATCCGTTCATGTCTCTGTCCTCATCAGAGTCCTGACTAATCCTGTATAATTGCCAAGTGAACCTGTACTAAGGCCTTCTGCCATTAGCTACTTGAAGCTCAAGAAAATGTGTCTTTCCTGCACCATCAGCGAAGTTACTGTGCTAAATCCACCTCCTTCAAGTTTGTGGATGCAAGTTGGGGCTGTCCGAGTATGCCTTGGGAGGCCTATTCCTCAAACCGCGTGAGCATATCTACATCTGAAACTAAGGCAGACATGATGGTGATACATCCTAAGGTCTCTAAAGTAAAAAGTCAAACAAATATCCTGTGGACTCATTCACCAACACTTCTACTCTTGCTTTGAAAGTGAAGCTACAAATTGAGTTTGCACACTTTCAAACAAGTAGAAATGTTGGTGAATATGTCCGACAGGACATTTGTTTGACCTATTACACTTACTCTGGTTCTTGTTTGCAATCATGGTGGTCCTTGTGTAGCATACATAAGTTCCCTAACAAGCACGTCAAAATTCAGTCATGCATTTAACATTTTGCCACACAGGGTACTCCTTGACAATGTGGCACATGTTCTGTTCATTAGTATGTGCAGAGCGGGGACTATAATGCACGTTGATCGAACAGAACACCTACCACGTTCTGACCGTGGAAATAGGTGTCCAGCTGGCCATCAGGATGTCCATGATTTCCTGAAGTAGATGATGTAAAATTATGTGGCTTCTTGCCTAACAAAGCAGTGGCCCATGGGCGTTTACAATCATGATGGTCCTTGTGTAGCATACATAAGTTCCCTAACAAGCAGTCACAGAATTTTACTTCATCCATGCACAGGCAGTGAAAGGTTTGCCCAATGTCAGCTCCACCTCAGTCGATTTCCTAGAACTTTGCCTTAGTATGATACAATGTAAAGCAAGTAGAGACACAGTGGCCTGGCAGAGATGGGCACAGTAATATCGACTCTCCTACCGCTTTCCATGCTTCGAGCACACTTTACAGTGATGACATGGACGATTCGTTTGGGGTGTTTTGGGAATGTGGTCAGCAAAGTGTCAGTCCTGCAGCCTTGCTACATCTTCCACAACGTATGGAGTGGAGGCTGCTGCTTTTGTAACAGCAATGAGGATTTCAATTGCAGACAATTGGAAGTCAAGGAACGTCATGAGTCTTCCTGTGGTTGTCTGACGGTAATCAACATATGAATTGTATGTTGCCATATGGATCACGTGAGTAAACAGGTTCTTGTCCCATGTGCACATTTTACAACACACATTGTATGGTTAAAAAACCTGGTCGTTCTTGTCCACTCTGCCCATATACTTATTGTACTCAAGTATACAGGTGGGCTTGTTGACTTCGGGCATCTGACCCCAAACCATGATGGGGGAAGTGCTCTCATCATGAATTGTAGTGAGCACATTTACATCACGCCTATCCAAGAACTTGACTGCGAGCAGTTCGTTGGAACACAATGCAGTACTCTGGGATTTCTGAAGCTTTTTGCAAACAAGCTCCTGCGGGAATCCCTTGTGGTTGCAACGAACTGTACTGCAGGCCACTGTGCCATCTTTGTAGAGCTCACTGAACAACGCTACTCCTGTATAGAAATTGTCGACATAAAGGATATAACCTTTGTGAAAGAGTGGCATACAATCTAACCTGAGTCCCCTAATGTGGGAGGGCAACCTACAGGGTTTAGGGTGGAGTCCTTCCCTGTGTTCACTCTCAAGCAGTACAAATAGCAAGAAGAGCTCTCACACAGCATGTACAGCTTGATGCCATAAAGAGCTAATTTGCTCGCAATATACTGTCTGAATAGCAGCCACCCTTTGTACAGGATCAAGGACTCATCGATTGCTATATTCTTTTCAGAAGTATAGATGTCTTGAAACCTGGCAGACAAATGTAACCATGCAGGCCGAATTTTGAACAACCTGTCATGGTCTGGATGGTCCCGGGCAAATGCAGGAGAATTGTCATTGAAATGCAGCACACACTGCAATAGCAAAAAATGATCTCTGCTCATGTACGGTGCGAAGATGGGTGCTACCTAAACTGTGTGAGTCATCCAGTATCAATGCAAGGTGGGGTTCTGCCCTAACCCCATTTTGAATGTAAATCCCAGAAATATCTTCGCCTCCGCCAGCGAAGACGGAGTCCACTGGCGTGCCCTAGAAACGGCCCCTAGAATGCCTCCATGCTCCATCAGAAATTGTTCTCCATGCAAATTTGTTTGCTGCACAATTTGCTGATGGAAGTCAATATCCAAAAAGAGATGGAAGTAGTCAACTGGCAAAAATCTGGCTGTATTGACTTCACATGCAACATCACAAGTAAATGGGGCAACTTGGGGATGAACTAAATTGGTGGGCTGCCAAGAGAGCACCCTCTCTGTGCTTGCCCCAACACAGACCTGCTCTCTGGGTTGGGCTAACCCGCTGTTGTCCCGCTGCACAGACTTTGCTTGCAAAAGGACAGCACAACTGTCTTCATCGTCTCCCTCAAAATCACCAGAAGAGGTGTCTTCGGATGGGACTTCGCCGAATGAAAAATCACTCCCAGGTTCTACTCCACTGTCTTCTCCCTCAGATGCAGACTCAGCATCTGCTCTCTCAGTCTCTGATCTGCCTCAGAGCTGTCCGTCATAACCCAAGTTACCCCAAGGTAACCCAAGTTACAGCTTCAGCAGCAGTCATCCACAAGACGCCATCTCTGCTACTGGCTAAACTGTCCCTCTAAAGCACTAGCCACGTAGAAGGCAGATAGCATTACAAAGTTTCTTGTGAATGTGTGTGTGTGATGTGTGCAACAATAAATGTTGTCACCTTACAATTCTCTGAATCAGCAGATTCTCTGAATACGCTGAAAACATAAAAAAAGACACACTATTACTTCACTTTACCACATACCCATTATCACAGCCTTCAGTGCTGGTGGCACGCAGAGCGACAATCATTTTTGGTGCTCCCCCTCCCATGACCTCCTCCTTAAATTTCCTCACTACCACTCAGCAAAAGTGCCCCTCATCTCTCTATAGCCCGCCTCACACATACATTTAATTTGTTTTAAAGTGCAGGTACAGTCTGGATTTACTAATCCACTCAGCTAAATACATATCTATACTTTCCAGCAGGCGAATAAACCACCTGCGCTACTTCATGGCATCAAAACTGCCATTAGACAAAAGTCAGATCTCTTTCTATATAGAAAATCTATCTCTAGAAAGTATATATAAATATATATATATTTATATCAGTTTTACATATGTGTGGTTTCCCTGGGGGCCGATCACGGGTCCCTGAAAACAACACATCTAATAAGGTGATGTATATATATATATATATATATATATATATATATATATATATTTATATATATAGCTGATGTCACCGATGGGCAGGGGAGGGGGCGGTAGGAGATGCAGAAGCTCTTCCATGTCTCTTGGGGGGAAACTCCTCTGGTGCATTGCATAGGAGGATTTTTAAAACCCTTCCTTGGCGTCGGCCACTGATCATGGCTCGCACCATTGGCCGACACACAGACTAATGACGTTAAAAGATTACACAGCATGCCCATGCAGGTGTTTTTTTACTTTATTTTCATTACATGTGTTTATATTTTGTTCATTATATGAGTAAACCAGATATTATGTACTCTTAAATGGTTCCTTTCACTTCACAGGAGAGATCCTAATTAGATTCCGTTGAGCCTTGATACCCCAGTGAACTTACTATTTATCACCCTCACTGTTGTCTAACTTATAAGACACGTGTTAGTAAGCTTACATTTGTGGGCACCATTACTTTTGAATAGTTTTTATAGAAGATTCATACTCTTGATTGGGTCCTTTCACTCAGAAGGATATTTCCTTACTGGATTCTTTCACTATTTGTTATACATCATCCCTTTCAAGGGCAGTGTTCTTCCCCAGCAAGCAATTGTGAGCTTGACTGTGACCCTTTCTGAATACATTTGTTTAGACTGTGAATTATTATACATAGAATGAAAAAATATTTTATAATTCTGTCTCATAGATGCTGTGTAGTTATAATTATTGTTATGCTGATGACCCACAGAATAATAAGCCACACAGTGTAGATACGTCACTAAAGGCAAAGTTGACCCAGGTGCAGAAAACTCTAGTGAGAGATTGGAATACATGTAGTGCTAAAAAACATATTCATTTTGTTCCATTGTCTGCGTCAGAAGCCCTTGAGCACTGCTCCACTTTGTCTAATTCATGAAGCATAACATCTGTATGAATGATGTTAATATAGATCGGTTTCATACCACAGTCTGTTTTTAGATTTAATTAGATGTGCTAATTAATTTACATAAGGTTAGATTTGCATGGATTTAATGTTTTTTTTAAACAGACCATTCTGGCTGAATTTATGATGAAGTCTGAGTTAAATTTGATGACTAACTACCTGTATTATAATTTATGAACCCAAGTTCAGTTCTGATTAAGTGTAGCCCTCTTCATTCACGTACATAATTAACTATGTCAAGCTACTGAGATCAGGAAGGACTTCAAATAAATGTTGGCTCCTGTCAGTGATGAACAGAGCATGATATGTGGCATGGTACTTGTTGTCTCTGTACCGTCGCTCAATATGACGTCTGCTTATCAGTAATATAGAAAGGCTTCAGCCTTCATGTATTTTTGCATTTAAATGTTGATTGACTTATCTATTATGTTACTCGGGAAGGGTAATTGTGAGATAGGATTCTAGTGGTGGGATGTGTCTGGTTTTCAGTATGCTGAGGAAGATAACTTGACACAGTGAGAAGCTGACTATGGAAAGGACGTGTATGAAGGTTTTTGCCAAAAGAAATGCCATAATTATGGAGGAAACATGATAGAGCATCTATTGACTTTCGGAGTGCCAGTGAGGCCAGTGAGTAAGACGTTTTGAAGGATAGCCACTTAGGAATGTTGCATGGTTGGATGGAACAAATAATAATCACTTTATTGGTGATGGAAATGTCATCTGTGATCTTTTTGATCTTGTAAATGAAGGATTGGCTGATGTTATTCTTGTACCAGTCAGATGAGGTTTTGGGTTTTCTGAGGTTGTGTTGATTCATTGGTTAATGGTCTTGAAGAGAGCTCCACTTCTATTTGACAATAGTGGTATGTGTGTCAAGGTTGTCTTCTAATGTGTGGTTGACTGAGTTCAACTGAAATACTGGTTGGGGGCTGATTTGGAATCAATAGGATGGCAAGTATATTGTACGAATATTTATGTGAAAGTACTTGAAAGTGCAGTATTATTGTCTGGTGGACCTAGCTGTTTGTGTTGGTTTGATGGCATGCTGTCTTTTCGTGGATTGCTGAGTGATATATTGCATGATGACCACTATGCCTTAGGACATGGCAAGAAGTTTTAAATAAATAGTGTCAAGGAGATTAAGGAGAGCTTTTGTTTGTTTCTTCTTCTCTACGATCCTCCCTTCTATCTATCTATCTATCTATCTATCTATCTATCTATCTATCTATCTATCTATCTATCTATCTATCTATCTATCTATCTCTATGTGATGGTGAATAGTCTTCCAACTTTTGTTAAAGCTTTTCCAGGGATATGCTTTAAATGATGGAAATCCCTACAGATTAGCAAGTCAAAAGATAACATGTGCTGGGCTAAAACATTTGCGGACAAAAAGTAAAAAAGAAGGACAAACAGAATTTGATAAAGCAACATCTGGGGCAAAAGGTGACTAACCATAGTTGGCAAAAATTAAGTAAAAAGAGAAGGCATAAGCATTTCAGAAGCTTGGTCAAGTGATTAATATCGGGGTCAGGTGAAAAAGTTCTAAGTCTCAGCAAAGCATAATAAAAGAATCAGGGTAGAGATGTCGGCACCTTTAGGAGTCCAAGGGGATCTGCCTCTAAGGGAAAGGGCACAAAGAGTGCTGAAGAGTGTCGCTGATCCCACTGGGGAACGGTATATTAAAGTCCCTAGTGCATGGTGCGCAGTCAAGAAACATGGCCTTGCAGACCTCACTTAGACTAAGTAAAGTGAATAAAAACGGCACATTAATTTATGTCAACAAGGCACATATAACAATTGAAATTATAAATTGATCATTAATAATTTTTGTCAGTGTTCATTTTACAGTAGACTTAAAATGAAATAACACTATTAATACTTTGCATTAACTATAGTGCAGAACTGCAATCTTCAACGTTTGCATGTAGCATTTAAAACACTTCTCTTCAGAAAATAATTTTGTTTTAGTGCAAACCATTAATTAACATCATAAAGAATCAAACAGAATTGAATTAATTGGTTATACATGATGCTTTAGGGCTATACCACATCATTCAAAATTAGTGACCTGCATTGAATGTACATTAATATCAAGTGCATCGCTTCCAATTAATCTATTGGTATTTCAAATAACACAATGCAGAGATTGCCACATATAAATTCTGTGACAACAAAAGTAGCAATAACATTTCTTCTGTTTCAAATTATTTAATGCAAGCTCTTGAAAATACTCCTTGGTCTTCACTAAGCATTCCATTCAGCCTACCTAGAGGCTTGAACAAGCATTTAAAGACTGAAAGTGAACTGGCAAAGCCTTCAAAATGGGAGCAGGGGAGACCGTTTTGCAGTTTTTGCCTTTGCATTTGGGCAGCAGCTTTAAAGGGGATTTTATGATCATCACGTTTAGAGAATGGTGCAATGTCCACATGAGTCAATACAAATACATATATCAAAAAATTACAGCACAATGCCATTTAGCAAGCAAGCCGTAGTAGGCAATAAAATCATAGGGTGAAAATTTGTCAACTTCATTGAATCTAGGTTGGGTTTGTTAAATAGAGGACGGTAATGCCGTTTTAAAGGAATGTGATGAGATGAACATAGTTTATAAATAGAATTGATAGGGTGCTAAGCACTGGGCTGACTAAATTGGCATGTTCTTCAAGAATTAAAAAGGGTGTAGTGCAAAACCATTTTATTTAATTGCAGAAAGCACGTTATGTGTTAGGTGGTTTGGCGAGTGAAAGAAAAACCATCAGAGCAAACAATAGATGATGTGTTAAGCACAGCTACACACTTCTAGTCACAGCCTTGATGTTTAATATTTTACATTTTTGAAATAAAGAATGTGTTAAATTATTGTAAAGTTATAGACAATTAATAATATTTGAAGGCCACTGAGTGAGGCTGGTGATAGTGTTGGTTTGTCCAAAGAGCATGTCACAAGGCTGCTATTTTAATACGTCTGGTTCTGTACCCATTTTAACTTGTCCAATAGCATATTTGTACTCTCTGGTCTACAATGTTTCCTTCAACTAGTTTAAATTGGATATTTGCTCTTTGTTCGTGGACTGCATGGTAAATGATAGGGACAGGTAACTTTGGTTCCATGCAAATTTTTACTGGGCAAATTAATTAATTGGGCTGTGTGAAACATCCATATTTATAGATGATGGAAACACAGCACTTGCATGAACTAAATATGGTATCTGAAGCAACCACACATTTATTAAATAGAGGAGCAAAGTGTTTGGGGAAGTGGTGAACCTGTGCATGAAACAACACAAGCATAGAATTTCATGTCCTTGAAATTCAGGAACAACTCAATGAGGGTGTGGTCAGACTAAATAAAGGCTAAGATGTTCATAATATATCGTTTTTTTAGAAAATCTAATTGTGTGAGAGGTGTTTAGTATGAGTGGGAATTCTCAAGAGCAGTCAAAATCCTATATCAAAAAAGGGTCATGCTTTTGTGTCATCTAAGTCATCCACTCAAACAGTCAAGTCTGAAGACAAAAATTATGAGAAAACACGTTTTAGAAGGTTGACAAATGTACATGTTTAGAAAAGTGAAACCCTCAAACCTGGGAACTATGCATCTGAAATGCTAGAAAAACAGTTATTTGTCTTCACTAAGCATTCCATTCAGCCTGTCTAGAGGCTCTGTATGCCACACCATATTTGGGACACACAACATAAAAAAAGGGCTTCATTATGCACCTTATGCAGTTTGGTAAAATGTGAACATCTGCTGGATGTCTGCTGGGAAAAGCTCCCTTAAGTACAGTATGCAGCTCCAAAGTGATCTTCCATCCTACCTAGACTACTAATAGGTCATTCCTGTCAAGACATAATTGGCTAACAAAGTTTTCCATAAATAATAAGACCCTTGACATAGCCTACCAATAAAGATGTGGGTAAGCATGACAGGTTAAGGCTCCTAAGGTCCAGCGTCCCACGTGGTAAAATAGTATTGAAATAATCCCATCAAACATTTTCATCCTCTCCCATTTAGAGATTAGGCGATTATTTGCTTTGACTTGGAAAGACGGACTACCAGTAAACAACTGTTTCTATAAATGGGAAATCATTGACACAGATGCATGCTCTTGTTCTACAGGAGGATTGGAAGGTATATACTAGCAAACCAAGATCTTTTAGTAGGAAGACAACTGGCAAATAAATAAGAGATTTCAGAATGGGGGAGAAAGATGAAGAGCAGACTAAGAATATGATAGGGGATTATCAGCCTGCAACCCACTAAAATGCCAGATAAGAGGAACGGCTAGGACAAAAAGACACTCAAGAACAAATCTAATGGAAGTCAATAGTGAAGTAACACTCTGATAAAGCTGCAAAACTGCCTTTCTGATATTCGTTTGATGTTTTGCAATATCTCCTCTTTTTTTCCTTTCTCCCTCTTCTCTTTCAAAGTTTAAATGTTTTTTATTTTTATCCAAAGTCATATCTATTTACAAAAAACGTAATTCTGTCTGAAGGCCAATAAAAACCTCAGATCAATTATGTAATAGTTGCTTTGTGAGAGAATTAACAAAGGCATCACATATGCTGAGCTATAGCCTCAGTAATTTTTTGGGTTTGTTTTTCTGAGATTAAATCAGAGATGAAAAAGAGTAAATGAACTCAAATGTGGCATACACAAGTGTGATATCGCATTCATATTATTAACCAATAGTTAATTGAACCTTATCATATACAGTATACAATAAATGCAATGTCATCCGTATCGTTCTCCGCATATTGTCAAAGAATGCCATCAATTTATATGGGCAATAGCAACAATTACTATAGCCAATCATCATTACCTTAGTTTTCATAAATCATACAGATGAATTTATTATTATCAAAACTAAGAAATGCAAAGAATTTGAAAAGGAAGATTATTAATTTTATCATTCCTAAAGTACCTATTTGCTATGAATACCATTTTAGATAGACGTTTATGTCTATGTGACCTTGCACATCTCTATGCCAATGTCTTATCTTGTTGCGGGAATATGAATATGAAAAATACCAGCTACTCTTTAAGTAGAGAAATAATCAATTGATAGAAACATAAATGAAACAGTGAAGAAGAAGCAGTTCACAGGCATCTTGAAGTTCTCACCTCTAGAACAGCATGCTTCAAGGCAACAATGTGACGAAGCCAGGATGTAATATCATCTGCATTATCCTGCAAAACACAGTGCATAAACATATGCAGCAAGGTTGGTCTGCAGTAGTAGATTCTTATACTTCCCTCTAATCCAAAGACAATTCACTAAAGGTTATTATTGTGATGGCCTTAATTTTTTATCAAGTGCAGAGATAGACAACAGTTGCTTACTATTTTAAGTGCATCAGTAACTCACTTGTTGAATCTCTTGAAAAACTCCAGTACCTGAGCCCTTGGGTTCAAGGAACAGATAAGAGATACATTTCTCAATGGGGAAAAAAAGGGGCAGATTTTAAAATTTCCAAACAAGCATTAGGGAAGTTGCAATTTGGTTACGGAAATGGAGGTGAGGATTTTGCATATTTTTCTTTTAGGAAGCTTAGCAGCCACAAAGAACAGCAATAATCCAAGCAATTTTAAAGACTGTGTTTTCCAAAGTCCTTGAAAGAACATATTAACAACCATTACAACCAGAGTGCTTAGTTCAACAACATAAACTTGCAAAAGAAGCAGTTCATTTTGTAATAGCGTACAGTGGATTGTCATAGAGTTCACTGGCGTATAGTGTGGTGTATAGCGAGTTGGCATTCAGTGGAGTGATGTAAAGTGTAGTAGTGTACAGAACAATAGTGTACAGTGCAGTGGTGCACACTGAAGCAGTATACAGTGAAGTGGCATAAAGTGAAATAGCTTACAGTATAGTTTCGTAGAGCTGAGTTCCATACAGTGGAATAAGATACAGTTGAGTAGCATAGAGTGAAAGGGCGTACAGTATATTGGGGACATTGAAATATCATAAAGTGGAGTGGAATAGAGTGTAATAGTGTAGAGTGGAGTGGGGTAGAGTGGAGTGTTATACAGTGGATTAGTACACAAGAGAGCGGTGTATAGAGGAGTGACATAGAGTTGAGTGCCGTAGAGTGCAATTACTTAGAGTGGAGTGACATGGAGTGGAGTTGCATAGAGTGCTAGTGTTGCTAACTATAACTGGTGAATTTCTGTGGTTTATTTAGTTAATAAAATTAACCATGTCACTGAGAAAATAACCTAACTACAACGTTACTTTTAGCTTTGGAGTTTTTTTTCTGTGAATTTCTAAGGTTTCTTTTAATCGAAAAGAGATAATTGTATTGCACTTAATTATAATGTTACTTTAACCTTTGATTTTTGTATTGAATTTCCAGGTTATTTATAAAAGTAGTAATTATTTAGGGGTGTGTGTATGCATGGAAGAATGATTTTGTAAAATATGTTGTCCTTAGATATTATTTTGAAAAAATATGATTTTTTTTCTTGTAATTTAACAGAGTATTAAAAAGATAAATGTTCCACATTTCGGTAGTGAATGTGCATTTGCTCAGTTCTTGTAACTCTCATATAGATACATGATACCAGCCATGTATTTTAAGGTGTAATTACTATCACAAGAATCTCTAAACTATTAACTAAAACAGCTCATTATGAAGCTACCCTCTAGTTTTATCAAGTATGCTGTTTTGTACACTTTCCCTTTTCTTGTTCTTAAATTTGCTTACGAGATTCTTGTGAGAGCCTGAGAAGCATTTCATAACCAGCTGCTCTTTTGATCCTCTCATGAGAGTTCATAATAGCAAGGGAGGCAATCTTTTGCATGCTGTCCGTGGAAGGCAGTGCTTCCTTGTTTGCTCTTACGAGCCTCGCAGATTGTACTTTTTATAATGGAATTTGTATTTACACTGAATATTTATAATTTATTTAAACCAAAATAGTAACAGTGTGTTTTGTTTAATGAAAAGCAATCCACTACATGACTGTGCAGAAAAATAAATCACTTAGATTTATGAAAAAACCCACATGGTGTATGGCGAGAGACTGTCCTCTCCGGTCGGTCCTCTCTCTAAGATGACAGGTGTGCGTATTAAGATGTGTACATGGGCTGGCCTCTCCTGCCAGACCTGTCTCTCAATTGACAGGTTAGCGTGGTAAGGTGTGTGCATGGACTGGCCTCTCCTTTTAGACCTCTCTCTCAGATGTTGGGTATGCATAGTAGGCTGTGTGGCAAGAGACTGGCCTCTCCACTGAGACCTCTCTCTTGGTTGACAGGTGTGCAAATTATGCTCTGTTCAGCGACTGTCCTCCTTGCTAATAGCCCTCTCTTTGATAATGAGTGTGCATAGTAAGGTGTGGGAAGACACTGTACTTTACTTGCAATTCTCACCAAGCCAATGAGCGTAAATAGTAGACTATGATAAACACCATCTCCAGTTACACTCCTTCTCACTGTAGCAAGTGTGAATACTACAGTGTGTTCAAAGATAACCTACTCCTTTCTACTTTTCATGATCCTGCAAGTTTCACAGAACTTACCTCTTAGACACTTCCTATCAAAAACAGGGACCACAATATGCACTCCGACTAATGTAGGGTATGGAGGACTCATATACCTCTTTTTTAATATTTGTAATCTCATGAGAGACACACGGGAGCCTACAAATTAGTTAAAAACAATATACACTTATTTTCTTCACAGTAGTTATCCCTTAGACACTTCCTCTTTAATCTTAGAGGGACAGCATGCCATTCTGCTGCCCCCTTATATAGCTTTTTTATTTCATTTTCGAAACACCTCCAATATTTCCCTGTCAACAGTGAAAAAAAAGCAGTCATTTCATTTCTAACATTTCAAGAGGCAGCCAATCAGAGAGCTCACTCCTGCGAGAGCATGAAGGCTCATGGGCAAAAAGGTTCTCTCAACCAATCACAAGGCTCTATTTTTAAATTTGTGCTGTCACAGGTCCCTTCATTTCTCAGAAACTACTCAACAGATTCACACCAAATCACAGAAAGCACAATCTGTGGACTCAGGTCTAGCCTCCTGTCAAGTTTGGTGGCATTCCATTCAGCATTTTCTGTTGTAGCCTTGTCTAAAGAAGTTGCACCTTCACCATGCACAGATAATTACTCCACATATTATATAATTGATGAGATCTTGTATGACATCTTTATCACTGCAACATTTGCAATAAAACTATTGATAAGAAAATTGTGCATGTTGAATTTGCAAGTTATAATTACCTTAGAGCTCGAGTTATAGTTACTTGAAAGAACTCTAACTATAACTCCTAAATTTCTATTGTTTTGTATGAGTAAATTTAAAACCTAACTATAACATTTGTGTAACCTTTGTTTTTTCTTTGAAGTTCAATGTTTTTTAAAAGTAATTTTAATTACTATATGTTACTCCAACCCTGTTGTGCACAGCCTTCAGCCGTGTGCAGCGCGGGTTGGTTGCAAGGCCTCGCCTGCAGCCAGGCTTGCAGCCAAGCCCTTATAACCACCCAACCCCGCTCCATGCATGGCCTTGGCCGGGCACAGCGCAAATTGGCCACAGGGCCTATCTCTCTCTCAGTGGATGTGTGAGTGTCTGAGTGGGCTTGAAAGTGGGTATGTGTGGGGGGCGTGGCCGGGCCACAAAGCTAGATGGCTGCCTAGAGCGCGAGCTCCATGTCGCGGCGATTCTGAGGGGGTGAGGGGGGTGCAGAGACAGCCGGAGAATACACTGCACCCGGCGCTACCCACTCTACCAACTGTCGTGCCTCGGGCCGGCGCCCGGGGACTCTGTGGAGATGAGCCTAGGGGCCAGGGACTCGTAACTTGCTCCCGGCAGAGAGGGCCTTGCCAGAGGGGCGGAGTCTCGTCATACGAGGGCCGTGGCTGGTGCGCTCACAGCGGCTGCGGAGCGGCCTGGTGGGTCGCGGGATCTACAAAGGGGCTGTGAAGGCCTGTGGCCGCATATGCTCGGTGTCTGGATCTCCCGGACCCCGACGGGGAGACTTGTTGAGAAGCCGGGGAACTTCCGAACTTCTGATCCTCCAACGGTTAAAGAGAGAGTGGAGATTCCATGAGAGAGACTGGACCACGTCTCTCTAATACTAACCGGAGAAACCTACCCGGTAAGCGAAAACATGGCCGGTGGGGGCACGGCTCCCCCCCTCATCCCCCCTCCTCCCCAATGCTGAACGGCGTTGGGCTATTGTAATATCCTACTGACCACCCTCACTTGGGACACTACGGCCAATGCTCCCTCCTTCTCCCCCCATAAAGCAAACAATACCAGACAAATAGAAGGAGAAGGGGGAGAAAGAGGAGAGGAGGAGGGAGGAGGGGAATCGAGAGGAAAGGAGAGGAGCAGAGAGGAGGAGAATGGAGGAGGGGAGACGGAGGGGTGGAAGAGGGGGGACCGGAGGAAGCAGAGAGAGCGAGAAGTGAACGGAAGGAGCTGTAGCAGCAGAGAGGCATGATCCAGGTCAGAAAACCTAGGAGGGCCCCAACATCTCTTGCCCCCCCTCCACCCTGATCATTTAGGTCCAAGGGCAGGAGTCAACGCCCCACCGCAACTCGTACAAACCGGGGAGGCACCGATGGCAACAGGTGGAGAATACAGTCACTCATAACCCTAACCAGGCAAGGCAGCTGGCAAAAGACCTGGAGAAAGGTATGCCCACCCCTCTCCCCCCTAATGCCCCCGGCATTCAACATTCAACACCAACCACAAGACAGCCTGGCACGAGGAATATTGGACACAATGTCTCAATACTCTGGGTTATGGCAGTTCATACCCCGACTCCACAGCAGCGGAATCATTACTGTTACAACTTCCTCCCCCCCGGTCCAAAGACAATGACAGGTCACCATAATTCACAAAAGTCGCAAGGGGGACATACGCATATATAAATAAATGGGGAAAAAGAAAGTGTAGAATAACGAACAGGCGAAAACAGACATTGGAAGGGAGGAAAAAACTAAAAAAAGAGGAGAGACGGAATAGAAACAAGAACCGACTGGCACAGAAAGCCCATACCAATACCGGACCTTGAGGAGGGAAGCCCGGGCCCTAAGTAGACAACCTCTTTAGATCGTTAAGGCAATGCCCAGTAACAAACCGAACCATAAACCCGCCAGTAAACCTGCATGACAGCTATTATTCTCAGAAGCACTGCATCACAAACGCCTAACCCCCACAACGACAAACCCTCCTACACCGCCATCTTCAACCGAG
Source organism: Pleurodeles waltl (assembly GCF_031143425.1). Taxonomy (NCBI): domain Eukaryota; kingdom Metazoa; phylum Chordata; class Amphibia; order Caudata; family Salamandridae; genus Pleurodeles; species Pleurodeles waltl. The sequence goes on from NC_090450.1 coordinate 169,014,576, forward strand.
CCTACCACAATGTCTGACAATGACCACCCCACAACCATGGACCAGATACTACAAGAGATTACCACTGTCAGTCGCCGCATAGAGGGGATGGACGCCTCTATACCATCGCTAACACTAGAGACCAAATCCATGCGATCTGACATTGCAAGCTTCCAATCCAGAGTGACGGGATTGGAATAACGCCTGGGATCATTAGAGGCACAGGTCACTATGTCTCAGACCGAGACCAAGACCTTCTTTACCTCAGGAGTAAACTAACGAACATGGAGGACAGGAGTCGGAGAGATAACATTCGTCTACATGGGATCCCGGAAAACGAAGAAGGCTCGGATATACAGGCTCCACCCTCCCAAAACTGACCTCACTGGACTTCGACCCACCGCTAGAATTCCAACGGGCACATAGAATAGGCCCAAAACGTTCCGACAATTCTTCAAGGCCCGACCAATCATCGCATGCTTGCTGCGGCATAACCAAACCTGTCAAATACTTCAAGCGGCGCTCAATCATGGGCCTTTCCGGATAGATCAGCATGACATCCGAATAACTGCCGATTATTCCAAGGAGACCAATGAACGCAGAAAGGCCTTCCTAGCCCTACGACCCCGGCTTCGCCAGCTAGAGATAAAATATGGCCTTTTCAACCCTGCAAGAATGTGGGTTACCAAAAACGGAGTATCCAAGGACTTTTACAACCCAGAAGAGCTGAGACTTTTCCTTGATTCCTTCCAATCTCAACCTATGGACTCTGCTAGCACAAACTGTCCGCATGATATTGCAGGAGACAATGAAGGTATCGGAACCTTCCCCTCAGGAAAGGAGAAGACGAACATGGCTCTATGTGACACTGAAGCCGGTCAAAGAGGCAGAAACATAGAGAGACTAGCCAGATCACATGATGACAGGGGTCGGGTCTTACACGCAGTAGCAACCCACACCCAACTATCGGAAAGGGACAAATCCCGTTCCCCTTTAAAACCAACGACTGCATCCCCTTGAGAAGGAGCCGCGATACTGCGCACAAAAGAGACAATTGCTTGAAAATCAAAATATTGCAGCAGCTGCTGACCCGAGGACGGATGAGTACCTATTCAGATGATATATGTGTATCTCTCTTATAATTGTCTAAGATTGTTAGTGCTGTTGTCAAAGCCAGGTGCTTAAAAAGCATAGGTTCTCCACAATCTGATAAAAGGCATTATAATGTGAAACTATCCAGTATATTGTAATCTGTCTTTAGGGTGCGACAGAGTACCCACACCAGTGTAAGGACTAGACCCACCGCCTCCCTGTACGGTACATGAAAGTCCAGACTCGGCCTTACAATATAGCACAAGGGGTATTAAATAACAAACAACCATTGCAGAAATTGACACGTTCCCAACGTGCTACAGAATACCCCATAGCAGCAAGTATCCCAATACAACTCAAACCTACCCCAACACACAACACATAAGACTAATGCCGACATCAGAACTAAATAACCTCCATAGCCATCCCAGGGGCCGAGATTGGGTCAAACAAAGATAAATTAACCTAAACCCTGGGACACACAACACAACGTGGCCCAATGCACATCAATACCCCCATTAATATCATAAAATAAAATAATATAATACCATACAATATACCTTAATAAAGTATAATAATATGGTGTCCCACACTAAGGTATCACAATATAAATTGTCAATTACCCCCTCCCGAATGCACACACTCGTCTGCAGACCAATTACCACCGATACCCGCGATTTCCACCCAAGACAGGACGATCATGATGGTAGTGTGTGCCAAACTAATAAACTGACAATACCTGAATACACCCCTCCTTATAGAATAGTATAGTATTATGATGTAATAATACGCGAAAAGGTACCTGTAATGGGGTGGACCACGCATTGCCCTCACATAGTCTAGGGCTCGGCAGCACTCATTATGTATCCTATGATAAATAGCTTGATATCTAGTGCAACAGTTCATAATATAATGATGTGATAAAGTAATAGGACATATTATGTTAATAGAATTAATAGGTTATAGAAATGTTGAAGTATGCGCTAATGTGCTGTTACAGTCAAAAAGAAATACTCAGGATGTACTATATATTTACACTTCTATGTATCTCTGCCTGTATCAGAACTATATTGTCCCGTCTGCTCCCTCCCTCCCCCGCCCCAACCTCCCCCTGCCTGACTATCCCCTTTATTTTTTCATCCACTCTATCCCTACCTAACAATATCATCCCCCATACACTTACACTCCACGTCCCCTGCACCATCATGCATTAAGCAACACGTATTAAGTTACATTCTACACCAATCTCTCTCCCCCCTTTTTTTTCTTTCTTTTTCTTTTTACTTGCCTTTTTGCCGACCCTCCGGCACGATCAATAACATCTTACTACAGTACCACCCAGGCATGACGACAGCCAACTATCCTCTACTCCTAAAAGTACACACTTTAGTTCTATAAACATTACAACTATCATCACCCGCCGATGAATAGGCCCGTCTCTTTCGACTCTCGATACACAATCACGAACCCTACACCTCTTCTTGTTATTAGCGTATTGACAGCTGGCTGCCTGCTGCCTCCCCCCCCGGCAGGGACCACCCAGACGGCACATGAGCTCCGAGAGGAACCGGACCCTCTGTTTACAGATCTCACTAAAGAGGTAGGACCTCCAGCCTCCTCACCCCCCTCTTCAATATTCCCTTATCTCCCCCCCTAGTACCCTTTCACGTTATTCTCTTAATCCTAATCTAAACACTGGTCTTTTCACCCCCTCCCTCTTTTCCTCACCCCCCTTCCCCTCTCTTCTTTTCCCTTCCTTTGTCTCCTCTTTCCTCTGTAGCTCCCCCGGCTCTCCTTCTATCTATTCCATTTTTCCCCCCTTTCCACCGCCCTCCCCCTCTCTTTTCCCTTTTCCTAGAGAGCACCTTCAGCCACCGCCAGCTGCACCCCTCCTCCCATAACCCACTGCACCATTACAACCATAACCTCCACTCTAACAATCGAGATAGTAACCCCTCATCCACCCGTCCCCCCGCCAGCGCTAACCCCAGAATAAGCGAGATCCTTCACACTGGCCCAGGATGTCGAGGAAGGTCTTTCAAGCGACACGACCATTGCAGATCCTCTCCTGGAACGTACATGGTATGACGAGTTATGTTAAGCGGAATAAGATACTGTCCTATTTTCAATCCAAAAAAGCAGATATCGCCCTGATCCAGGAGACCCACCATGACACTCTGGAATCTAGTAAACTTAAACGGGACTGGGTGGGGAGGGTTGCTTTCAGCTGCTGCCCAGCAAACCAAGAATCCGGAAGCAGCACGCCCCGCAAATGCGGAGTGGCGATATTAATGCGAAAATCCCTTCCGATCACAATCATTAAAACATGGAACGATGCAGAAGGGAGGTATATATTTGCTAAACTGAAAATATGGAATACCTTCTTATGTGTGGGCTCCGTCTGTGCACCAACCGGCTCAAAACGCCCATTCCTCCTACAACTAAATCGCCTCCTAAGGAAATCGGGATCACCCGATATATAATCGGGGGAGACTGGAATCTCGACCAAGACGCCATACTGGACAGGAAAGGCCCCATTGATGTAGGCAACAATCACGACAGGGCACTCCTGACAGACATAACTAAGGATGTCGGTCTAGTTGATTGCTGGAGAATGCTACTTCCGAAAGATAAGGAATATACCTTTATATCTGGCGTCCATGGCACCCAATCGCGTCTGGACTATTTTTTGGTTTCACACACAGTAATCCCTCACATGCTGGACACCTGCATCCTAGACAGTGGTCTTTCAGACCACTCTCCAATGCTAATCTTGATCCAGGCAGGCCTATCTCCCCCAGGCCGAAAACCATGGCGCCTCGCTGTACACTGATACCGCTCCCCCCAAGGGAAGGAATAATTAAGAGCTCACGTATCTACGTACATGACCGAGAACACAGGCACTGTGACCTCCAAAAGGGTTCTATGGGCAGCGGCAAAGGCGACCCTGAGAGGGAATGTGATGCGAGATGCAGCATTGGCCAACAAGGACAGAATAGCACGCCAAACCACCTTAGAACCCACAATTCAGAACCTCACTAAACAATACTCTGCCCAACCGTCCCCTAGGCTACGCTGCTCCCTAGAACAAGCCAGCATGGCACACAATGAACTCTATACATCTCAGGCGGAATATGCACTGCAGAAATTGCGAGACCGCCATTACGGGAGAAAAAGCAGTATGCCTCCTAGCAGCCCAGCTCCGACAAAGGGAGGCTGCTTCTGCCATATCGGCCATAACATCTTCCTCAGGAGCGGTGCTGACTCGTCCGCAAGATATTGTGAACGAATTTGCCAAGTACTACCGACATCTTTATACTTCGGAAACAACGACTGATCAGACACGGACAGAGGTATTCCTTAACACGGCTAACCTGCCTCGTTTGTCGGAGGCTGGCAGAGCCCTCCTAGATGGCGATATAAGCAAGGAAGAGATAACACAAGTTATAACAAACCTCCTCTACCATAAAACTCCAGGAGAGGATGGATTCCCTGTGGAATTTTATAAATGGGCCGGAGAAGAGGCAATCACTGCAGTACATGAATCACTGACGGAAGCATGTCAGGAAGGCTCCCTGGGCGCTTTATCCAACAGGGCTACAATTGTCGTCCTGCCTAAGCCAGGGAGGGACCCCCTCCTCTGTGGCTGCTATCGCCCTATCTCCCTCCTGCACAGAGATGTTAAACTCCTAGCCAGTGTCTTGGCAGCACGCCTACGTAAAGGGATACCATCTCTGATTCACAATACCCAAGTGGGGTTCGTACCGGGCCGCACTTCCAGAAATCATATGCGCACTCTATGCCATACACTGCTGGAAGCTCTACAAATGCCTGAAGAAGCCCTAGCCCTATCCCTAGATGCGGAGAAAGCATTCCACCGCATTGAATGGTCCTATTTATTCACTACCATGAAGAACTTTGGCCTAGGGGAACAATTTATCTCCAAAGTACATCTATTATATGACCATCCCACAGCACAGGGCAATTGTGGGGGCTTTTTATCAGATCCATTCCCTATTGGAAGAGGCACACGCCAGGGCTGCCCCCTGTCACCGCTCCTATTCCTATTGGCCATGGAACCCCTGGCAGCCACCATACGGAACTCCCAACAGATAAAAGGTATTCAAGTAACCGGGGGCCTATCCAAAATGTATCTCTATGCAGATGACATTTTATTAACCCTGTCTGACCTCAAAACTTCCCTACCTGCACTGCTCTCTACCATAGAGGACTTCGCACCCCTATCCGGATACTGCGTAAACTGGGACAAAAGCGAAGCATTACCTTTATCCCGCATAACGACGAGAGCAACAATACATGGTCTCCCATTTAAATGGACCCCGACCCGTCTCAAATACCTAGGTAAGTTTATTAATCGAGGCCTGGAACACATAATCAGGGACAACCTAGACCCCCTTATATCTAAAATGAAACAGGACTTTGCCAAATGGTCACTATTAGGCCTATCCATGTGGGGCAGGACACAGGCGGTCAGAATGACTACACTACCACATTTTACATTTGTGCTAGGCATGCTCCCCCTACAGGTACCCCTCCCTTTACTCCGCTCGATTGATACATCCATAAGGACCTTCGTCTGGGGCTCCTTACGCCCAAGATTGAAACCTGCAGTTATCCTAGCGCGACGATCCTTATGCCTACCCTCGGTAGAACAATACTCACTAGCCTTACAACTATCACAATTAGTATACACACTCCCAAACATACCTGATCCACTGCAATGGGTAGCCACAGAGAATCTCCTAAGAGGACAGCATACAGAGATGGGAGGGATATATGCTGGCCACCCCCCCTGGCTAACCCCATTCTCAAGGCCACAAACACAGCGTGGCGCAGAGCCCACCGCTTGTTAGGAATACACCCTTCTCTACACGCCCAGGCTCCTATAGCAGGGAATAAAAACATAAAAATAGGAGGAAATCTCCTCATATGGCCCCAATGGCTCAAGGCAGGTATCCATAATATATCCCATATAATAGATGGAAATAACTTTCGAACCTTCGCCTCTCACCAGGAGGAGTTCGGTATCCACAGTAACCAAGAATGGTGATACATACAGCTTAAACATTGTATACGTAGAATATTAGGAACTCCCCCATGGACGCTTAAAACTTCACCCATTGTCACCTACCTCCAGAAATGGGGCAGACACAAAGGCATTATGGCTGGTCTCTATGCCGAGTTAGCAAATCATCTCTACTCACAGCCCCTCCTTGAACGACTGCGCTTAAAATAGCAGGGAAGACTTGAGATTACCTATACGGATGAAGAGTGGTCAGACATACTAGAAGCCCTTGACAGAGGAGTACGCGAAGCCCGTTTGAAATTTTGTTTATTCAAAGTTCTTCAAGAATGGTACTGGACCCCCGTTAAACTTCTCAGGGCAGGCTTGCTGCCGCACGTGAAATGTTGGAGATGCATAGAACTCCACTGTGATCTACTTCACATCCTATGTCACTGCCCAACGATACAGCCCTTATGGGATGCGGTATGCCACGCCCTGTTGGACTTTATACAGATACCAAATCCGACCCGCCTTCACTTATTCTCTTACACGATACACGTCCATACCCCTCCCTATCACGAGCCCATAAAAGGTTACTTCACACAGCACTTGCCACGGCCAAAATATGCATACTCCGGCATTGGAGGTCCAGTATTGCCCCTACACCGACAGAATGGATGACTGCCATGTACCAAACAGCCACCCATGAGCGAGTGATTTACAACTTGCAGGACCAAGCGGCGCTATTCGTGGAAGTCTGGCGCCCATTTTTGACAAAGCCATGAAGCAGCTGGCGGATGGTCAATTACCAATAGTCGGCGAGAATCAACTGTCCTCTCAGAACCTTTCCTTTTCTTTTATCCCCCCTCTTGCTCTTCCCCTATCCCCTCCAGTTATCTTCGCTTTCCTTTCTTTTCTTTTCTCACCCCCTAGCTTCCCCCCCTTGACAAACGTACTGGACCCTGGACTAAACAACCTGATACCTTCCCTCGCCCTCTTACACAATTTATGTCTGGGAAATCAACATACATAAGAAGAATCCATTCTTTAAATGACCTCATTACAACGAACAAGCCTATTTGGAAGACCTTTTTATTTTCTTTTTATTCATCCCTCTTTCGGTATTATTATCCCACAGAGGCCGGAACCACTACCCCCACCTTACTCTATAACACAACAAATTAGGCCCATGTGCCATATTGTCCATCTACATACGACAACTCACTTCGTATAGGGAAGCACGGAACAACCCACACTCAGGTCTCGCTAGCCTAACTGCGGGGTCTATGGCCTCCTTACCCACCTACCCGTCTCTCCATCTAACGACACCCCCACCCCCCTTCCTCCCCTATTTCTCTCACTTCACAAGACATCCCTATCTTTCCCTTACTGCAAGACCAACTCTTCATACTGTTGTCTTCCCCACCTGTACCTGTTCCTTCTTAAGAGTGTGCTCACAATCTCTCAATTATCCAGTCAGGAATATCTGTCAGACTGTATAAGTTTGTATACCTATTACGGAAACATCTATTGTAACGCTTTGAAAAGTTCATTTTTATATATTATGTACCACCCTATATTCTTCATAAAACAATTCAAACGTAAAAAATAAATAAAAAAAATAAAGTGGGTGTGTGAGTCTATGAGTGGGTCTGAGTGGGTACTTGAGTGCCTGAGTGGCTATGTGAGTGGGTGCATGAGTCTCTGAGTGCTTGTATAAGTGAATGAATTAATGTATGAATGAGTCTGTGTTTTTTCTTTCAATTTCTTTCACATTTGAGAATATTTTGCGATTAATTAGTGAAAATTTGAAACATTTAATGAATCTCATGCATGGTGATGCAAAATTATTTTAAACACATAATTTGCCCCTAAAACTCACCCATGTCACACCCCTGAGGTCAGGGTAACCTCACCCTGACCTTTTATGCCACTTTCAATTAGGATTTTCACTCCTGGGTACCGTGTCCCATGAAATAAAATGGCGGCCACAACTTTCTAGTGAGGTTGCGGTCAACCAATCACAGCACTTCTCGTCACCTGTGCATTCGTGAAAATTAGTGAATTTTTGTAAAATATTTGCGAAATAATCACAAAGTTGCTGTGGTCAGAGATAAACAAATTTAGATTTACCTACATTTTTTAAAAACTACTGAAAGGATTTACACCAAATAAGTGAAAGCACAATCTGTGAACCGACAGCTAGCGTTCTCCAAAATTGGATCGGGCTGTAGTCCTATGTGAATTAACATGGGAAACGCAACTTTTTTCACCCTCCCCTTTTTCTTGGCCCGCTTGACAAATCACCTCTAAACTTTTTGTGTGCAGCAAGACTCATCGCAATACAGTTTTTGGAAAATTTCATGACGATTTGTCAAATTGCGCCAAAGATATAGGCAAGTAAAAAAAACGCTTTTTGAATGGAAACATGGTCCTAAGTATAACTACCTAGTTGTGACCGCAATTACGTTTTATATAATAAAATAAACCTTTTCAAAATCTCAAAACACTATACACAATCAAAATGAACAAAATTAAAATTATACATAAAGGAACATTAGAACCCTTAAAACAATATTATATATAGCAATTTTGAAGTTTTAGAACCTTTTTAAAACTTAATTTTATTGTATAAAAGACAAAAACAATATACTTACTAATGATAAGATATATCAATATAATTGCACTCACTATAGACTGGCTTCCATAATTAGTACCATCATTAATCTGACTTCAGAATTAGGGGCCAGAAGTATCATTTTTACCAATAGCGATTACCAAATTGTGATTTTTTGCGAATCGCAATTAAGTAATCGCTGTTGGAATGCATGAAACTCCAGGAGTTTCATATAGCGATTTGCAAAGTCTCACAAGTGGACCTACCTCATTAATATTTCATGAGGTAGGTCTCAATATGTGACCCTTTGCGAATGGCTACAGTCACAGGGATGGTGGCCTGCTGGGCTCAGCAGACCACCATGTCTGTGATTGCTTTTAAATAAAGCATTTTTTTTTTATGCAGCCTGTTTTCCCTAAAGGAAAACGGCATGCGTTTAAAAAATGTAATATGATAAGTTTTCTTTTCATTTTTTAAGTGTAGACAGTGGTCCATGGAACCACTGCCTGCTCTTAAAAAATGTTTTTGCATGCATTCACAAAGGGGAAGAGGTCCTTTGGGGGCCCCTTCCCCTTTGCAAATGGGTTATCACCAATTTGAAATTGGTGGTAACTGCGATTGTTTTGTGACCACATTCACGGTTATAAAACAATCATACGTACCTCTGCGATTCGGTATTAGGAAGGGTTGCCCTTGACACGCCCCTTCCTAATACTGAATCTGTATGTAGTCTCAAATCCAATTTGTGATTCGGTAACAAGTTGACGAATCGTAAATTGGATTTGATTGGACTAGGAGCTCTTAAATATGCCCCTATGTCAGTGCTTAATTTGTGCTTGTTGTTTCCGGTGCAGAGCACTGGCACTTATTTTTGAGGGCCGGCGCTTATTTTTTTGCCTCAAGCATTTACTGCAAGAAAAAGACACATATAGGAAAGATGGAGGAAGACAAAAACAAAAAAGTGTCACAATGAGAAAAAGCAGAAATCTGCAAGAGTGAGCTGAAGGGGTAGGGAGTGTCTGTAAATGGATTGAAGAGGCCCGAGATGGCTTCAGGATTACGCTGCCTCTGTATTCCCTGTTCACACATTTAATTGCAGCAGCAGCGTGTCTAAGAGGAGGGCTTTGAGCACTGGCACCTTTTTATTTACAAATTAAGCACTGCCCTATGGGGCATATTTGAAAAAAGTGGCGCTGCACTCAGTGCTGCCCTACTTATCTTGCGCCCTTTAGCACCCCCCTAGCGCCACCAAGTGTGTGTCATATTTAAAATAAGGCGCACCATGGCGGTAGTTGGGGGACTAGCGGCAGAATTTTTTCATGCAAGTCCGGCGCTTTACAGGATTAGCATTAAAAAATGTTGACGCTAATCCTGCAATCCTGCAAAGCACCCAGAGGACCACTGTAACTAATAGAAGCCTCCTTTTAATGCCTGCTCTGAGCAGGCGTTAAAGGTGCCGGAAAAAAATGACGCAAAGAAACCTGTCAGATTTGTTTGCGCCCTTTTTTGGCCCACTTTGCATACATAATGCTTGGCGCAGACATAATGTATCGCATAGGTGTTGACCTGGCCCTTGTGGCAGGTTCATCCCCTGACTTTTTGCCAAATTCCTCCTATTTTTTCTGACCTTTTGCTGTTGGCTCTAGGACTCTGAGCAATTTATCACTGCTGACCAGTGCTAAAGTGCAGGTGCTCTCCCATCTAAAGTCATTGCATACTTAATTTACCTATACGTCCCTTGTACAGTGGTATCTCTATACCCAGGGCCTGTAAATTAAATACTACTAGTGGGCCTGCAGTGCTGCTTGCGCCACCCACTGAAGTGAACTTTCAAACCTGTCTCAGACCTGCTAGTGCAGGGCCTGTGTGTGCAGTTTTCTGCCACAGGGACCTTGCATCTAAATTTACTTGCCAAACCCACAACTCCCCTTTTACTACATGTACGTCACCCCTAAGGTACGGCCTAGCTAGCCCTATGGGCAGGGTGCCATGTATGTAGAAGGCAGGTCATGTGCCAGGTTGCGTGGCCTGTCCTGGTAGTGACAAACAGCCTAACTTGGTGTCTCACTGCTGTGAGTGCTGCCTTCTCATAGGATTGCATTAGAAATGCCCCGCTTATGTGTAAGGGTTATTGTCTGATTTATGAGGGGCAGCGTAGGCATGTTTGGTATGGTTGTAATTGTGATAATAAATGCTGCTTACTGGTGTAGGTGTATTTTTTATTGCTATTACAGAAATGCCTCTTCTAGAAAGTGCGCATTTCTCTGTGCTTATGACTCTGTTGTTTACAGCTTGACTCCAATCCACGTCTGGCCAGAGTGACAGTTGGGGCTTTGTGCATACTTTTCAGACACCCTGTACACAGGGAGGGTGAAGGTGTCACAGAGGTACATCTGCATACTGAAAAGTCTTCCTGTGCTGAAAGGAGGGAGAGGCGGGGCTTGCCTACATTTGTAAAGGCTGTGCCCTGGCCTCACACAATAGGGTTGTTTACCTCCAACTGATGTCTGGAGCCTGTGCCGGAGGACAGAGGGGCACTACAGGAACCAGTTGTAACCGGTTGGAACCTCCTCTCCCCTTCCATTGTAAGACACTGTAAAAACTGAGTATAAGGACAGGGGGGTTTTCCCCACAATTTGGAGACTCTTGGAATCATTTTGGAACTGGACACAAAAGGCTGGAAGGCTGGAAGGACTCACTGGGAACCATCCTGGACTGCTGCTGCTGTGCTGACCTGTGACCTGCTTGGTCACTTTGAGGACTTGCCACCTACTTGCATCCTTTTTGTGCTGGCCTGTTACTGGGCCCCTTTACCTGTGGACCTGCTTCTTAAATTCTGCTCCCCAGGGGCTGGGGGCTGTGGCCCCTGACCTCTGCAACCTTGTGAAGCATGAGGAGTGCTTCCAAATTTGACAAGAACTAGCGCTTTGGAAATCGCTTCACATTTTACAGAATTAACGCTTGTGGGAGAAAGCGTTGCTTCCTTCATTCCTGTAGCGCTTTGAAAAGTGCTTTACTGAAGGGAGAAATCAGCCCCCGGGACCTGGGCTGGAATTGGTGCAGCGCCGGAGTCGCGCTGCTTTCTGTGCCCCCGGGGCACGAAGAAAACTGCAAAACAGAAGATTGGAGCAAGCGCGCTCCTATCATGCCCCTGGGATGAAGCGTGCTCCGTGGAGGGCCACCTACCTACTTTGGTGCGTGCCCTCCCAGACGGCCAGGCGGGCCGCCGAGTGTGCAGAGGACATTGGACGGGGATAGAGGCATCATTGGAGGCTCCCTCGCCCCACCATGCACCCTTTTGCGGTTCTGGGAAGGGCAGGGGAGAAGGAAGTCTCTCCCTGCCCCACCAGAGCCCCAGAAAAGTTGTTGCAGGACCGCGGGCAGAAGTCTCATCATGACTTGCCATACGTTTTATAATGTTCCTAATATGGGTGTTTATGATATTCTTATGACAAGTGCTTTAGTGCAATAACATGTTTCCTGACTACTGCTTATGTTACAGAACACTGAGTAACCTGTGTGTTATATGTGAATACTGCTAGTTTGCAGAGTAATTAATGTGTAACGTTCTGACAACTGCTAAGGTAGCAGGATACTACTGATATGTGATGTTTGGTCTAATAATTGTGTTGTGTACAATACATTATATTTTCATATAACATGATGTTGTGTTTCCTTTGTGGTGGGGATAGTGCATCACGTGTGCTGTGTGCATTGTGCAAACGCTTTACACATTGCCTCTGGGTTAGGCCTGACTGCTCGTGCCAAGCTACCAAGGGGGTGAGCAGGAGTCAGCTTGGACGTGTAACTCCCTTGCCCTGACTAGAGTGGGTGGGTTCTGCCTGGCTTAGGTGCATACCCTAGCCAACCAGAAACCCCATTTCTAACATTGTTCGTCAGCGATGAGGATAAGACTAGCGCTTGCACAATACCATTGTGACTCATAATTTCACTACAATGATTGCGTTTAGACCATCACATGTTTTGCTTCTCTTAACTTTCTATCTTTGGTAATTTTTGCTGTTTTCAGTTCTCACACTTGGGTATTTGGGTTGTCACACTTGTCTTTATTGTACCTTTCCAAAATGGGGCTAAGCTTTGATTTAGAGGACCTGCCATTTTATATGCAAGAGGAATTAGAGGGGTTCTGTAGAGAGAGAGGGCTGCCTGTAGAAGGGGACCTCATGAGATCTCTGAATTTCTATGAAAGGTTTGTGACATATACCCAGGGGAAGAGTGTGCTTAGGGGGTACCCAGAGGATCCTGAGTGTAGCGAGGGTTCCCAATGGGAGGGCTCCCAGACCTCATCCCTAGAGAGCGGCGGAGAGACAGATCACAAGGGTGAGCATGACTGGGCGGGGACGCTAGTTGACAGGGAAGGCCCCAGTGATAGGGAGTCTCTTGCTGGGTCCAGTGTAAGAATCAGGGCTACCTCTCATTCCTTGATGCCTGATGAGCTAAGAAATAGGTGGGAAGAAAGGGACCTGAAGTTGCAGTTAGGGTGCCTAGCTGTTGAGGAGAGAATGGCTGAGGTGAAGAAGGCCTTAGTACAGGAGAGGATGGCAGAGGCAAAGAGGGCCTTTGCCAGAGAGAGACTCGCTGTTGAGTGCAGTCTGAAGGTTCTGGACTCACCAGCACTGCAGGCGGAGCCCAGTGGTGGCAGCAATGTAGAGTGCTGTAGCAGAGATGTTCCTCACATACCCATAGATCTGGTACCTAGGTTCCAAGAGGAGGGTGACATACATCAGTGGTTAAAGGAATATGAGAGGGCTCTGGTAGAGCGCAGGATCCCTGAAAAGGATTGGGGGACTGGCATAGGGAGCTATATTCCTGAGGAATGGAGGGATGCCCTACTGACTCTAGAAGAGAGTGACAGGGAGGGGTACTCAACTATGAAGAATTCTCTGGTTGAGAAGTATGGTTTTACCCCTGAGGAATACAGAAAGAGGTTTAGGGGCGGTAAGAATCTGTCCCACCAGTCCTGGGAGGACTTTGTGGAGGATTGCTGCATTGCACTAGATGGATGGGTGAAGGGTAGCACAGTAGACAATTTTGAAGGGCTGTTTAATCTGATTGTCAGAGAGCACCTGCTTCTTTTTTGTTTTTCAGGGTTACACCAACACTTGTCATTATGTGAGCTTTCAGACCCCAGGGAGCTTGCAAAGGAGGCAGACCTCTGATTGGGTACCAGAAGGTCTGGTGTGGCATCAGGATGTGTTCCTAATGAGAGTGGTCTAGGTGTTCTCCAACTAGCTGTGGTGGGAAAGGCTTGTGTCCCAGGTAGGTCCCAGTGTGGTGAGAGGGGTTTGGGATCCCATGTCTTGTCTCAGGGGAGAGGGAGTGGGGGTGGGCTGTGTCCCAGGATGTCCAAGACCCGGTCTCATAGTCTGGTTGGTTCCATGAGTGGACGCCAGGATGGGAGACTAGCCTGCACCGTAGGGCCAGCTGCTCAGAGGGATCCCATTTTGCCAGTAGGACTTGGGCGGGTGGCTGGTGATAGCGTTCCGTCGGTTCTGTTGTCTGGTAGTCTCACTCCAGAGTGGAGGAGGCAGAAATCCAGGCGTAGGGTTGAGAGGGGGCTGCGGGCCCCAGTGGAGAACCTGGAGGGTCAGGGGCCAGCTCTGTGAAGAGAGCCCCTAGGAATGACCTTGGCAAGACCATTTCTGGGCTGGGAGAATCCAGACTGTGTCAAATGGGCAGAGGTTAGGAGACCTGCACCAGCCAGACTCTTGTGTGGCCCTTGGGGAAGGTGTTTCCCTTGTGGGGGGTAGGTGTGCCCCCCCAGGAAGTCCTGGTGCTCCAGGCAATGGTTCAACCACAAGGTGGTGACTCTGGGTTGGATGATCAGGTTCAGGGGGTAAACTCTAACCTGATGGGGAGTAGGTGTGCTCCCAAGGAAGTCCTGGTGCGCCAGGCAATGGTTCAACCACAGGGTGGTGACTCTGGGTTGGATGGTCAGGTTCAGGGGGCAAGCTCTGATCTGGCAGGGGGCAGGTGTGCTCCCAAGGAAGTCCTGGTTCACTGGGCAATGGTACAGTCTAAGGGTATCGTCCCTGGCCTAAACAAACAGGTTCGGGGGTAAACTCGGACCTGGTTGGGGGGGCAGTTTGTATTGCTCACACCCCCATGTGAAACTTCTGGTGGCTTCTCCCGAGTTGGTGAGACGTGGAACTCTGGAAATGGGGTCCAGGGAGGGGGAAGCTTGCCCCAGACCCCAGTGCAACCCAAGGGTATTGTCCCTAGGTTGAGTGGTCAGTCGCAAAGGAGTGATCCTGGGTTGGCGAGAGAGTTGTGCAGGACTGCTGTACCTAGCACCCTGGCAGTTATGGATTCTGGTGATACTCCTCCTGGGAGAGCAGGGCGGGATCCTAGAAGGAGGAGTAGAGGGAGGAGAGCCTCGCCTCTAGCCCCTGTGGAACCTATGGGTGTGGACCCTAGGTTGGTGGATCAGTGGCTGGGTAGACCCCCTGAACTGATTGGAAATAGAGTGGGACAGGTTGCTATGCACCTGAGGCTACCACCCCCCACTTGTTATGGTTTCAGAGACCAGAGGCTCCTAGATGGCCTGGGGTCTGGTTCTGGCCATTGGCAGCTAGAGCGCCCCCGTGGATTTGTCTAGGTTGCCTGGGAAGCATTGACATAGAGACTCAACTGATATCAGGTTGGCGTAGAACTAGAGCGTGCCCCTGCAATGGTGGGCCAGGGTCCATGTTCTATCGCCCCATTCAGGGAAGCCCATCAAGGTATTGATTGTTCTTCCCTGGCTTTAGGCTGATGGGGGGTTGTGTTGGATCTGGCCCTTGTGGCAGATTCATCTTCTGAATTTTTGCCTAATTCCTCCTATTTTTTCTAACCTCTCGCTGTTGGCTCTAGGACCCTGAGCACTTTATCACTGCTGACCAGTGCTAAAGTGCAGGTGCTCTCCCATCTAAAGTTGGTATGATTGGCTTATACCTAATTGACATATTTAATTTACCTATAGGTCCCTTGTACAGTGGTATCTCTGTGCCCAGGGCCTGTAAATTACATACTACTAGTGGGCCTGCAGTGCTGCTTGCGCCACCCACTGAAGTAGACTTTCAAACTAGCGCAGGGCCTGTGTGCACAGTTTTCTGCCACAGGGACCTGGCATCTAACTTCACTTGCCAAGCCCAGAACTCCCCTTTTACTACATGTAAGTCACCCCTAAGGTACGACCTAGCTAGCCCTATGGGCAGGGTGCCATGTATGTAGAAGGCAGGACATGTGCCAGGTTGCGTGGCATGTCCTGGTACTGACAAACGGCCTAACTTGGTGTCTCACTACTGTGAGTGCTGCCTTCTCATAGGATTGCATTAGAAATGCCCTGCCTTATGTGTAAGGGGAATTGTCTGATTCATGGGGGGCAGCGTAGGCATGTTTGGTATGGTTGTAATGAGTATAATAAATGCTGCTTACTTGTGTAGGTGTATTTTTTATTATTATTACAGAAATGCCACTTCTAGAAAATTCGCGTTTCTCTGTGCTTATGACTCTGGTGTTTTGCAGCTTGACTCCAATCTACGTCTGGGCAAAGTGACAGTTGGGGCTTTGTACAAATTTTTCAGACAGCCTGTACACAGGGAGGGTGTAGGTGCGCAGAGGTGCATCTGCATACTGAATAGTCTTCCTGGGCTGAGGGAAGGGAGAGGTGGGGCACACCTACATTTGTAAAGGCTGTGCCCTGGCCTCACACAATAGGGTTGGTTACCCCCAAATGATGTTTGGAGCCTGTGCTAGAGGAGAGAGGGGGCACTCCCAGAACCATTTGTAACTGGTTGGAACCTCCTCTCCCCTTTCATTGTAAGACACTGTAAAAACTGAGTATAAGTACAGGGGAGATTTCCCACAATTTGGAGACTCTTGGAATCATTTTAGAACTGGACACAAAAGGCTGGAAGGACTCACCAGGAACCATCCTGGACTGCTGCTGCTGTGCTGACCTGTGACCTGCTTGGTCACTTTAAGGACTTGCCACCTGCTTGCATCCTTTGTGGGCTGGCCTGTTGCTGGGCCCCTTCACCAGTGGTCCTGCTTCTTACATTTTGCTCCCCAGGGGCAGGGTGCTGTTCCCCTGACGTCTGCAACCTTGTGAAGCACAAGGAGTGCATAAAAGTTTGACAAGAACTAGCGCTTTGGAAAGCGCTTCACATTTTACAGAATTAACGCTTGTGGGTGAAAGCGTTGCTTCCTTCATTCCTTTAGCGCTTTGAAAAGCACTTTACTGAAGGACGAAATCCCTGACGTGACCCGGGCTGGAATTGGTGCAGTGCCGGAGTCGCACTGCTTTCTGTGCCCCCGGGCATGAGGAAACCTGCAAAACAGAAGATTAGAGCGAGCGCGCTCCTATCGTGCCCCCGGGGTAAAGCGCGCTCTGTAGAGGGCCCCCGGGGCACAGTCAGGCACCTACTTTGGTGCCTGCCCTCTCGGGCGGCCTGGCGGGCTGCCCAGTGTGCTGAGGAGGTTGGGCGGGAACAGAGGCCTCATCGGAGGCTCCCGTGCCTCACCGGGCCCCCAATTCTGGTTCTGGGAAGGGCAGAGGAGAAGGAAGTCTCTCCCTGCCCCACTGGAGCCCCAGAAAAGTTGTTGCAGAACCACGGGAGGGGCAGAAACCTCATCGGAGGCCCCCTGCACCGCTGGTCCAGTTTACGTGGCCCCTTGTGGGCCAGTGCCTGTCTGTCACCCCCCTTGTCATTGGAGGGCCAATGAAGGCCCGAAAGGGCTCCTCAGTGATCGCGAGCTGCAGGAGGGGCTAGTCATTAAAACAGAGGGGGTGCTTGGCACCCCCCTCCTTCTGGGATCCCTGCCTGACCTTGGACCCCCTTGTGAGGGCCAGTGGACGCCCAGGGGGGTCCCCAGTGATCACAGGCCCCAGGAGGGGCCCATCAGTAATACAGAGGGTTTGCCTGCCGCCCCCTCTACCCCAGAACTCTCAGGACGCGCCCATTTTGCACAGAGGAGCGCCGGTTGTTCTTTTGGCACTGGAGGTGCCTTCATCTGAACCAGGTACTACTAAATGACAATATCTACAACATAACTTCTTTTTAGAGACTTTTATTGATTTATATGTTGCCTACCTGTTTGATGATGTTTTCATATATGTGTGTAAATGTTCCTTTTATGGGCATAACATGCTAATATGTTTTTCTGACTTGCCATAGTTTTAGAATGTTCCTAATATGGGCATTTATGATATTCTTATGACCAGTGCTTTAGTGTAGTAACGTGTTTCCTGACTACTGCTTATGTTGCAGAATACTGGCTAACCTGGGGGTTATATGTGACTACTGCTAGTTTGCAGAGTAACAAATGTGTAACGTTCTGACAACTGCTAAGGGAGCAGGAAACTAGTGATATGTGATTTTTGGTCTAATATTTGCGTTGTGTACAATGCAGTATATTTTCATATAACTTGGTGTTGTGTTTCCTTTGTGGTGGAGATAGTGTGTCACGTGTGTTGTGTGTGTTGTGCAAACGCTTTACACATTGCCTCCGGGTTAGGCCTGACTGCTCGTGCCAAGCTACCAAGGGGGTGAGCTGGGGTTAGCTTGGACGTGTAACTCCCTTGCCCTGACTAGAGTGGGTGGGTTCTGCCTGGCTTAGGTGCATACCCTAGCCAACCAGAAACCCCATTTGTAACGAAGGTGCCAGAAAAAACGGATGCAAAGAAACCTATCATATTTATTTGCGCCATTTTTTGGCCCCCTTTGCATACATTATGCCTGGTGCAGGCATAATGTAGCACAAAGGGTTACAAAGTGGCGCTTTGAAAATATGGCACAGAGTTTTTGGCCTTCTAACGCCACATTAGCTAAAAACAAATTACACTAATGTGGCTTTAGAATGGCACCAGGGGCTCTTAAGTATGCCCCTAGGGCATATTTGAAAAAAGTGGCACTGCACACAGTGCTGCACCACTTTTCTTGTGCCCCTTAGTGCTCCCCTAATGCCACCATGTATTCGCTCTATTTAAAATACGGTGCAACATAGGGGTAGGTAGGGGACTAGTGTCATAACTTTTTACGCTAGTCCGGCGCTTTGCAGGATTAGTGTAAAAAATGTTGACGCTTATCCTCCACAGCACTCAGAGGCCCATTGTAACCAACAGACGCCTCGTTTTAACACCTGCTCTGAGCAGGTGTAAAAAGTGCCGGAAAGAAATGATGCTAAGAAATCTCGTCAGATTTCTTTGCACCATTTTTTTGGCCCGCCCTAATGGGGGAATGCTACCTTTGCATACATTATGCCTGGCGCAGGCATAATGTAGCGCAAAGGGATACAAAGTGGGGCAATGCATGCATTTCACCACTTCGTAAATATGTCACAGCGTTTTTGGCCTTCTGACGCCACATTAGCGCAAAAAAATTATGCGAATGTGGTGTTAGAATGGTGCTAGGGGCTCTTAAATATGCCCCTATATTTTATGTGGCTAGCTGAGTGAATTAGTAAAGCCAGCCTTTACAAGTGCTTTAAAAGACATGAATGTATGTGAAAGGGGAGCAATGGAGAGATGAGTCGCACATTCGCCGGGTGGTAGTGAGTGAAACTGGGGAGGAGGTCATGGGGTGGGGGGCGCACACAATAAACTGTTGCCCAGGGCGCCACCAGTCCTAAAGCCGGCCCTGTCCAAAGGTTTTGATGCACAACCTCACCAAGGCACTGGACCATATCCCTATTTTCTGTCATCCTTCTTACAGCACTCTCCTCATACTGCATACCCTAGAACATTACCCTGAACACATTATAAGATATGATGTGCAAAAAACACAGAAGGCTCAATCTACTAGCACATTCACCTGGGTATGAGCTTTCCTGTGGACATTGTGGTTAGCAGAAGACTGTGACTCTCCCATACTCCCTCGGTACCCCCAATCATTTAAAGAATCCATTTTACCTAAACATCATAGAGTACATAGAGATATTGCCTCGAACCCATGATACCATTGGAGAATATTGTAAAAAGTTCAAGCTGTCCCGATGTCAAGTCTGACATCAAAGCATTCACTATGAAGTTTCCCTCGACCAGCCACCTTCATGTTTTTCACACTGTAGCATTGTGTCAGAATTTCCCTGAACTATGATGCTAAATAGTACAAACTGCTGCCGAAGGCACTTCAAAGAGCAACTTTTGTTTCAACCATGTGCGTGTTGGCAGCTGAGCTCCATATGCCAGACTTCCTATCTCATTTAGCCCTTGGTGGGTCGGCTGCTGTATGGTGTGATTGAGGCATTGCTTCCACTTCCCAGTTTAGGCTGGGCTCCAGTATTTTGTTTCCTGCCTTGTTGCTTTTCTTGTTTTTTTGCAGTAAAGGTTCAAGCCACAATGTCAGAACTCTCTTTGGTAATAAATAAAAAATACCTTCAGACCTGATCCGCCATTCTGTGGCTGCATGGTGACCGTGTGATTTTTTTCTGAAGATAGACCTCCAAGTTCAGGTCTTTCTTCAGAATAGGAAGAATGGCCACGATGTACTGGTTGTTTTCTTCCAGTACATGAAGTACATTTGAGAATTATTCCTGTCCTGGGGTGCACTGTGGTGGTACATGGCCGCTTCAGAATGGAAAAGAAATCACTGAACATGGTGTCATAGGGTCTGCCCTGAACAGTTCGGAACCTCAGATGATGCTTCACTGCTATTTGGTCTACACAATGATATCTTGAAGGTGGATCCAGCTGTAGCTACCCTGTTGAAAAAACCCCACATGACTACACTTTAAGTGAGCTGAAGGATGGTAGAGGTGGAAGCCGCCACTTTGACTGTCTGATTAGGCCCATCTGTAAATCCAGCCTTTAATCCACCTATTCAAGTCCAACCACACAGTTATTGTGTCCACATCTGAAAAGCCTCACTGTGATCAGACTATCATTACTGGTGCTGAGGCCAGAGGACAGAGCCTGCAGCACCAGAATTTCAAGCTAGCATTGCTGGAGTGTAGCTTTTATATTCAATATTAACATGAAAAGCTTGCAAAATAATGGACAATGATGCCGCATAGAAAATGTATTAATGTGCTACTAATGTACGCGTTTGAAATGTGCCCACGGGGAGTGGCCACCTATGTATATGAGGATTGACTAATAATGAATAAATACTATACTTATGTATGCTTCTGTATTTGCATTATGAATTTTGTATTAAGGTTTGCTGAATTAATCACTAGGCGTTAGTTAGCAAGGGTCTGGGCCTAGCTGCCTGGTCTCACATTAACTGTGTTTTTCTAATGTGCAATGTGCTGTCTTCTTGAAGGACATGAAACTGTACCTTTCCAGAAGCTAGAAATGTGTGTGTAACCGCAGTAAATTCTTTCTCATGAGACCCGACTTGTTCAAGGAGACATTCTTGCCGAATGCAACAGTGTAATTCGCAACAGGTACAAGGTCGCCTAAAATGGTAAAGACAATGGAACTACTGACTGGAGCGAGGAGTGTAACTTTTCTTACCTGACATTCTACCCGTTGAAGACGTCAATCACAGGAACCAATAAACTGCATGAGAACTGTCTTAGGTGAAAATTCTAGTAAGGTGATCAACGGATTATTGGACAGGGATAACGATGCACCAAACATTGACCAATTGGAAATTAGAGACTTGTCTGGAAAATTCAATTTAACGACGTGACACAAGAGGAAACCAGCCATTACCTAGCCATTACGCACCTTTACTGAGCGATTAGAGGGACACTCTCGCTGTTACTCTGATATTCCGTCTTAGTCTTTGCTGTTCTGATACTTAAAACCATCTTCACTTTTTGCCTTGCCCGAAACGTACTTCTCCTTATGAGGGAAGAATTCCTTCTTACCCTACCTTGCTGAGACTTTGCTGTTCTATCCTGGCTGATGGCGCATCAGCTGCTGCCCTGAGGACGAAGACTGACTCTGTATGCTGACCCATTACGGAGGGTAACTATATGAAAATGAATTGTAATTGTCTGTTTGCCAATTCTTTCTATGTACCAACTGCTCTTTTGACAGAGGCCATAGTTAGATGTTTTCTAAATTCGTGTCACTAAATTGTTTTGCATGAAGCCCAACATGCTGATGCTAATTAGAGGTTAGTTGAGGAATTCACTAATATTGGGTGCATATAAACAAATGACTGAATCTTTGCTTTGTTGAATAACGTGCTAATGATACTCAGCTAAAGTTGATTCATGTTGACGTCGTGCTTTGTTCTAATGTTCATGATCTTTGCTTTGATAAAGTCTTATTCAAGTTGCCATATTGTTACCTTGTTAATGTGTTTGTTGATATTGAGACTAATGAACTTGCTAGTAGAGTGTAACAAATAGGGAAATAGGGCCAGATGTAGGAAGATATGCTTTTGCGAGTCTGAAATTGCGAGTCGGTGCGACTCGCAATTTCAGACTCGCAAAAGCATATGCAGAATGGTGTCTCAGACACCTTCTGCGACTCGCTATGGGGTTGCAAAGACCCACCTCATCAATATTCATGAGGTGGGTCGCATTTTGCGACCCCATAGCGAGTCCCTGCACTCACAGGGATGGTGGCCTGCTGTAGTCAGCAGACCTCCATGTCTGTGACTGCTTTATAAATAAAGCAGTTTTTTTTTTTTCATTTTGCAGCCCATTTTCCTTAAAGGAAAACGAGTTGCAAAATGAAAAATAAACCAAAACCATTTGGTTTCGTTTTTTTCAGAGTAGGCAGTGGTCCATAGGACCACTGCCTGCACTGCAAAAATATTTTTTTCGACATTCACAAAGGGGAAGGGGTCTCATGGGGACCCCTTCCCTTTTGCGAATAAGCTACCACCAGTGTGACACTGGTGGTAACTGCGAGTTGGTTTGCGACCGCATTCGCGGTCACAAAGCAACTCTGAATTGCGATGCGATTCTCAAATAGGAAGGGAACACCCCTTCCTATTTGCGAGTCGCATTCCCAAATTGCGAGTAGGCATCGACTCGCAATTTGGGAATGAGCATCGCGTTCGGCCATTTGCATGCCGCAAACTGCGATTTTTGCAGTTTGCGACATGCAAACAGCTTACTACATCTGGCCCTAAATATCTTAAATCTTACTAAAGGTTGTGTGGTTATTCATGGCTGAAAGGTCATGAGGTGTTTTTTTATTAATGATATTAACTGATTTGATTAATTTGTTATTGTGAATATTGATGAGTTCATTGATTGCAATGCAGAATAGATATCTCGTCTTAAGGTGTCTCCAATCAGGGCCAAAAGATTCATTGGCCTAAAACGAGTCCCCGTGTAAGTAAAGTACCTAGGGCGGGACGCGTTGTCAGTTCTGGTAGCAGAGGACAGTTATGGCCCTTTGGGGCCCTAAGAGGAGGGACCATTGTTTTAGAATTGATTTTGAGATAATGCAAATTGGAGAGATGATGTGCCCCTAAGTCCCAAATGACTTTACCGGAATCTCAGAGCTTGCTGAAGTGAGTTGGGTATGTTCTCAGCGTTCTAGTGATGGAGTAAGTGATATAGAGTTTGCACTTGCACAGCTTATGCAGATCGAAAGGTGAATTGTGAGGTTTGAGAGAATTTCACTCCAGGTGATGTTTTAGTAGGAGTGTGCGTACTCCGCAGTATGAGAGTAGGGAAGTCACCGAACTTCATGTGAGTGTGGTGCTTTGTGCTCGAAAAATTGCCATCTGGTTGTTGGTGATGTACGGACCCTGCGTGGTCTAATACTCCGGAGTATGTTGATAAGTGTATGAGACACTTGGTTTACATTGTAATTTGCGTGGTTTAATAGGTCAATCGGGCGTGGTTGATGAGTCGAGTTTGAGTCAATGTGAGTGGGTGAAAACTTCGATGGAGATTTGGTGAGTTCTAAAGTGCACTAGGACGAACCATTGACAAGTCAAGAATAGAATTTGCGGGTCAAATTTTGCTTGCAAGCGCAGGATCTGAGAAGGAGAGAGTAGCGTCCGAGGCTTAAAGTGAAATCTCTGTAAAGTTCTGAAGCGATTGTGTTACCCTTCCTGTAGTAAACCGGCAAATTTGAGTTTTGTTAGTGCTTGCAATATATCGCATTAGTTTGTGTGAATCGAGAGTGAGGGAGACAAGCCGCAGTGTGTGTGAGTGTGACGTCATTGGAGCCGTGCTGGGATAGCTCAGTTAGTGAGAATGGTCGCGCACGGATTGGCAGCCGTCCGTGAGAGGCAATTGGTTGAGAAGGTAGGCGAAGGGTGTTCTGGGAATTAAAGTCACTTCCTGATTTAGTTATAAATGAAATAAAAGACACAAAAATGAAGTTCTTCAAGGCTCTAAGGAGCGCTTTGAGTGGGAGATGTGTACATTACCGCAAGTGTGGGGGAGCCTACACCGCCAGAGGATACTCCAGCTTATGCCGTAATGGAGGAGAAGGGAGTCGCGCCATGTCTTTGGCTAAAGCAATGGTGCAAATTAACAGAAAAGGATGGGAGTTTAGCGTTTCCAGAGAACGGGTCATTCAATATAATGATCTTAGAAAATTTGCGGAAGGCAATAAATAAGCAAAAGCCGCCTCCGAGGCCAGCACAGTTTGAGGCGTTAGCAATTTGGGAATTGATGGCCATACGACAACGGCAACAGAAATTTGAGAGGAGAATGAGAAAGGCAGAAAAGACACTAGCGGAGGCTAGATGGGATAGTGAACACAGAATGTGGAGAAGGGAGATAATAGACGGAGTCAGGATGTTCCCGGTAATAACTCAGTAGGCAGACACGCAAAGAAGAAAGGCCACTTGTAAAACGGATAATGGCTCTAGCAAGGAAAAGGAGACTAAAAGGTCTTGGGCAGATGCAGATGACTCAGATGATGATGAGTTTCTCAATCACTTGTTACATGATCGTCCACCGCCATATGCCATGGATGACAATAGACCAAGTTCTCGTGCAGGTCCTGTAAATTCAACACAGAACCAGGGGAAAGCGAATACAGCACAGGTAAATACAGCTGCGACACCGGCTCCGATACAGAATAGTGTCAGTGTGTCCACTTCCCCAGAGATGCAGACACAGTTGCAGCCACCACCAGTTCAGAGGCTCTACCCTGATTTCCCAATACTAGAGACTACTACAAGCTTGATGGTGCCGCCTGATCAGGCATATATGAGATCAAAGTTAGTGCAGATTGAGCCAACTCCACTTTTCCTGCCCTAGCTGCAGCAACAGGTGGTTCCGAGTTATACTTCGCTCACAGGACCGCAGTTAACTATGGCACAGATAATGAATCAGAATATGGGAGCCAGTGTTCCACAGGTTGTGGGGAATAAGCCGACCCCAGCCGCCATATCCTTACCCATTACGGTTGGTCCACCAGTGCCATTGTACGCGCAGGACAAGCCTAGCATGTGTGATCAGGGGTTAATGACCCAGGAGATTACAAGAGGAAGGTTCGTAGGGAGCTCTCAAGGGATGACTCCAGTGGAACAGATGGTAGAGAGGTCGAGGTCACTGTTAGACTTCAGTCCAATAGGGGTTCCACCAGATACCATGAGACACTCAGGTTTGGGATTACTGACTCCGCAGATTCCAGGTGCGAATGCATCACAAACACCAATGATACAGGCTGGAAATATCTTGTTTCAAGGTTTGACAGCACAACAGCTGAATGAATGGTTAGACAAGTCAGATTCACCCCTGCAACAGCAGAGCAGTCGGAAAGAGAAGAGTACCTGAATTTTGTGAGGTTGGGCATGGAAGCAGCTGAACTAGTTGAAGGAAGCATGGGAGTAAACAAACTAGAGGCATATACTGAGGCAGAGTTGAGATATCTGTGCCTGAAAATAACTAAAGAAGTGAGCAAAGTGCATCAGAGGTTGCCAAACTTAGCAGACAAATATGGCATAGACTCAGACAATACTAAGCATCTGAATAGGAGCTAGAGGTTAGATTTTGAGCCGAAGGATTTTGATCACATGAGGTCTACGGGGATGAAGGCACACCTCAAAGAGATACTGCACAGCGCCCAAGTTTGGGGAGCATTAGAAAAGTGGGAAGGCAGATGGGCAAAGAAAAGAGATAAAAGTAAAAGCGACTGCTCAGAGCAGAAGCAGGCGAAATCAGTGCCTGACATTGGTACAATAAAAGCGTACCCCATGAGAGAGACATCTAGAGGGGTTCTTGATCACGTACCATGGTCCAGAGGTGACGTTTTGTCTTTTACAAATGACTTTCCCAGGTTGAGGGAGAAGCCAATAGAGTGGTATCAGCAGACAGACAGGTTTGTGAAGCTTGCGAAGTGTCTCTGGGAAGACCTGAATACCCTGTTTGAGATAATTGTTCCAGCTGATTTGTGGCTTTAGTGCAAGAGGAGTGTTGACTGGCCGACAGGGAACCGGCAAGTGACAGAACGACAGGAGCACCGTCTCCTTATGTAATGAAGTACTATTATAAGGTGATTGAGTTTTTGAAGCAGAAGGTGTCGCCGTAGAATATTGATTGGCAAAAGATTGATTGAATGGCACAGGAAGCTAAAGAGTCGATACATGCCTACTATGAGAGGTTGTTGAAGGCGTTCAAGCATTACAGTGGTACAGAGGTCATAGAGCCAAAAGACGTGAATCGCCTTGTGTTCAGGTTCTTTGAAGGGCTGAGGCCAGAGATTAGCCAGATGATTAAGAATCATTTGATCTGTTGGCAAGCGAAGCCGATTGATGAGGTGTTGCAGTTCGCGAAATACTGTAGTGACGAGATTGAGCTGAAGCAGAGAAAGTTGAAGGAGAAAGTGATGGTGATGCAAATTAAAGCAGCACAAGCAGGGATGCAGGGAAACAGAGTACAACAGATGGTGCAACAGCCCCAAGGAAACCGGATGTTTCAGGTACAAGCAAGAGGCAGAGGTCGAGGGGGTTTTGTGAACCGTGGGCCAGACTTAAATACCGTTGCAGGTCAAAATGATGTACACGGAATGAAGAAGGTGTTACAATGTCATGCTTGCGGGGAAGTCGGACATTGGAAGCGGGAGTGCCCGATGATGGTGCAGGAGGGTGTTGTTCAACAAAGCAATGATGTCAATGCATTCCAAAATATTAAAGGACCAAGAATGAGGGGTACAAATCTGAACTTTCAGAATAACATAGTTCAGATGCAGGGTCTTCAACCCATGCAACAGGTACAGATGCAGCGTGTACAAACCAGTACAGATGCAGCAAATGCAACAACAGATTCCCGTGGTACCTAGACAGCGAATGCAGTTGCCCTTAGCGCCAATGGGACAGCAACAGGTGATGCTTCCTCAGCAGGTCACAGGTCAAGGAATGAGTCAAAGTAACACAGTACAACAGTTCCCATCGTGTGGTGAGAATGGAATAAACGATGACTGGTCGGATGACAGCTCGGATAGTGAGGAGTGCAGGCTTGCAGCATCCCTAGAAGTAGATCAGAGGAGACCTTACGTACAAGGGAAGGTGATGGGTCACAAGGTATCATTTTTGGTTGACACAGGAGCTACACGCTCTACAGTCAGAAGTGCAAAGGTTGCGAAGTTGCCTCTTTCAGGACGTACAATAAAGGTAGTAGGAGTGGCAAACCAGCTCCTGACTAACCCGATTACAGATCCGGTTCAGGTTGAGATTGGTACCTTCCAGGGATTGCAAAGGTTTGTGGTTTGGGACTCTAGTCCGGTGTCCCTACTGGGAAGAGACTTACTGTGCAAGACAAGGTGTTCAACCACCTGCTCTAATGAAGGAATTGAGGTGCAGACAAACAGTGATGATGAAGGGGATGATGGTCAGATCTCAGAGCCAGAAACAGAGACCACCGATGAAGAGTACCCCTTGATAAGCTTCTTCCCGATGTTCACAGTGACCGATTTGCCAGCAGATTTGCAGGGGACAGTTGCAGAAAAGGTGTGGGACTTGACAGGAAAGGAAGGGGGACTGATAAAAGGAGTGTAACCAGTCAAAGTTGATGTAAAGCCAAATGCCGTGTTCCCCCAGGAACCACAATACCACATGGCACATGATGTCCTCATACAGGCAACGCAGATAATCGCAGACTTTCTGAAGCAAGGGATCCTGAAGGAAGTGATGAGCAGCCCATGTAATTCACCTATAATGGGACTGAGGAAGCCTTGTGGGAAAGTTCGGATTGTTCAAGACTTGAAAAAATCAATGACATAGTGGTGAAGTGTTGCCCAATAGTGCCAAATCCAGCGGTGATCATGTTCCAGGTCCCATGCGATGCAAAGTGGTTCACCGTCGTGGACTTGTCTCAAGCATTCTTCTCTGTGCCTCTTCATGAGGACAGCTAATTTATTTTCAGTTTCAAATTCGTGGGTAAGGTTTACAGTTGGTGTCGAATTCCTCAAGGGTTTTTGGAGTCACCTTCCATCTTGCATCAGATCCTGAAGAAGGATTTGGAGTCATTGGAACTGCCTTTCCAATCGACTCTAGTGCAGTACATTGACGACTTGTTGATCGCTTCCAAAACAAGAGATGACTGCAAGTATGATACTATCGCTTTATTGAACCACTTGGGAAAGAACGGGCATAAAGTGTCCCCAAAGAAGCTGAAGTACTGTCAGAAAGAGGTGAAATATCTAGGTCATCTAATTGAGAAGGGTTGAGGAAAATATCCAAGGAAAGAGTGACTGCCATATTGCAGATGACTCCCCCGACATCTCGGAGAGACATTAGAATGTTTTTTGGAATGGTGGGCTACTGTCGTCAGTGGATCCCGATTTTCTCAGTCATCTCGAAGCCACTGGTGAGACTGACGATTAATGAGGTTAAGGATGTCCCAGATACCATAACTATGTCCGAGAAAGAGATGAAGGCGTTCATTGAGCTAAGGGAATGTATGTGCAGGGCTCCAGCTTTAGGTATGCTTGATTACACGAAGCCTTTTGTCCTGTTTTGTCATGAACGTGATGCTTGTTCTTTGTCTGTCTTGACACAGGTCCATGGAGGTGCAAACCGACCAGTAGCATATTTTTCAGCTACTTTGGACCCAGCCGCAGCAACCTTGCCAGGTTGTCTGCGGGCAGTTGCAGCAGTTGGTCAAAGCCTTACACAGTGTGAAGGCATAGTGATGGGACACCCTTTAGCAGTCATGGTCCCACATTCAGTTGAAATTTTACTGACCCGAACCAAAACTCAGCACCTGACAAATGCCAGATTGACGAAATATCAAACGATTATATTGGGGTCACCAAATGTGTCACTGAAAAGATGTACTGTATTGAACCCGGCAACTTTGCTTCCAAATGAGAATACAGAGGTCGATGATGCTGAGGAGGTAGAACATGATTGTCTTGAGGTAACAGAACTGTGCACCAAACCGAGACCTGACATTAAAGATACCCAATTGGAAGAGAATGATTACATTATCTTTGTTGATGGCTCATGCTTAAGAGACTCAGTAGGAGTACTGAGAGCCGGATACGCTGTGTGTACAATCACTGGTATCCTAGAGGCCTTCCTGGCTTGAAAGAGTATACTCTGCTCAAGTGGCTGAATTGGTTGCTCTTACTAGGGCATGCCAAGCCACTGACAAACTGAAAGTAACTATCTATACTGACAGCAGGTACGGGTTCGGAATTGTCCATGACTTTGGTCAGCTATGGTCACAGAGGGGGTTCCTGACCTCCTCTGGTTCTCCAGTGAAAAATGGTGAAAGAATTAAGGAGTTGTTGCACGTGATTCAGTTACCTCTTGAAATTTCATTGGTGAAATGCAGCGCTCATGTGAAATCACAAGACTTTGTGTCAATGGGAAACGGATATGCAGATCAAGTCTCAAGGTTTTGTTCATTGAACTGTATATCATTCAAGGATCAGTGGGAATCGTTACCTGAAACGGAAAATGAGACATGCACAGGTTACGCATTAAGGGTGGTTGACACTTTGGAGGAATTAAAATTGTTGCAGGGTCATGCCAGCTGAGAGGGGAAACGCTCTTGGCTCAAAATGCAATGTGTACAAAGACCAGATTATTTGTGGGTTTCAGATGAGGGGAAAATGGTTCTGCTGAACAGTCTCCTGGCACAGACTGCAACGTTTTACCATGGACAGGCACATATTGGGAGAGATGCCATGATCAGGTTGTTCAAGATTGATTGGTTCAACCCGAAGTTCAGACAAACCGCAGAAGTGATTTGTCACAGGTGCATCATCTGTCAACAGATGAATGCGGGGGAAGGGACAGTGGTGAATTTGAGCCACATTGGGAGAGCAGAAGGTCCATTTAGCAGAATGCAATTGGACTTTATTGAGATGCCTGTGTGTGGAGGTCTGAGATACGTGTTGGTGATTGTGTGCATCTTTATTCACTGTATTGAAGCTTACCCTACATGCAGAAATGACAGTCTCACAGTAGCGAAGTTGCTGCTTAGGGAATTGATTCCACATTTCTGCTTTCCGATCTCTTTAGAATCAGATAGGGGAAGTTACTTCAACAACGAGGTGGTTAAGCTCTTGTGTGCAGCATTAAACATTGAACAGAAGTTACATTGTAGTTACCGCCCAGAAGCTGTAAATACTTGCTGAAGAAAGACTTTGCTTAGCTTAGAGAAAAAAAAAAGAAGAAAAAAAAAGGCTTTTAACCATCCTCAGTTGGTTGTTGTTTACACTTATAGCACTATACTTTCTGATTCTTTACAGATCATGCCTAGCACGGGAGATGATAGTGATGGGAGTAATCGTTGTAAATATTTAGGTGTTGCTTTAGGTGTTATATGTGTGATATTCATTATAGGTTTGTTTGTGGAAATGCGATTGGTGGATGAGAATGAAGCTAACAATGCTACAGTTTCTGAGTCTGCTACACTAATACCTTGGGAGAGGTTTGAGCAGGATACAAAGTATTTGCATGAGGAAACTAACACAAAAGGGGAACTGTCTACTAATGTTTTCTATCGCTTGCTGAGTGAGTATGTAGACTCTATGGATGTGAAAGCTTGTTATGTGTGTACACAAATTCCTGTTTCAGTACAAGAGGGAGTTACCTACCATAGTTTGCCCCTAACCTATGGGATACGCTGTAGTTTGCTACTAACACGTTTCTATAACCAAGAAGAAGTGCAATTCCAATTACGACCTAGTGTTCTCTCATGTGCCTATCATAGAAGATTTAAATAGCGTAGCTAAATATTTATGCCATAAAGTTGATTAAAGGGTTCTTTGAAGGTAGAGTTACAATTAGTACATCTTATGCACACTGCAATAATTTGACTTGCTTGCTTACACCTGTAGAGAAAAACTTTCTAGATCACACTGAAGATAGAAGAAGGGTTCTGAAGGGGAAATTAGAAAAGGGCTTGCAGCAACGATCCTTTATTAATAGTGGAAGTTACAATGGATTGAGGGAACAAGGGAAATTAGCTTTAGATGCACTACATATAGGTAAGCTTTGCATAACACGGCCTAAGTCATATTATGACAATGTGTTTGTGGGAACGAGGGAATGTAAGCATGTGTTCTTGTTTCAAAATAAGTGGACTTTCATGTTAAATGGACAGGATCCAGCGATCCCTGGGGCCTATTACATTTGTGGACTTAATGCTTATTACGGTCTTCCAAAGGGATGGTATGGGACATGTTATTTGGGGACAGTCTTCCCAAAGATATATCAGCTAGAGGACTTAAAGAAGTTTCCAAAGGTGACTGAATTACTTTGTACTAGACAAAAGAGAGAGACTGCTGCTGGTGTAGTAGGAGACATATTTGGAGCGATAATTCATTCAGTGGGAGTTATTTTAAACTCCATAAAGATTCGAAAGTTGTCTACTATTGTGGATAACATGCTGACAAATTTCACAGGGGCTATACTCCTGATGGATACTGAACTTGCTGCGGAGAGGGCTATGACTCTTCAAAACTGGCTTGCTTTAGACATTTTGTTAGCGAAAAATGGCGGAGTCTGTAAGATGCTTAATGAGCGTCACTGCTGTGCCTACATACCTGATAATAGTAATGAGATTAAAACTATGCTTACTAACCTAACAAGAGATAGTGCACATTTGAAAGAATTGAAAGAACCAGGTGTTTGGGAAAAGGTTGGAAAGGGACTTGCTCATGTGGGCAGCTGGTTTAGTAGTGTTTGGCACGGGATATTGGGAAAAATAATACAGGGAATAGTGATTGTTTTGGCTTGTTTATTTGGGCTATGGTTATCATGCAAAATTAGTAAAAGAATTAAAGCAAAATTGGCAAAACATAATGCGAGGAGGGAAGAAAAGAAAAGGGAGAAAATGTTCAGAGCAAAATATGAAAAGGCAAAAACAAGGGAAGAAATTGAGATGACAGAATTTCGAAAATGAAAAATGTGTGGAAAAAGGGATTTGTGTGATGACAAGAGTCATCAGAGGAGGGATTGTTGGAGTGTAGCTTTTATATTCAATATTAACATGAAAACTTGCAAAATAATGCACAATGATGCTGCATAGAAAATGTATTAATGTACTTTAATGTACTAATGTACGCGTTTGAAATGTGCCCACGGGGAGTGGCCACCAAGTATATGATGATTAATGACACTAACTAATAATGAATTAATAATGTACTCATGTATGCTTCTGTATTTGCAGTATGAATTTTGTATTAAGGTTTGCTGAATTAATCACTAGGCCTTAGTTAGCGAGGGTCTGGGCCTAGCTGCCTGGTCTCACATTAACTGTGTTTTTTCTAGCCTGCAATGTGCTGTCTTCCTGAGGGGCATGAAACTGCACCTTTCCAGAAGATAGAAATGTGTGTGTAACCGTAATAAATTCTTTCTCATGAGACCCGACTTGCTCAAGGAGACATTCTTGCCGAATGCAACAGTGTAATTTGCAACAGGTACAAGGTCACCTAAACTGGTAGACAATGGAACTACTGACTGGAGCGAGGAGTGTAACTTTTCTTACCTGATATTCTACCCGTTGAAGACGTCAATTGCAGGAACCAATAAACTGCATGAGAACTGTCTTAGGTGAAAATTCTAGTAAGGTGATCAACGGATTATTGGACAGAGATACTGATGACCAATTTGAAATTAGAGACTTGTCTGGCAAATTCAATTTAACGACGTAACACAAGAGGAAACCAGCCATCACCTAGCCATTACGGGCCTTTACTGAGCCATTAGAGGGACACTCTCGCTGTTACTCTGATATTCCGTCTTAGTCTTTGCTGTTCTGATACTTAAAACCATCTTCACTTTTTGCCTTGCACGATACTTACTTCTCCTCCTTATGAGGGAAGAATTCCTTCTTACCCTACCTTGCTGAGACTTTTCTGTTCTATCCTGGCTCATGGCAAATCAACTGCTGTCCTGAGGATGAAGACTGACTCTGTATGCTGACCCATTACGGAGGGTAACTATATGAAAATGAATTGTAATTGTCTGTTTGCCTTTTCTTTCTATGTACCAACTGGTCTTTTGACAAAGGCCACAGTTAGATGTTTTCTAAATTCATGTCACTAAATTCTTTTGCATGAAGCTAACATGCTGATGCTAATTAGAGGTTAGTTGAGGAATTCACTAATATTGGGTGCAAATAGACAAATGACTGAATCTTTGCTTTGTTGAATAACGTGCTAATGATACTCAGCTAAAGTTGATTCATGTTGACGTCGTGCTTCGTTCTAATGTTCATGGTCTTTGCTTTGATAAAGTCTTATTCAAGTTGCCATATTGTTACCTTGTTAATGTGTTTGTTGGTATTGAGACTAATGAACTTGTTAGTAGAGTGTAACAAATAGGGAATAAATAGCTTTAATCTTACTAAAGGTTGTGTGGTTATTCATGGCTGAAAGGTCATGGTGTGTTATGATTTTTATTAATGATATTAACTGATTTGATTAATTTGTTATTGTGAATACTGATGGGGTCATTGATTTATTGACTGCAATGCAGAAGAGATATCTCGTCTTAAGGTGTCTCCAATCAGGGTCAATAGATTCATTGGCCTAAAACGAGTCCCTGTGTAAGTAAAGTACCTATGTTGGGACGCGTTATCAGCATCTAAGTGCCAGATGTTCCATGAAAACAGCAACTCTTAAGACGAATAGTTAAGAACTCTCAACACATTCAAATGCCTAAATCTAAAATGAGTTTTCATTAGTGAAAGTACTTCTACTTTCCTAAATGAATATAACCCTCTATTTCACGCACTAGTACCACCAAATGTATGATATGTTATGTTAAGCCTAGTTAGTACAATGAACGTTCACCAAAGGTTTCTTGATGCTTATTAGACACCAGAATATATTCACGTAGACACAGAGGAGAGGTTCAGAGTAGTGATAGGCTTGCTTAAAGTGCCACACGTTCAAGTGTGTTAAGAAAATTCAAGGTTTGATCTGTGATGGAGATGATCTGAAAGAGAATTCCATAATGGCAGTCCCTGTAATGATAAGGAAATTAAAATGCACATGTTTTAACATTAGTGACTGAATGTAATTTTTAATTCCCCTGACTACAAAGTTGGGCGCAGCCTCCCATAGAGCCTAAAACTCGCAAAAAGTTTGCAACTGTGTTTTCTGTTTTATCAGTAACAAGTGTAGTTGTGTAAACACCGAGGTAACATGCATACATAAGTGTGAAAACTAAACAGCAGCTTAATTTTGGACCACTTGTAGTTTGTGGAGGATGTTATTATTTAGTCCTGAATATATTGCATTGGCATCAGCTAGTCTGGGCAGGAAGGTAGCCATAGTTATCCCTTTCGTAGCCTCAAGAGTTAAGAAGGATGTTATGCTCCTTAATGTCTTAAGCAGAAATATGCATTTTGATACCAGAGATGGTGCGTGTGCTTTCACAGAAAGAGTGCTGTCTATGAGAACTCTGAAGCTTTTGGTGGATGTCCTGGGCTCTGGAACTGATCCCATCTCCGAGGGCCAGTATACATGACTCCAAAGATTTAGCTTATTCAAAACTATGATCTCAGTTTTGCCTGTATTTAATTTCAGGTGGTTAATGTTCTTCCAATTGTTATACGGTTCCTACAAATTAAGTAGAACTGTGTATCTGGCCAATATATACATCAGCATATAGGGACTGATTCTGCCTATACCATCAGGAAATGTTGACACAATTTCTATCTAGCATACACTGCCCTATCTGAACCCCTAAACTTACCAGGGTACCAGATGGTGTTTGCAAACTTGAACATGACTACTCAGATTCCCAAGAAAATCATGGAAACCAACCTACCCTTTCATTGTTACTCTGTGTACCCAAGAAAGGGCACAAGAAAAAAATACGAAAATGTATTTTCAAACGTATTGCAACAATTGTATTCTTGTTTAGAAAGCATGAGCTGTGATTATTAGTCAAATGAAACAAAGCATGGTAACCAACATTACGAAAATGGTAAAAAAGATAAACAGGTCAACCATGATATTGTATTGGTACACTCCTATCTGTTACTACCTACACTATCAAGAGAATAGTGGGAGTACCCTCTGCCAGATCAATTGGGATAGCCTAAGCCACTATGCCTGGGTAAGATGTACCGGGAGGCCAGAATGCCTGTTTGGTGTAGTGCTTGCAGGACAGAGGTCAGAGTTGGCAGGTCTGCATCTCAGTCACAGTATACCGAATTCCAGGATAATCTCAGGAGAAGTGCTCCTCTGCCAAATGTAGCACAGAGGCAGTTTTTTATAATGAAACCACTGTTCATATTGCAGTGTCAGGGGTGGAAAACTGACATGATGATATGTCTGCAAGTACTGTGCTCTAACCGATGGACAATCAGGATTGAAAGTCAGCATGTTCCATGTATCTAGCCTTGGACAGGGTGTTCAGACTGCATAGGAGCAACAATTACAAGGAAAAGGCTGCATATACAGTGTATTCTCATTATGGCATGAGGGAAAAACTGTGTAAAAGGCCACCGTTAGAAAGAAAGGTTAAATAAAAATGTGCAATCTAAAATGGAGTCTCTACACGGGCCCAGTTATGCTTTACCACACAATTCTCAATGAAACCCATAGTATTTACAATTCCAACTGAGTGTCCATAGTGCCATGTAGGTGATGTAGCAATTAGGAATTGTCTGCATTATTGGAGAGACAGCACCCTGTAGCTGCTAGATCCTGGATCCAATGCTTAATCTATAAATTAACTATTTTTTGGGACATGGAAGAACCCTGAGGGAATACGTAGTCCCATAGCTGAATACTGTGAATGCAAAACTGCCTGCGTGCGCTCTGTCATAATGAATTGCTTTGGTTCTAGGTTAGACCTTGAAGGCAATTGGCCTCCACACAATTGACTAATATCATATGGTCGACCATGTCAATGACAGCAGACAAGTTGAGCAGTACCAATTTTGTGGCTAATCCCGGATCATCATCTCCTCTCAAATCATCCACCACAGAAATTACAGACTTTTTAAAAGTGGGATTAACTTCTGCATTTCAAAACGAGGTTTGAACTGTCCCCAGAGTTAAGGATTTGTCAGGAGATTTATGAGGGGGCTATGTTTTTTTACTATTGCCATCGATTTCAAAATAGCTAGAGAACAATTGTCAAATCACATCAAGACTTGCAGCTGCTCTTCACCAGTCACTTGGAAGGATTAAAGTACAGAAGTATTTTGATCAGAAGTTTCAGCAACTCCAGTGATAGAAATATGCATGCAGTACTTATTTATTTTCTTTTTATCTAAAAACAATTCATGAAGGTTATTGTAAAACTCTTGAGTCACAATTGTAATCAAAGTGATTCTTTCCGCTGGTCAGCTTCTTCACAACCTCAAAAACCTGTTTCTGTTTATTACGTGCCTCTCTAATTGTGTTAGAATAGTAATCAGTTTTGGCACTGGTCAATTTAGAGTTATATGTCACCAATTCAGCCCTAAACTTGATTTTGTTTTGCTCATTTATAATTTTTACCACATTGAGACTCCAGGTGGCAGAGGTCACGTTTTGTCTTTTTTGTTCATAATATACTACCTAAAGACACATTTGAAATTATCAAAACTATTTTAAATTTGAATATCCCTTTTTTTAGACTGGTTATTTCCATTTCCAAACCAGGCCTTTTGTGTTTCTACCAAAGTTTGCAGTTGCTTTGTTTACTATTTGTTAGTCAAAACAATATATATTTACGTACTCGTCTCACACTTTCTAAATTAGTCACCCATGATAACCTTGAGTTTGAAAAAGATACCAAACTGGTAAGTTAAGGTGCATTAATGGAAATATTAGTCAGCTTTGTGAGTTAGTAACTGGTTCCGCAAGAGTTTCCATTTCCGTTTGTGTTCCTTCTTGACCTCCATCAAAGGTGCATAATAGGCTTTGGCATTGCTTTCCGGTGGATTTAGATCACGCTTCACTGCAGTTGTTTGCATTTCTCCTTACTGGCATTTACAACACCATCTATGTCAAAACTCCTCCCTCGTGTTTACCTTGTAAACAAACCCTGGCCTCTCAAAAGCATCTCTGTTTATCTTGTGTTTGCAAGGAGTAGGGCTGCGCCTGAGATTTCATTCTTCCACTCGCCAAATATTCGAAGGTTACACAATGGCCCCCACAGAGTGCTGGTAACAGGGACGGTAACATGGCAAAGAAAGGTGTTTCCGTGTGAGCGGATGTTAGAAATGGGGTCTTTGGTTGGCAGTCAGGTTACCCCCTGTCCAAGCAAGGACCCTCACTCTAGTCAGGGTAAAAGAGAGTCACCCTCAGATAACCCCTGCTTACCCCCTTGGTAGCTTGGCACGAGCAGTAGGCTTAACTTCAGAGTGCTACGTGTAAAGTGTTTGTACCAACACACACAGTAACATAATGAAAACACTACAAAATTATGCAACACAAGTTTAGGAAAATAGGAAATATTTATCTAAACAAAACAAGACCGAAATGACAAAAATTCACAATACACAAGTCAAGTTATCAGTTAAAAAGCAGAAAGAGCTTTCATGTAGTTTTAAACACACACTAACACTGTTAGCGTGAAAATGTACCTTGGGTGCGTCAAAAATAACCTTGCACGGGTGAATGAGCATAAAAAAGGGCTTGTCATGCGTGGATTTCACTCACAAGCGAGACCTTGCGTCGTTCCTCCTTTCGGCGGGTCGGGCGCGTCATTTTTTTCTATCCACAGGAGAGCGACGCAGCGATCCGGTCAGCACTCTCGTGTCCGGGCAGGCCTTGCATTGTTTTTACACGCCCAGCAGTGCTTGCATCGGAAATCTAGCCGCACGATTATCCGAAAACCATGCAGCCCGGGTTGTGATCTCACCAGCCTCCGTCAGCGATGCTGTGCGTCATTTCCCCAGTTTTGTGTGTCGATTCTTTGGACATGTTGCAGGCAAGTGTCGATTTTCAGCCGTGAAGCCGGCAGCACGTTGATTTTTCAGCAGCTGATCGGAGTTGCGTCGATCTTTTCACCACACGGCGTCCTGTGCGTGGATTTCTTCCTCTTAGGCTGCCAGCTTCTCCTTTCAGGGTCCCAGGAACTGGATGGGCACCACTTGGCACAGTAGGAGTCTCTCCAGAGACTCCAGGTGCTGGCAGAGAGAATTATTTGCTGTCCCTGAGACTTCCAACAACAGGAGGCAAGCTCTAAATCAAGCCCTTGGAGATCTTCACAAAAAGGAAGGCAACACAAAGTCCAGTCTTTGCCCTCTTACTCTGGCAGAAGCAGCAACTGCAGGATAGTTCCACAAAGCACATTCACAGGCAGGGCAGCTCTTCTTCCTCTGCTCTTCAGCTCTTCTCCAGGCAGAGGTTCCTCTTGGTTTCCAGAAGTGTTCTAAAGTCTGTAGTTTTGGATGCCCTTCTTATACCCAATTTCTCCTTCGAAGTAGGCCTGCTACAAAGCAAAGTCTGTCGTGAATGTGAAATCCTGCCTTCCCCAGGCCAGGCCCCAGACTCTCACCAGGGGATTGGAGACTGCATTGTGTGAGGACAGGCACTGCCCTTTCAGGTGTAAGTGACCACCACTCCCCTCCCTCCTAGCACAGACGGCTCATCAGGAAATGCAGACTACACCCCAGCTCCTTGTATGTCACTGTCTAGTGTGAGGTGCAACCAGCCCAACTGTCAAACTGACCTAGACAGGGAATGCAGAAACAGGCAGAGTCGCAGAAATGGTATAGGCAAGAAAATACTCACTGTCCTAAAGTGGCATTTTCAAACACACAATCTCAAAATCAACTTTACTAAAAGATGTATTTTTTAATTTTGAGCTCAGAGACCCCAAATTCCACATGTCCATCCGCTCCCAAAGGGAATCTACACTTTAATCGTATTTAAAAGTAGCCCCCATATTAACCTATGAGAGGGACAGGCCTTGCAACAGTGAAAAACAAATTTAGTAATATTTCATTGTTAAGACATATAAAACGCATTACTATGGCCCTCATTCTGACCCTGGCGGTCGGCGGAGAGACGGCGGTCGGACCGCGAACAGACCGGCGGTATTAAAAATGGCATTCTGACCGCGGCGGTCCCCGCCGCGGCCGACCGCTACTTCTCCACTCCGACCGCCGCGGCGGTCATGACCGCGGGGCTGGAGTTTGCGCACTCCGGCCCGGCGGTCGTCCCAAGACCGCCAAGGGTATTATGACCCTGCCTACCGCCGCGGTTTCTTGCGGGCGGGAACCGCCGTGCGAACCATGGCGGTAAGCACTATCGGGGCCAGGGAATTCCTTCCCTGGCACTGATAGGGGTCTCCCCCACCCCCCACTACCCACCCGAGTCCTCCCCCCACACCCTCCACCCCCCTGCCACCCCCCAGAGGTGGTACGAACCCCCTCCCCACCCCCACCCCGACATGCACATACATGTACCCCGACATGCACACACCCCCAACATGCACATATACACACCCCCTACACACACATACACAACGGGGACACATACCCGCACACATACATGCCGACATGCGCACCTGCCGAACAGCACACATTACCCATAGACACAGCAGCACCCCCCGCCTGCATACACGCACTCACACACCCCCTCTACACACTCACACGCACACCCCCATGCACGCCCACATCACACAACACCCCCCCACCCCCTCCCCTCACGGACGATCAACTTACCTTGTGCGTTGGTCCTCCGGGAGGCGACGGGAGCCATAGGGACGTGACCGCCAACAGAAGACCGCCAACAGAAGACCGCCACACAGAAATGTGGGTCGTAATTCTGTGGGCGGTGTTCTGCTGGCGTGGCGGTGGAGGTTGACCAGTCTCCACTTTCCCGCCGACCGCCAGTGTGGCTGCTGGCGGTTTTCCGGCGGAACGCTCCCAGCGGTCAGAATGCGCACAGCGGCACACCGCCGCGGTCGGCGGTCTTCACCGCGGCGGTAACTCAGCGGTCTTGCGAAAAGACCGCCAAGGTCAGAATGAGGGCCTATATGTCCTACCTTAACAATACACTACACCCTACCCTTGGGGCTACCTAGGGCCTACCTTAGTGGTGTCTTACATGTAAGAAAAGGGAAAGTTTAGGCCTGGCAAGTGGGTACACTTGCCATGTCGAATTTACAGTTAAAACTGTAAACACAGACACTGCAGTGGCAGGACTGAGACATGATTACAGAGCTACTTATGTGGGTGGCACAACCAGTGCTGCAGGCCCACTAGTAGCATTTGATTTGCATGCCCTGGGCACCTCTAGTGCACTTTACTAGGGACTTAATAGTAAATCAAATATGCCAATCATGGATAAACCAATTACATACACATTTTGTAAAGGAGCACTTGCACTTTAGCACTGGTTAGCAGTGGTAAAGTGCCCAGAGTAACAAAAACAGCAAAATCAAAGTCCAGCACACATCAACAACCTGGGAAACAGACTAAAAGTTAAGGGAGACCACCCCAAGGATGAAAAGTCTAACACTTGGACTGCACCCATTCACTGAATTTAAAGAACAACACAGTTTGCCCTAGATCTGACAAGGGCTGTATCGGAGTCCCCAAAAACAAGAGAAAGATCCTATAAGAAGTCAGTGTATACTAACTTCCCTACACTTGGGCTTCCCCGGACGTCTTCACCCCTGTCCTGCTCTTTATTTCCGATAGTGAGCCAGGGCGGAGGTCGTTTTTTTGTAACTTCAGCATTTACACATTCTTTGTTTAATACGATGAGAATTACTGAAACGTGCCGTTGTCTTTGGTATAAAAACTAAAAGAAGAACTTAAATGTAGCACCAAGCAATTATCACTTACAAACAATATCCAACATGGCTTAGCTCCTCGGCAAAACTACTGACAGAGGAACTACCGAATACCACCAGTTTCTTAAAAAATATTGTCCCTTTGAGTCAATTATTTTCTACGTACTTTCCATTTTATATGCGTGAAGCGTGCAATTTATTTAAAGGAAGCCGTAAATGTTCTTTTCATGTTTTGTTGCTATGTTTAGCTTCTGTTGTGTGCAGCAGTCACTCAGGCGGCCACGCGGGAGCTCTATAGAAAGCAGAACACGATCAAAAACCTCGTGCATCATGTCACGTTTTCACTGCGCTGTCTCAAACATAAATACCGTTGTCTTGATTAATTTCCAATGCCAGCTAGACGACTTTGAAATATAATTGAGCATAGCGCCGTATATGTAGCAAATTCTGCATTCCCTTAATTTGGGATAACAGATTTCGCTATAATATAGGTCCATTGTTTGCTGAGCGAAGGATATAAGTGTTGTGACCTTTCCGGAGAGACATTATTTCCCGTGTCGTCATTCCATGTGGCATAGTTGTTAAAACCCTAAGTTAAATTAGGCCCCGTTACTTTAATATCAGTTGAGGCCTAGACCCTGAAGTGTGTAACTTTACTTAATCTCGCCCTGGCTGGGGAAGGATCCTGCGTGCAGATGTCCGACCTTTGCTAAGTGTCACACTTCCCATTGTTACCTACCTATCCCCCACCCACGGTTAGGTGCCATGAACTTTGAAAAGACGCTCGGGCTTTCCCATGAAGTATTTATTTATGTATTTTATGTGGGTCCAAGTACAGTTTTGTTCCTGGCTGCAACAGTGATTCCTATGCTGTGTTTCGCACCGCACGTTCATACAATATTTACTCTCTGTAATTTGGCGCTCTGCTCATGGGGTAACAAAGATGTAGCTCCGATGTCGTCTTACAAGACTGCCTGACCTGTATCCTTCAAATCAGGGGCGTAGCTTGGTCAGTAAGATGGAGGGGCGAGATTCAGATTTTCCTGCAATCAAGCTGTCATATAGGGCCTGATTCTAACTTTGGAGGACGGTGTTAAACCGTCCCAAAAGTGGCGGATATACCACCTACCGTATTACGAGTTCCATAGGATATAATGGACTCGTAA
Organism: Pleurodeles waltl; assembly: GCF_031143425.1. Lineage (NCBI taxonomy): Eukaryota > Metazoa > Chordata > Amphibia > Caudata > Salamandridae > Pleurodeles > Pleurodeles waltl. The sequence goes on from NC_090450.1 coordinate 169,056,489, forward strand.
TACGGTAGTTGGTATATCCACCACTTTTGGGACGGTTTAACACCGTCCTCCAAAGTTAGAATCAGGCCCATAATGTTTAAATACATTATATGACAATAGGGTGACCACCTGGTACTGAGGCAAATTCTGGACAGGACTGTAAAAAATTCAGGACAAAGGGTCAAAATTCAGGACAAAAATTCAGGACAAAGGGTCAAAATTCAGGACAAAAATTCAAGAACAAACATCAGTTTTACAGACACACGCAAGAGAGGCCATGCCTCACTATGTTGTCAGTGCATTTATTTACTCTTTTTTAACGTAGCACTATTTATTCACTGTGGACCTTTTGTGATTGCCTCCTGGTGTGCTACATTCAGGTGTCACATTACGTCCTTGTTCAGTAGTAAATTAATGCCCTTCACGGCAAGGCCATCACCCCTAACCAAATCTACCCGATCTTTCCTGAAGAGAAAGTAACAGCAACATTTTTATTATGTTTCGGAACATTTCAAAACCCCTGGCAAACAGTTTGGGAAACATTAAGGTAATTAACCTTATGCTAGTTTAAACAAATTGAACAAAAACATCTGGCTTACCCCAACCGCCCATGGACTTTCAACCTAGTTTTTTTTAAAGAGGCAGGGCAGATGGTGTGGGTGACAGTCTCACACCTAATGACAGGATGTGATGTACCCATAACCTGTCTGTAGTCTCACTGCACTAGAGTGTATGTTTGGGACTCTACATTTATCTCAGAAATGGGAGCCTGGACTACCAATCAAATATAATAAAGAGTAGGATGAAATCGAGATCAAATGGGAGATCCACGGCAAGTAATTCAAGGGTTGTTGCTAACAACTGGATAAATAAAGAAGATTAAAACAAGGTGGGACAATTCCTAAAATCAGACAAAATGGGTCCACCAAGACTATTTGAAGGTATTGGGTACCTGAGGAGTTGTCTGCACACAGGAGCGAAACAGAAGGGGCACTGTCAAGTGGTTGAACAATCAACACCCATCCACCTTGGCAAACTCTTCTGGTGCAATGGTTCGCTGTTAGTGCTTGTGAAGGGCGAGCAGGGGCCAGACCCCTTAAAAGGTTGTGCAAGGCAATTGCCCGCTTAGTCCATGTCTTTATATGGTTTTGAAATTGAGCAAAAGCCAAACTAGAGATCTGGGTTATCCCTAAGTGGCAAGTACACATAGAATCTTCTAAATATTTGGGATGTAAATTGCACAAACAAAATTTATGAATTTTTAAATTTAATTAGTGTTTCTTTAACATATGGCACTGTTTTCGCCTTCATACACAATTAGATCTCAGATTGAACTGGGAACCAGTTACCTTTTGATACCTAGTGATTAATATCTACCATTCTTACACTGATTTCCAGGATGAAAATCTCAGCAGAGCGAACGGTCCCTCCAAGCCCAGTTCGCTTTTTGGTCTTCTCTTCTGTTTTCTGTAGAGGCCATGTGGCACTAGCGAAGATGGTGTGCTACCCCAATGATAGTATTATTTTTCAAACCTTACCCTGCTCGTCCTTCATTCCTTCTTCAGACAGTCCACACATCTGATTTTTCCACTCTAAAACTAACTGTGACTGCTGGTGGATTAGATCTTCTGGACTTAGAATGCTTGTATTCAGCTGCAGATGTCCAATGGGTGGCTCACTGGCTTTCTGCCCACCTCCCTGCATGAGATGGGGTTTACCACAAATACTTTTAAGGAAGGCTTAATACACTGCTCATCGTTTCCTACTGACCATTCTATGGATCACCATCCGGGGTTATCATGCATGGCTTTCTCTTGCCAGAACCTGTAAACTCACAGACACGAAGAAACCCTATGCTCCTGCACTACCTTTCTAAGCCTTCCCACTCGCACAGGATGGCTGTGCTCAGAGCAACTCCATCAGTGGCATGTTGCAGGTGTCTTAAAATTGGGGACTTTCTTTCTGAACAGTGAGCTACTAAATTCCCAAACCCTTGTGGCAGACTACCATCTTCACCCCGGTCAACTCCTTACTTACAACCACCTTAAATAATCTTTAAATGCCCTATTTCATGTCTGCTACCTAGCACTAACCCTACAAGAGGTGTGCCAGAAGCTCTGTACCATAGGAAATGGTGGCAAACTGATGGAATGGGTGTACAGACCTATCCTGCAACATGGAAACCACTCCAAGTCTTCTTGTCATACTACCTGGGTGATTGATGTAGCCAAACATCTGCAAGATATGGACTAAAATACTGGACTTTCCCCACAAAGTATCCCACAGCTGTCACTTTAAGTAAATTCATAGTGCTGCCTTGTGAATGCATTCTGCCCGTTGCTTGCCATTGGTCTTGTGGTTTGTAACTCACAATTTGTTGCTTTCAATTTGCTGGCTTTATTTGTTTTAGGCTATGCAGCTTGAATTTGTCCCTTCCCTTGCCAAAACCTTATTTACAGTATCCTGCCGAGTGCTCCCTTTCTGTAAACAGGCCTGTAAATCTTGTTCTTATTTTATCATATTTGCTGTGCATTCAAAGAACAAAGTCAAATGTCAGGCTCTGTCTTCAGTGGGAACTTAGTGTTTACTTTCCTTTCTCTGACTTCAAAGTGAGAGGATTTATGCAACAATCTTGCTGGATACTGGGGTTAGGAAACAGTTTTTTCTATCACATGACAACATTTAAATAGACTTCAGAATATATCAGAATTAGAAGTACAAATCAAGCACATTTTTGTTAATTCTGAACTGTGCTGGAAACAAATACCTTTACTTGATTAAAACAAATCATTGCATTAGGTGATGCAATTTCCACACATCATCGCCTGTGCACAATATAGTTTGATTTGAAAAACTGTATATCTGTGCAAATGTAATGGTCATTCCAATCAAAAATGTGTTGTCTGTAATGGCAGTGTGTTACCACACCATGCATGCTCCACTCCACTCTGCTCTGCACCACTCCACACCACTGCACCCTACTCTGTATCACTCCACTTTACACCACTCCATGCCACTGCACTCTTCTCCATTCGGAACCACTCCACATTATGCCACTGCTCTCTATGCTACTTCACACTATGCCTCTCTACTCTACTCTGTACTACTCTACTCTAAGCCACTGCACTTTACGTCTCTCTACACCACTGCGCTCTGCTCGTCTGCACGCCATACCACTCCAGTCTAGGCAACACCAATCTAATCCGCACAACTCCACTCTCTGCCACTCTGCAACGTTGCACTGTACGCCACTGCACTCTAAGCTAATACACTCTATGCTAATGCACTTTACTCTGTAACACTCAACTATATGCCCCTGCACTCTACATCAATACACCGCACATCATCTTAATCTACTCTGCACCTCTGCACTCTATGCCACAGCACTCTACACTACTTTACTCTATGCCATCACACTCTATGCAACTTTATGCAACTCCACTAAAACCTGCAGTTCTCCACTCTAAGCCACCTCACTCTACTGTGAAATAATCTACTTTATGCCACTGCACTCTGTGCCACTGCATTCTATGCCACTGCACTCTACCCTGCACCTCTCCACTCTATGCAACTGCACTCTACTCTGAAACAATCTATTCTACGCCACTGTACTCTATACCACTCTGACCACTGCACTCTAGTTCAATGCACTCTACACCACTGCAAGCTGACACTCTGCAACACTGCTCTGGCCGCCACTATACTCTACACCACTCTGCTTTGTACTACTGCATTTTGCACCAATATACTCTATTCCACTGCATTCTATGCCACTCTACTCTGCCCAATGCCACTCTATGCAACTGCACTCTACACCAGTGCACTCTAAACAACTGCACTGCCCTTTACTCTGCACCACTGTACTCTATGCCACTGTTCTCTGTACCACTCTACACCACTTCACTGACACTCTACTCTGCAACTCTGCACTCTACAACACTCTACTCTATCCACTGCACTCTAGGCACTATACTCTACTCTACACCACTCTACAATACTCCACTCTGCACCACTCTACACCACTACACTCTATGCCACATGAGTCTACTCTGCACTCTATGACACTGCATCACTCTGCATTACTGCACTCTCTGCTACTCTATTGTATGCCACTCTACTCCACTGCACTCTATGTAACTCTACCCCATGCCACTCTATGCCACTGCACTCTGCGCCAATGCACTCTAAACAACTGCACTGTACACCACTGCCCTCTACTCTGTACCACTGTACTCTACGCCACTGCTCTGTGCCACTCTACTCCACACAACATCACTGCACTGACACACTACTCTGCAGTGTTGCACTCTCCACCACCGTACTATACACCAAAGGACTATGTACTACTGCATTCTATGCCACTGCACACTATGCCACTCTACTCTGCATCACTCCACTCTACAGCACTTTGCCCTACTCTGCACCACTCTACACTACACCACTGCACTCCCTGCAATGTGAGTCTACTCTGCAATCTATGCCACTGCACCACTCTACACTACTGCTCTCTCTGCCACTCTATTGTATGCCACTCTACTCCACTGCACTCTATGCCACTCTACTCTGTCCCATGCCACTGCACTCTAAACCACTGCTCTCTACGCTAACGCACTCTAAACAACTGCACTGTACCCTACTGCACTGTACTTTGCACCACTGGGCTCTACGCCACTGCTCCTATGCTACTCTACCCCACTCCACACCACTATGCCACTAGCTTTAAGCCATGCTGAACAGCAGCTACTCTGGTGTATAACATGGCTAATGGCTAAAACACATTAACAAAGCCAATAACTCTTTCGTAGATGAGACCTATTGCTTTGCCAATGTTTGTTAGTACTATGAGTACCGAAGTACCTGAAAGAACTGTAAAAAAATACAATTGCATCATAATAAAGGCTGCTACAAAATGCGCAAATACATTTTGGTTAAATTAAAAAAAAGTGCTTCTCAAATACAGATTTGAATAATATACAGTTTATACCTAGTGCTAAAAAAATTATAACACTAGATTAAAACCACACACTCCACAGCTCACCTTGGAACACCATTACAATGCCTCTCTGAAAGAAATATCTTTGCCACCAGAAAACTTCAAGTGACTCCTTTTAGTAAAGTCAATGAAGGTTTTCAAGACCCTTTGTATTTGCAGATTTACCAGTTGCCCACATTTGCATGTCTTTAGGGAAGGAGACCCCCTGGCAAAAAGGCCTTTTCTTATCTGTCTGCCCCTCCCTCTCTCAGAGCACAGGAGAACCCCTGCCTTCCAGCCCAGCTGGGGAAACTCCTCTGCCCATAATTTCGTCCTGCCTCTGTTGCCCTTTAGGTGAAAGGCTAAAATTACAGACAAATGCAGTCTGTTAAAGCTTTCATCACGGGCAACTGACAGCAGGGCGAAATTACAGAGAGTCCGTGAAATTTACGGACGGGTGGTCACCCTAGGGGGCCTAAGGGGCAGTAGAAAGAGAAAGGCATGCGGATTGGTAGGGGTACTAAGTGAGGGAAAACACAATATTTTGTAAAATGACTAATATTTTTGAGGACTTCAAATACTGTGAAGGGAAAGTGTGTGTGTTCTGTCTGAATGTATGTAAACGTTATTGGTGAAATCTGCAGACATCACGCCATTCCCGACTATTTATCTGAAAATTCGTTTATTACAGGGTAGCGCCCCCCCCCCCTCCAAAAAAAAGCTACGCCCTTGCTTCAATTCCAACTAGCCAGTCTGAACACACTAACGTGCTCGCGTGCATCCCCAGGTGTAGAAGAACCGCCTCAGGAAACAGCTTTTAGCATCATCCAATGATAAATTAATGAACGCAACTAATGGGCACGCGGCAGACCGCGGGAACTCATTAAGAGGCATGCTGGGTAACCGGCGGGGACAGCACTACAGTCGTCTTTCAGACCCTATTCTGCTGAAAGTGGGCTGCCGAAGATGTGCTCGACCTGCGAAGACGAAGAATCTTGATTTACAGCTCTGAGGTAGGTAGAGTGTTAAATTATCGGTCCGCGCATCTTTTAGTTGTATTTTTGCTGATAACATGTAAACATGTGACAGCGTGATATTATAATTAGCTGCCTTTTTGTTAACTTAAAGTGCACATGGTAAAAATAGGCTGTGTTTCCTCTTTTTGTATTGTAACCTGTTCTTTATCTCATTTACTTTTAAAAAGGATGCTTTCTGTTGCGCTGCTTTGGGAGTAAACTTAGGAATTTGTATTTTTTGTATACGCTGGCTATACTTTGTTTTAGAATTCATGATGTAAATGTAAGCAAAGTGCACGACAATACAAGGGACCATTAAAGACAGAAACACTTTTTTACCTTATTTGGTTGTGCATTAGCGCAATTTTACATAAATTCAATGGATCTTTTTTTATTTAACGTGCTCCAGAACTGAGCATAAAGAAGCTATTTTATGGGTAAAATGGTTGAAGCTGAGTCTTGTAAAAAACACCATAATGATGTACTTGTTATGTGCCTTTGTTACAATTATGAGCGGAATTTCGTCTTATATAAAAAAAAATCACTGTTTGAGTAAATTCGCTTTTCTGTAGACAGTTCCGTAATTGTTGTACGCTAGAATACACATCTGGTTCAGGATTGCATAAGTAGGCACAAGGTTTACATATATGGGTTTCGCTCTGCCTCTGGAGGGTGCCTCGAGACATCCCACAGAGAACTTCAATCTGCCACTGCATCTCACTGAGGCGTGTCTAGGGAATGGGTATGCAGGGAGGGGAGGGCGCAAGGGGATGGGGGGGGGGGTGTTTGGATCCTCCATGCACTCATTCAAGATGCCGAACTCAGGGCACACATGCACTGTGCACCTGTCAGCCAGCATGCAATTAGTGCATCCCCCAAGGTCCTTTTTGGGCTCTAGCCAAGTGTGTAATATAGTGCTGGTACATGGACAATGGCGACCCCCCATTTATATCCGGTGATGGCGTCATGCAAACAAATGACCGACACATTCACAGTGCCTGTGTGTGAAATGCGCGCGCTCACAATGTATTGCAGGAGGGCCCGCGAAAGCATCCGTTGCTCCTTCTGTAGTAGGAAAGTTTCGAGGAAGCGAAAAATTGGTTATAAATACTCAATGCGCTCCTGAGACAAATGGTAATGTGGCCCCGGAACATCAACATGGCCACATGCAATTCGCCGCTTCATTTCAGCAGAGGTGGGTGAATTTCCTACATGGAAAATGAAAGGTGGTGATTCTGCCGATGTTTCCTTCCTGCGGAGCGCAATTGGGTGTGATCTACTGATCTGTGCGCTAAAAAAAAAAACAAGTGCTTTTTAGAAGAAAAATCAGGCTTTAGCAAATGTATTTGCTGTAATGCCAAGAGCATTACTGTAAATACATTGCCCAGACCCCTGAAAGTGCACATCAACGCACCTTCCACATAGGAGAAGGGTCTGAACAGCGCCTCGCGGCAGGGTCCTTTTAGCGGAAAGGCATCACACTTCAGCTCCGCTGCTTGGAAAGTTTCTTTGAAGTGCACTGTTTGAACAGCCATGGTAATTAACACAATGTAATTACAATTAGGTGAGTTACAATGACCAGCCCCTGACTGTGGGGGGTGGCACAAGAATGTCTCTTTCCTTACTCTCCTAAATAGCCAGAAAGTAGTTTCTCCCCTTTTCCAGTCCAGGGCAGGCACAGACTGGAACAGCAAAACAGTTTCGCCTCTTCCTATCATGGATGGAACAACCGCTGGCAAAGCCAATAGGTCTCGGCTGACCACGATCCATCGGCCTTGTCTATGTTTTGTTTAGCCATGTTGTATAACAGTGAGGCTGAAAGTCACTGTAATGTATGGTATGGTTTAGCATGGCTTGGTCTGTCATTGTGTAGTAAAGCATAATATGGTATAGCTAGCCATCGTATTGTATGGTGTGGTATGGCTTTTATGATATGGTATTGGTATGGTAACCTATGGTATGGTACAGCCTGTTGAATGGTATTGTATGGTATGGTCAGGGCCACTGGAGTTATGAGATTGTGCGGCCGCTGCAATTTTTGCATTATTAGAGATGTGCTGCAGTTGCCATATAATCCATCATTTGCCACACAATCTGCAGATTTCAACAAAAAAATTGTTTTTTAGCTCAAACGGTTCAAAAGTTCCTAAAAATGTAGCAACACTTGTTGCTTTGAAGTGACACAAGCCCTTTACAAATTTTGACTAGTCACATTTCTGTTGCTTTTTGCCATATTTGGGTGTTAAACTGCGAATAATGAGGTGCAGCCACTGCCCAGACAGTGCTACGAAGTTTAGAAACGATGAACTAATGGAGCAATACTAGCACAAAAAGCGCTGCATTATGCCACATAATTTGCCTTTTCTTGTTGCATAATTTACTCAACCCTGCTGCATAATTTGGTCCTGTCTTGCTGCATAATTCCAATGGCCTTGGGCATGGTACAGGCTGTCATTGTATGGCATGGTATGTGGTGGTTTGGTGTCGCATGCCATTGTATATTATGATATCGGTGGCCTGTCACTGTAAAGCATGGTATGGTATGTCTTGTCTTTGTCATAGTATAGTATGGTATGATAATAGTGAGTGGAGTCAAAAGCCACAGAAACGAAGGATGAGAGGGCGGAGGGCAAAGGCACACAGGTGGAGGGTGAGAAGAAGTGGGTAAGGGCAACATGGGTGGATGGAGGGAGAGAAGGCAACATGAATGAATAACACGTCTGTAATAGACCTAAAAAAAGTCAGAAAATATAAATGAGATGGGCACCCTGAAAATAAACATTTTCAAGCATGGTGTAGCTTGTTTGAAGCAGTAGAAAAGACAGAGGTACAGAGAAAGGGGTCAGAAGCCACCAGGATGGAAGGTGGGGGTGCAAATGTATCATGGACGAATGGAAGGAAGGTGTCAGGGGAAGGGCAAAGTTACAGGGACCGAGGGTGTCACAGAGGGAGTTGGTAAAGGCAACTCAGTGGAAGAAAAAGCAACATGAAGGAATATAATTTCTGCAATACAACTAAAACAACAAAAGTAAAACAAATGTGAGTGACGCACACTCTGAAAATAAACTTTCTCAAGTATAGTGTAGCTTGTTTGAAGTAGTAGCAAAAAATGAGATACAGAGAAGGGGGTCAAACAGACAGAGGGAATGAGGGTGGGATGGATGGTGACAAAGGCACACATATGGACAGTAGGAGGGAGGGGTAAAGGAAACAGAGTTGGACGGAGGGAGAGAAGGAAACACAAAGAAATGTCATTTCTGCAATACAACTAAAACAAGTAATAAAAATTTAAGTCACATGCACTTTTCGTTTGGCATGGCATGTCATTGTATAGTATGGTATGGTATGGTTTGTATGGTATACAATGATATTGTCTGTTATTTTATTGTTTAGTATGGAATGACCTGTCATGTATGGTATGGTATGGCATGGCTTATCATTATCTAGAGTGCTATGGTATGGTATGACATCATTATGTAGTATGGTATGGTATGGCCTCTCTTTGTATATTATGGTATGCTATGGGCTGCCATTGAATTGCATGGTATGGTATGGTCTGCTATTGTATATTATGGTATGGTATGGCCTGTTGTATAATATGGTATGGTATGGTATGGCCTGTCATTGTATAGTATTTTATGGTCTGGTGTGGTTTGATATGGTATGATATAGAGAGAGGGCTAAAAAAATACAGGTTTAAAGGGATGGATCAGGTATAAGCAACATGGATGGCAGGAGGGATGGAAGACAACTCAAAGGAATATGATGTCTGCAATACAACTAAAACAACAAAAGTAGAAAAAAATGTATGTGACATTACCACTTAAAAAATAAACTTACTCAGCTGTGGTGTGGCATGTTTGAAGCAGTAACAGATGGAGCTAGAGAGACAGTCAAAAGCCACAAGGACAGAGGAAGGGATGGAGGGTGGCAAACTCACATGGACAGACGGTGGTGAGGAGCGAGTGGAAAATAGCAACACAGACGAAGGGGGGAAGGCTACCCAAAGGACTATTATGTCTTCACTACAAATAAAACAATTACATTCAGAATAATGTGATATGTGGGTTGGAAATGGCACTTTCTGCAGTTTCATCCCCAGACTTTTGCCTTCCTTCTCCCCTTTTTGCTGAGTTCGTTTTTGTTGGCTGTGGGACTATGGGCACTTTCCCACTGCACTGCTAAATAGTGCTAAAGTGCATGTGCCCTCTACTTAAAACATGATAGCACTGGCATATACCCGATTGGCATATTTAATTTACTTATAACTCCCTAGTAAAGTGCACTATATGTACCTAAGGCCTGTAAATTAAATGCTGCTAGTAGGCCGGCAGCACTGATTGTGTCAACAACTTAAGTAGCTCTTTAATCACGTCTTCAGCCTGCCATTTCAGAGCCTTTGTGTGCAGGTTTAAAATGTCATTTCAGCATGGCAAAGTAAACCTTTTTCCAGGCCCAAACCCTTATTTTTAATACATATGTCACCCCTAATGTAGGCCCTAAGGAGCCCCAAAAAGTTGGACATGCACGTTTATGTTTTACATCTACTGGTGGTGAAAAACTCTTAAAATAATGTTTCACTACTGCATGGCCTATCTCTCCGATAGGTTAACATTGCAATTGCCTTATTACATCTTATAAGTGTAATTCACAAACTGGAAGAGATGGACTTTTTATGTTTGGTGTCTCTGGAATCACAATTTAAAATCCTAATATGCTAAATAGTCATTTGGTGCCTACAGCCTGTCTCTGGTCACATGATTGGGTGTAGTTGCAGTTGGGTTTTGTGTATTCCTCCCAGGCAGTTACACAATTGTGGTATTAGATGTGCCTTAATGGGCTATGAATTTACTTTAAGAGGGGTGGAGCCAAGCAAAGCCCACTTGCACCTGAATAGGCTGTGTCCGGTCCACACACAAAGGGCTTAACAACTCTGTATTGTCACTTCAGCCATCTTGGAGCCAGGGCAAGGGAGGAAGGGAATTACTTACACATTAAAGCCACTGTCTAGAAGCTTTTCCCACCTTCCAGAACCAGGGCACCAAAGTAAAAATACAGGACCTCAGACACCACTCCCTCAGTACACTTGTGGACCTGTGGATACTCTGCCAGGAATAAGGGCTGCTGTGCTTCTGGAAGCCTGCCACTCTGCTGGACTGCTGTTTGCTGGTCTCCTGCTTTGCTGTGCTGACCTGTGCCTGCTGCCCTCGTGCCGGAGAGTGAGAAGAACTAGAACTGCATTTGTCCAATCTAGAACTCAAAGTAACTTCAAGGGCTAGTCAACTGGCCTAATGATCTGATGTCTCAGGGACATAACAGACTTCCAGATCACCCTGCTCCTGCACCTGGACTTTGTCATTTGTGAGTCTGTCCTGTTAAGTCGTGCCACCCCAGGCCTGGGCCTTTGGAAGTGAACTTAAGGTGTTTGCTTCAGTGGAACTGATGCCTCACCTGCTGCATGGGCAGAACTGATGCATTGATGCAGTTGAGTGGACAGAATTGATGCATCACTTTCAGAACTGACACTAAAGCGCTACCTTTGGTGCAAAGTTTGCACATCGCTGTTGACATTCTGCATCGCAGCCTCTGCGCCCATCAGAATCAATGCATTGCCACAATGTCGACACAGCTGGAACCTGAACCCAAACTCAACTGCACCTCAGCACTGCTGCATCACCATCTCTGTGTGAGGAACTTCAATAAATCTCCTTGAAGGAGTGGGGAAAATCGGTGCACCTCCCCAACGGTATGGTTCAGAAACCAACACAATGCTCTGCAACCAGGATTTAATGTCCTTTGGTTCAGCGGGCCCATTGGGGGCTCTGTAGCCATCCCGCACTCCGCACAGTCGGCCTGAACTTTTGACTTTGTCCCTGAACAGCATAATCAGACATCCGTGGTCACGCTTTTGGCCTGTAAGCAGCAGTTTACAGCTTATTTTTAAAACAATCATAACTTAAGTTCTACTTACTGGATTTTCATAATGTTGGTCTTGTGTTATTTATTGAATTACGTTTTATTTTTCTAACCTGGTATGGGATCTTTTTGTGTGGTGTTTTCACTGTTTTACTGTTTGAAGTGTTGCACAAATACTTTACACTTTGCCTTCAATTTAAGCCTAACTACTCTGTACCAAGCTACCAGATGGTGAGCACATGTTAATATGAGGTTTGCTTGTGTCTTAACCTGACAGTAATTGTGGTTGCTGCTTGACTAGGCCACACACCTGAGTCAACCAACAACCCGATTTCTCACACATGTACACTCTGAAAATAAACTTGAACGAGCAGCAGAAGAACACTATGTGGGAACAAAACCAGTACTTTGGTCATAGGCCATGGGAGGGGCAGCACACATGAAAAAGAAATAAAACCAGTAGGTGCTAACTAAACAAAAGCAGGTAAATAAAACTGATGAAGCCAACCAGCGGTAAGCAGTGAACGGGTTTGAGCCCCATTTAGGCTAACAAAATGCCCCGTAAGTGACAGCACATGCACTATCTCAGGCGATATATAAAAATCGGAATTTCACCCAACCCTAATTATCAGTCTTCAAACCACAGTGTCAAGATTATGCAGAGAATCAAAGCAGCAAGCCATGTGGAATCTTTTTGTGTATGTGAAATAATTATGGTACTACTACATTTAGTGGAGTTCGCAACAAATGTACAGTCCTACACTGATATACACAAACATGGGTACCAGGACTGCCTCGTTTGCAGGTGCCACCACAATACAAGTTCCACTTCTGATCACCTAATTAATATGCATTAGACTGTTGAACCTGTGGCAGTATTTGTTTCACTGGGCAGTCCTTGTGATGAGAAAAGAATAGAAGCCAGCATGATGGAGCAAGAGAGCAAGGCTACATAATGAGTAGTGCACAGTGCCATGAGGACTGATATACCTATTCCACTGCAATGAAAAGAAAACATTCAGTCTGAACGAGGATCTAACTACTGTATACTTTGCAAACATACCGACATCATCTTACGATGCTAGAAAAGACCGGAAAGATGAGTTATTCGAAACTGCTTCCTTAATGGTGTGCGGAGATAGGTTGGCTGTCCCCAACTGCTCACGTATTTGCTCGATGTTTGTATGTCTGTTGTGCTTCTTCTATGAGTGAACCTGTATCAAAACCATAGTCACAAGAATAAACCTTACAAAATCAAAAAGCTACAAAACAAGGCGATAAAATCTTGGTGGCTGTTCTTAACATTGAAGTGTTACTTACAGGAAAGCAAGACCTGCAGGCAGGAGTGAAGGGTGTGGGATGAAGTAAGGTACATGTGGTCTCTGAGATGCAGGAATGTAATAATTCAGAACTGCAGTGAGACTGCTGTTTAAGAAGACAAAAAGACTGCAAAATGTGAAGGAAACCATATAAAGGATGCTAGTGGTAGGAAAATAGTGGCTCAGTCAGAGACATTTGTATAGCTTTTCCCCGACGTCTCATGTAGCCGGCAAAGTGTTTTACATGTTACCTTATACATTACATCATCTGAAAACGTGAATACCTTATGTATTTTCGCACATTTCATGTTTAATGGGACTTTGACGGTGTAAGTAGTTGGTGTAAACGATCAAAAATGTGAGAAAGGAAGTTTTGATCTAATGTGCACTTGTTCAGGGTATATCTCTTTCATAAGTGCTTTTTATGGGCAAGCGCAAAGTGCTCCAACCATTCTGTAATCTCTCTTTGGGCTTCAAACCACGCCCATGCCAGGTCAGTCACTTACATTGGTTAATGGGCTTGCCTTTTAAAATCCGCTTGCTTTCATTTGTAAAAAGCATGTATACGTCATGCCTTTTCCGGTGTTTAGCCCACCTACACAGCACCGGTAAAGTATCAAAAACATACGGGGCTCGATGTTTTCAGCCTGGAGTTCGGACTACTTTATCTGTTTATTTTCCACGCAGTGCAATCGCGCTGCATTTTACATAGTGCGATCGCGCTGCGTTTTTTTTTTTTGCTTTACAGCGCTAATAGCTCTAACTCGGACAAATGCGAGACCCGCTGCATTGAAAATGCTTGTTTAAACTCTCCGGTAGTTGGGTCGATTGTGCGTTCTGGTGTGACTGGGAACTGTGCGTGGTCCGCATGTTTAATGAAACTTTAGCGCTCCTCGATAGGGTTGGAGGGGGCTACATCAAACCAACACATTAAAAAATGACTTTGAGATGGAAAAGGGTGGGATAGGTCTGTAAAGTAAGAGGTGTCTCATCTCCCTCTATCATTTGGACAGCCAATGTCAAAGAACCAGAAAATAAAAAAGAGTGAACGAAAAAACACGTCCAATGAAAGAAAATGGAGCTGTCTGACCGAGGGATTTGGGGGAGCCATTACCTATACTAGGAGCCTCCCCTTCTCTTCCTGGGCGATCGAGACCCTGTATAAGACAGACAATCAAAGTTAAAACTCAGTAAATAATTTACGTGTTAGCTGTGACTTTCTCTGTGGTGGCATATCTCTTAGTCTGCTAATCAGATTTAATGTTAGACTCTTCATATTTATGTTTGGGTGAGTTTATCAGCCATAAACTGGTTTGACCTTAGTTTTGATTTCTTCTTCATATAACGTCCTCTGTAGTATTATTTCTGCAATTATTTACTTTTGCAAATCCTGGACAGGAATCTGTCACCCTTGGAAAGCCCCTGGGTATACGGTCTGTCTGCAGGGTCAGACAGTGACTAAAAATAAGCCCAGGCACCAAAATCAGAGTGGACCTCCATTAGCGAACCCGACAGCTGAAAATCTGGCCCGCATTTGCGAAGGAAGCATGGTACGTGGGTATTTTACAAAGTATTGGAAACTGCATGAATTCGTGTTTGGTGCAGGCAATGCTTGTCGCTATATCCTATATCAGTGAAACCGGCAGGAAACAACAACACACCTGGCCTAACACAGGCCCACAAACTGCTAAAAAAAATCGGCCCACACACTGATCTGTGAGACTAGCCCATCAGGCACTGTCTGATTGCCCCTATAGGCCAGTACGACCATGTCTTACAGTCTTCTTCACAGTTATCTTGTATCAGCTGAGTCAGGATCTGGCAAGGTCCCAATCTCCATCTATCCATAGTCTACTTACTAGGTACCATAGGAGATTGTAGCAGACAGTACACCATCATATTAATTATCCATTGATTAACTCCTCATTTTAAAGCAAACATGTATCTCACTTGAACTTCACATGGCATTAGCACTCCTCACAGTGGGAAGGCTAAACAATTGAAAAACAAGTGGGAAACCTAAGTCTTGAGGAGGTGTCTGAGAATTGAAAAACTCACATTTAATTTATGATATGATAGAAATTATTTTCGTAAATAATACATCAAATAAATGTATTTACCATCAACGTATTTTTGACAGTAGCTCTATGCATGATAATATGGTAGTACTTAAACTCACAGAGTGACAAATGTTTTTAATGGTCTGTAGTGGAGGTGATTCTGACATCACAATCACAGTACATGATATGAAACTTAAAATACACGTATTGGTATATTTGTGTAGCCCTTATACACTACACGCATGGCCACTTTGAGGACCAAAAAGTCACCCTGCAGCTAAATATATGTTTAGTCATGGAATATGTTTGCAAGTTGGTAACTCTCATACTACAATCAAAGATAAGACAAATCTTTCGCAGAAAAACCCTAAGAAGGTAAAGATATACATTATTCATCCAGCTCACAGCTGATCCATGGCACGGGTTAAACTGTGTAGAGCTACGGTTCCCCTTAATGTAGTTATTCTTTCATCCTCCCTGCTCCTAATCGAAAGGCTGCCAAGTCTGAGAGTTTTACTTTTAATCACTTACTTCCGCCTTCCTATTTTAGTTCCTCCTTCCTATTTAAGGTGCTCCTTGAGAGAGGCAACATTCAACAAGTTTGCATCATGTAGGGAGCTCGGCTGGCATATTGTGGCCACTACAATAATTATTTAGCCTCATGAGCCCTAAACAAAGAATCCTTTTTTTACAATACACATAAACAAACTCAGGCACAGGACATAATGGAATTGACCCAAAATGACTCAAAAGTTTGTCATGGGTCAAAACCAGGGACACAACCGTGAGCTTTGTGTTCACAAGTCAAACAACTTAGCCACCAGACCGCATGCCCTGGAAATAACTATGCTGCACAGCGTTTTCACATTTCACAGCTAGTTTGCTTCAAAGTATATTACACGTGTCCAAATTATCTCTTAGTTAATGTGTGTAACATCAACTCTGAGGCTCTTAGCAACTGTTTAATGGTGAGACGTTTAGAAACTCATTAACTTCATCGTCTAAATACACCTTCATTTGGCAAACGCTTTAAACTGTCCTAAATAAAATTGATTTTTCCAGCAACTCTCCTGAGATGCCCTGTCCTGTGCTGCTCTCTCCAACAACCCATATGTTACATGATTTATGACATGCAGTCACATTGCACATCTAATATGCAAAGCTTTCAGGGAAGCATGTTCTCCTGCAATATTGTTATTGACGATAAACCAGCCATTATGTCAGCCTGATGTGCTGTGTTTGTCTCGCTCATTTAGTTTCTAGGAAACCTGGCAAGAATTGTACCCATGAGACTGTCATCTTCCGATTTTTATTTTTATTCAATAGTTACCCACAGTCATTTGAAATATTCTGAAAACGTCTGCTCTACTTTTATTCTTTATGAGATCCTTCCATCTTAAGTATATCAGTGATTAGTCCAAACCGCACTATAGCTAGCAGCAGATCTACATTTAGAATAATGCGGATCGACAATTGGTACATTAGGTTTACACTTTTATTGTAGTATTTTTTAGTAGGTTCTCAAGAACTGGAATTCTATAGCGAGCAATTACAGAAAGTGTGATAAAATTTACTTCTGCGTCATTATTGTTTGTGGCATTGGGTGAAATTACATAAATTAACTAGGCCCGTGCAAAATATAAATTGCGTGCCATAATTTGAGGAATTTAGCATTACGGTGATTATTCCTGAATTTACACCATGTCACGTAATTATCTGACTTATGCAGCAAAATATTAGTGTAGGGAACAGGGACAATAATAGCACTTACCAGAAAGCAAGTCGCTGTTGTTCGTCACAGCACTTGCATTTTTGGTGGTATTCTTTAGCGTGAAATGTCTCTTCACATCCAAAATGGACACGCGGATCCATTTTGCGCTAAAATATAGCAGCAAGTGCAAGATTTACATTTCGCTTAATTTTGTGTAATTTTCCCTAAATTTCAATTAACTACACAAAAACGAATTGCATAAATTTCACGTACCACTAAAATTATGAGCCCCACATTCAAAACATGGAAATGACCATGGTATGCATAGGATTCCCCAGATTTTTGCCTTCTTTTGCTAAAACTGTTTTTTTGGCCATAGGCCTCTGCAAACTTTACCCCTGATAACCAGCGGTAAAGTGCTTATGCTCATTGTGCTCTTGCTATCAAACAGGTTTTTTTTTCCACCCGATTGGAACAGTTGATTTACTAGTAAGTCCCTAGCATATAGTACTACATGTGCCCAGGGCCTGTAAATTAAATACTACCAGTGGGCTGCAGCACTCCTTGTGCCAACCACTAAAATTGCACTATAAGAGCTTGTCTTCAGACCTGCCACTGCATCCTGGGTGTGCAGTTTTAAACCACAATTTCAACCTATCAAAATTACCCCATTACAGATTTTCTATTACTATAATGGAAAAGGTACTTTTAGAAAACTGTCTTGTTCCTGCCTAAAACCAAAAGCCTTTCTTCCAGTATCTGTCACCTTACTAGTGATAGCTCCCATGTGGTGATATGTGTATTGCTCTCAAAAAGGGGCCTTGATATGGGCGGAAAGTTTCCCTGCACAAAAGAATGGCTTGAGGGGTATGGCCAGCCCCTTTGTGAGCTTCAACAATGCCTAACTTGTCACTAGCAGATGACGCTTACACATAGACACGCCGCTCTTGTATCTTTCTAGACATATTGCCACCCCTTCCAGGCTGGCACTGTGCATAAAAGTGTCAGCCCCAGAACCCTCCTCAGAATACTCCTGTACCTGAGAAGTATCAGAAGAAGAACTACCCTACTCTCTGAAGATCCTGAAGGAAAACTGAACCTGCTTGCCATGACTCCAGGACCCCAGAAGTGACCCCAGAAGTGACCTTCTGTTTGAGCTACAGTGAGCTTCCAGATGCTCTTTCCTGCTTTCAGCTTACAAGTCCAACTGGACTTGCCCTGATCCCCTCTGCTGGCCTCTGTGTTAATGAGCACTGATCTTTAAGTACTCTCTCCGAGGTGCTGGATGCCTGGCTGTGGTCAAGGTGTGCTCCTCCCTGCCTAACTAAAAGTTTCACCAGGATCAACACCAAGCACTGACGCCAAGCAGCACCCGACTGAAAGCTCCTGCGGCTGGACTCTGAGCCGCACCCTATCAACGTTGACAACCTTCATCAACGGTTTCACCAGGCCGAATGCTAAGCAGCCTCTGAGAATTTGGGCACTGGCTCCCCATCATCGTCCCCACTGAAGACTTTTAACCTCCCTCACAGTCTCTAAGTCTGAAGTTAAACTTTTCATTGGGAAAAACCTGGTTCCTCTATCCACTCAGCAATCAGTCACGGTCAACCTTTACTTTTAACTTCGACCCAGTCTAGCATGACCCGATACCAATAGTTGGTTCTTTGTGCTTTTAGGTGCTATTTGTAAACCAAACTTAAAAAATTCAAATCTCCATTTCTACTTATTGGATTTCTGTTGTTTTTAATGTAGGTTTAGTTATAAAGTATCCCTTATTTTTCTAAATTGTTTGGGATTTTTCTTGTGTTGCGTTATCACTTTATTATTGTTTGAGTACTGCATAACTATTTTACACATTGAATCTAAGTTAAGCCTGACTGCTCTATACAAGCTATTGGTGAAGTGAAATCAAATTTTGTTTAGTGACTTTACTGGTACACCCTTAATAGGATTGTGATTGTCATTTGAGTTGGGCTCCCTATCCTCCCAATCAGTAAACTTTCTTACTGTGGCATGGAGCCTTCATGTTGCATTTCCAAGCACATACTTGGTGGTGGCAAGTGAAGCAGGGGTTTTCTGTTACGGTAGTAATTTCTGCCCTAGTGTTACAACTTGGAATAGCTGCAGCCTGCTTCACAGCCTCTTGGCCTTCTTATTATACTAATGATATTTTAGTAATGAGTTTATTTTTGTTTTTGCTACTTTTATTTCATTACAGAGATACCTGACCAAGGAAATACCTTCATACAACAAAATATATTTGATTGTTTCTGTAAAAAAATTATAAACAGTAGTTCTTTTGAGATTATTACAAGAGAAATTGACTGAAGGGCTACAGAAGCTAAAATATTATTGGATTGTTTAAAGATTAAAGTGATAAATCATAGGGTTTATTTTAGATTTAGTGATAGTATAATGGTTAGGTTTTAGTTTAGGATAGGATAAGGGAAGCAATGTTAGAGCTTGATTCAGAGTTAGATGTAGTATTAGGATGAGTAACCTGTTTAGATTAAATTAAAGAAAAGATGGAAGATATATATTTTGTTGCAAATTAATTTATTTTAGCACTTGCATTTTAAAGTTCCTAATATTAGGACAACAAAAAATAAGGTTTGCCTGTTAAGGTATGTCTCTGTCACAGTACTCTTTATAATGAACTAGGGTATTTCTATAGAGTTTAGTGGAGAGGGCACTCACCCACAAACCTGGTGGGATATTCTGTCTGACAAAATTATTTTATCTTCACTCTGTCTTGTGTAGGGTGGACCCTCTTGTTCTTATTGGTGTGCTCCTGCTGGCTCTGCCTTACGCCAATGCCACAATAGGTTTGGGCTATCAGTGTAGGAGAGCGGACAGTTTCATGTCATGTTTTTGTGTTCGGGACACCATGAATTGCCAGGCAGTTCAGAGTAGATAAAATGAGAAATGACCTCAACACCCTTGCAGAAAATTCCCATGGTGTTATGGTCATTAGTATTTCGTTTTACAAAAACAAACTTACAGTTTGGGAGTTTCTTTTTGTAAAACAAATAAGTGTGTTCAGAGACTGCAAGAAACCTGGTGACAGCTCACCAGACTTTTAGTGCCTTGACAGAAGCTGTAAAGGTGGCAGCTCCTTTGAAGGCACAGACGTCTTAACCAAGCCAGTGGCAAACTTTAATTATGAAGGTGGTAGTCAGGCGATTGACGGAACTTCTGCTCCTCTCTAGCTATGATTTTACTGGGTATGGATGTGTCAGGGGCAAGATTAGTATGAATAAATTGTGTGTTTTCAAGCGTGTTTGTCAAGTAAGTAAAAAGATAATGATGGTCCCAGGTGGCCACCCAAGGGAGAGAGCATCAAGCTGGTTTGGCATGTACGGTTGCTCATAAAAAACTTAAAGCTGAGTTGAACAAAAATGTGTATACCTGCAGCTTTTCAAGCTTGCAGATTAGCACACAAAAGTCCCTTGTAAATAGGAAGACCACAATTAAGGATACGGCATGGGCCTCCATCAGCTTTCCAGTGCAACTAGAAATAACCAGGAAGTTTGGAGAGTAGTTAACTCCCCTTATTTTAGAGACACTTCAGTACAATGATTAGCAACATTTATTTTACCCTCACAGAAGGTAGAGGTCTTTAGAAGTGTATATTTACCTTTAGCTGCCATAGCTCTTGGTAATGACAATTCAGGAGTTTTCTTTGAAAACCTGCTCTGACCATGGGTCTTCAAAGTGTTAAAGATTAAGGCTGCTATGAGAGCTTAACAGGGAAGGCATCAGGACGCAACAAAGTTCCAGTTGATCTCTTTAAAGGCAGCCTTGGGGCTTGGTAAATCCAAGCGTTTTAGGACCATGACAGAGACTTAACACCCGGGGTCCTGGACTAATTTGATAATAGTTCCAATTCATAGAAAGGGGATCAGGCTAACCCCGTATGCTACAGACCAATCTCCCTATTGGACTCTTTAGCAAAAGTAGGAAGGAGGGTTCTGCTGTAGAAACCGAATTATGGGACCATGATAATTGTATTCTATCAGATGCTCAATACAGGTTTCACCAGGATTTAGAAATCACTGAACAGAGCCTTCATTTGTATATGCTGATCTCAAAATTCTCAATTTTGAGGACTGGGGCTCTGAACCTGTCTCTGGCTTTACTAGACCCCTTAAGCATATTTGACCATGTAAATAGGACAACAATTTTAGTCAAAGTGGTGGCTTTGGATGCTGATGTTATTAATAATTATTAATTTCTCGATGGGGTTGCAACTAACACTATGTCCCCCATGCGTTATGTCCCCAAGGGTGAATGCATGGACTCTTTCAAGATCAGCATGGGAGTCCACCAGGGCTGTGTCTTGACCCCTTTCCTCTTTACCCTCTACAATACAAATCTTGAAGTCTCTTTAAGAGACAGGGTTCAGGACATCCCCCACTGCCTTTACTCCTCCATGGAGACGATGCTGTTCTAATATCTCACACCACAAATGGGCTTCAATTGTAATTGATTCTTTTGGTCAATTTATGGAGGATCTTGACCTCCAGATAAATCTTGCAAAATCCTGTGATGTCTTGCGGCCGGCGCACGGTAAAAACCAAGGCTCACTTTGTGTGGAACATCCTCTTGCAGAAGGGTAAATCCTTTTAGTATCTAGAGGTCCTTTTTGATTCAGCTTTGAAAAGGGATCATGTATGAAATACAAGAGGATCACAATTTGAGTTAGCGATTGAAGCTTTCTTCAGGTTTTCTAGCAAACTCGGCTCAAAACCCTTATCTGGGATGATTCCCATCTACAAGTGTGACCTTAAGGGATGGGACTTTGGACATACAAAGAGTGAAACAATTTACAACAGATTGACAAGGAATTCTTATGAAGACTCCTCTCTGTTCGTAAAATCACTTCTGATTTCATTTGCCATGCTGATTCGGGTATTAGGTCCTTAGGGACTCTATTAAGTTACAGCCACTCACTTAATAGCTTTCAATATTGGATATGCTCATCATATTCCCTGGCTTATATATATAAAAGATACATTTGAAACAATTTGAAACTCCAATATTTTTTCAAACCTTCAGTAAGACCAGGTTGATAAAAGAGAGGCACTTCTTGTTACTGTATCAAACGTTTATCACAGATTCCTTCCCACAAGATATATAGCTCAACAGTGTATGTCATTCCAACCTTCCTAGAGAAGGGTCTGTGGCATAAGCTGTTATCCTCTGTCCCTGTGATAATCGTTCGGCTCACAGTACTACACGCTTTTTTCATAATTTTCCAAAGCAACCTAGGAAGCGATTTATACTCCCATTGTTGCAAGAAGGTACTTTTAGGTGATGCAGTCCTGCTATTTTAATTTTACTAGAATCTATCACAAAAAATGTGTATATGTCTATAGCTAGGTATGTCCAATATGTTTAAAATTAAAGATGCAATGAATTACACGAGAGATGGTGGCAGAACAACATGCAGGCACAATTGTGTCTACTTGATACTTTTAAGTATGGTTTTATGACTGGATGTTTGTAAGATGATTTTTTTATATGGATTTTAATTTGTTCATGTATTATTTACCGAATTTGTTTGCCAAATAAAGATTAAGTAAATTAACTGAAACTAAGTGTGTTTACATTAGTATAGGTAAGCCGAAAACTAATTTACTTGGCCTTGGGCTGGCTACACTGAAACATGGCTTTGGACATTGTACCATGTGCATGTTTTCATTCACAACATGTTTTTTCTTTTCTGTGTAAATTAGAAGAAATTGTGCTGTAACAATTTAAATGGTCCAGAAGAAGCCTCCTGCCTTGCCAGAGGAACATATGCAAAATGTGTCAATGCTGAAGACAGAAGGCTGGGGTTGGAGCAACTAAGGGTCATAAAGGATTTCTCCAGTAACAAAAGGGAATGCTGGAAGGCAAATAACCCATACCAAATTTATCCTGGTTCCCAAAAAAATCAGATTTTTCATAACTATCCACCCAGTCATCTAAGAACATTGCAGTTCTGCTCCTAGAACATTCGTGGCTTAAGGACTGTCGGACAATGATAACACACTCCAGAACATCAGTAAGAAGGACATAATCTGTTTTCAGGAAACCTGGCAGTTAGCCCCAACAGCCCTAACTGCGTGGCTGGATCACCTCAAATTCTTTGCACCATCTGAAACATCCACCAAGGGAGGTCACCCCTCAGGCGGGGTTTCAGTCTTAATTCAGAAAACAGTGGCAATATAGGTAGTAGTTTTGACCAGTGTCCTTGGAGCTTATATAAATATAAAACTAGTATGACCTATCAAACAAAGCCCTAGGGGTTTGCTACATATCATCATATGGTGTATTTATATCAACCCAAAGCAACCAAAGGAAAAAAACAGGTGTGGCGGAAGTGGCACATACCATAGGAACTCTCAGAGAGACACATCTGGAGGCTATGTGGCTACTCGCTGGTGATTTAAACATGTTTTTTCTTAATTCTGCTGTGCTGTCAATCTGAGATCAAGAGGATGACCTTTGCTGGTCCAATCCCAGAATGAAACCAGGTACAATCAATAAGGATGTTGCAGGGAACAGGTTCACCACCACTATTCAACTAGATGTGAGGATATTAAACAGCAGATGTTCCCTAGATATTCCTCCAGCCTGTACATTCACCTCGCAGAGTAATTAATCATTAATAGATTAGGGCCTCAATACAAGTTTGACATTCAGACAAGCTGACTGCCATACAAGTTGGGAAGACGCCACCGTCACACCAGTGGTGTCAACCCCGAGCTTTTTACAATGTTCTCTCTGGGCTGACCAGCGGGAACATTGTACTATACATTCCTGTTGGGTTGACTGGTGGGAACAATGCTACAATATTGGCCCAGGCTCCTTTAAGTGAGCCAAGGCTAATACCACAGCACACCAGACCCTTCAGAATGCACACTGTCTGCAGTTCAGACAGTGTGCATTCTGATGGTGCTGGGCAGTGGGGGCTCTGCACTGCCCATGCCATGGGCAATGGCAGTGCAGAGGCCTCCCTGTGGCACCCAGCATTGACTTTCTTCCAGCCTTTCCATCGCGGGGTCCCCGCCCTGGCTAATTACAGCTCCAATTGCTGTTCTCCACTTTGGGAACCATGTCCCTTGGGTGGACAGTAGTCCCCTCGTGGGTCCGCTCCCCAGGTTTGTAATGTGGCTGTTGGACCACCACATCACCGCGAGGCTGGCAGTTCAATGACCGCCAGCCTCTTAATGAGGCCCTATGTTTGGATGTCAACTCAGCACTTTAACCAAGTAAGTGGCTTTGAGATGTTCCCTGACCTAATCAGTGTTGATGCTATGTTAGTTTCTTGCCTTTCAATG
Source organism: Pleurodeles waltl (assembly GCF_031143425.1). Taxonomy (NCBI): domain Eukaryota; kingdom Metazoa; phylum Chordata; class Amphibia; order Caudata; family Salamandridae; genus Pleurodeles; species Pleurodeles waltl. The sequence goes on from NC_090450.1 coordinate 169,080,790, forward strand.
AGTATGCCTAGATGGCCCTTGCTCAAGGTAGTTGATGCTCAAGATGATGTGAGCTTGCTGCACAGAGTTAAGTGGAGCACTAACATACCAGCTGAAAATGTTGACATACTAAGAAAATTCCTCATGGCAGACCCTTTGGATCGGGTAGCATCTCCATAACAGTGGCGTACTATGACTACAACATTGTTAAATCAATTATCTCTACCCACTAAAGCAATATGTTCACCTAAGGCATGGCTGCACTGGCATTCAGCCACAGAATTAGAAATGCTTAAGCGGAAGTTGAACAATCGCCTTAGAAGGAGCCAAACAATTAATTACTCAAGTGCACTTATCAATGAGATAAAAAATATAAGAAAGACATACAAAGCAAAGTTATGGATGCTGACCAAACAGAAATAAGAAAAACAGTTGGCAGAGCTGTATGAGGTGTCAAGGCAAAAAAAAAATTGAGCACATTTTAGAGACTTGTCCAACAGAGTTCAAGTGGGATCTGTCTGAAAGTGCAGCCCTCTATATCAGCAGTCACCTGGGTGAATTATGTCTCGAACCTATATGGTACAATTACGGACAGCCAGTCAAAGAGGGTCTGGTTTCCGGGGAGCGGTCCCCATCTAGACATGTGAGCTAAAGGGGAGAGTAAGTGGGATAAAAATAATAATTTGCGATCGCTTATAGCCTCCCTGCAACCAACAGGAGCCCCTGGTCCCAAAAGGCTTCTCGCCAGAATATTCAAAGCAGCACATGAAGCTTGGATGCATATTTTGTGTCCATTTTTCAAGCAATGTTCTTTCACAAATGAGGTTCCGGATAGCTCAAGGGAATCAATACTATCCCTAATACACAAAAAAGGTTCTCCAGATCAACCAGCTAATTTTAGAATAATAGTAAGGGTGGGAGGTGAGCTCTGCTCCGCTGGCGGACCTAACAGAGTTTTTGGCACTGTGGTTTGGCCAAAAAGCCCACTAGCCCTGGAGAGGAGCAGAGCTAACCGCACTAGTTGTAATGTGCCACAAAGCACAAGCGCAGATTGACTGCACTTGTGCTGTGTGGCACATAACTAGTCTGCAGCCCCATTATGGGCCACACAACACAAGCAAAGACAATCTGCGCTTGTGCTGTGTGGGCCCTAACTGGGCTGCATGATTTACCCCTCCTTTCACTGTCCTCAGCAGTCTGGGGGCATAGGGAGGCAGAGAGACAGGCTGCTGACAAGGGGGGCCTTGCCTTCACCCAGCAGGTAAGACTCCATGTTTCGCTTTCTCTTCTATGTGTACAGTGGATCAGGCTCTGGTCATGACAAGATTTGCATATAGGGGGGCCTGTACTTTAAAAAAAGGAAACTTGCAGTCAGAGTTCCACTCAAAGAGAACCTCTCTCCCCAACATCCCTGGAAAAAGGAATTGGTGTTATGGGGTATGGTGCTGAGGCCAGCAGGGGGCATATCAGCTGCTGTGTGGTAGTCTGGTAGCTCCCGCCAGATGTGTGTGGCCTGAGAGAGTGTCTTAGAGCCCAGTGGCAGGCAAGACTAGGCACTTTGTGGAAATACCAGGCTGCTGGTGGTGAGCTGGTTTGCTGCTGACTAGTTGAGGGCCCTCAAGAAAGGGCGGTCTGAGGCTGTCTGTAAGTGTAGAGGAAGCAATTGCAAGGCTGGTGCAAGACAGGTGTGTGCTTGGCCCTCCTTTGCAAGTTTGTGAAGGAGGGCAGTTGGCGAAAGGAAGTGTGGAGACTTGCACCTGATCTCGGAAGCGCTAAGCAGGGTTGGGCCACCTGACCCTGATTGCCGCTTCCGAGATCAGGTGCATGAGCCAGGTTGGTAACTAGCCACTACGCTCAATCCACTGCACACGAAACTCCATGGAATTCTGCAGAGTTTTTAACTAACTCAGAGGAATTCCACAGAGTAGATCTCCGTGTGCTCTGCCAGGGCCTAATTAATTCCCCTTCTTGATGTAGATAGGAAATGCTTTGCAAAAGCCCTCAACTCTGAGCTTGAAGAATGGGCACCAGCAAATGCACTAATACCGATTACACAGTCTGGGTTCAGACAGGGCTGTAGTACTGAGGATAATTTGGCGATCCCTTCTTCTTTCATTGAGGCGGCAAATAAAACGCAAGTACCAGCATTATATGCTGCTTCTATTGACTATACTACTACCTTTGATAAAGTGGATAGATCAAGGCTCTGGCGAGAGCTTCATATTTGGGGTATCCCATCTTCATTGCTTTCAGCCCTCATGAGCTTATATAACCAAAGTTGGGTGGGAGTTAAGGTCTCTGAGAATAGAGTGATGCAAAAGATCTAGACCAATAAAGGGCTGAAACTGATGCATATTGACTGTTTTATTATGTAATCTTTATTTGGCCGACCTAAATAATGCTCTTCCTGGAGTAAACACATTCCCACCTAATTTTACAGGCTTACATCTGCAATGTCAGCAATATGCAGATGATACTATTTAATACGATCATATTGCAGTTGGCATACAAAGGTTGTTGAATGCCTTGTCTCACTATTGCATTGAAAATATGATCTCCATCAATCCCACAAAGACAAAAATCATGGTCTTCGAGTGAAAGAAAGTAAAAAAAAAATGTAAGTTACTTTAGATCAGACCAATATTGAGCAGGTATCTAGCTTCAAATGCCTGGGTGTTAATTTTAATCAGCGTGGCTCACATCGTGGGCAACATGAGGCTATCAAGGGAATGGTTGCAGCCATGAGCATCAGTTTCCAGAATTTGCTGAAGCAAATGTCATGGACAGATCTGATGGCAATTTGTTGAGTAAATGATTTTAAGTTCATCCCAACATTCTCATATGGTTTGTTGATTTTTAAAGACAGTCTTGGTCCCTGGCTAGATAAGGCCCAGTAACGCTGTTATAGAAGATTATTTCAGCTCCTTAGGTGCAACCCTGTCTTCACAAATTCACCTGGAACTTAATTTAAGTAAGCAAGCAATCATGGGGGAAACTAGATTTTTAAACTATTATATCAAGCTAAAGGCGGCTTCCTCCTGCCTATTGAGGGGCCTGGTTTGGTAAAGCACGCAGAATAGTAACTTGGCATGGAATGCCTCTGTCAAAAACTCTAGCCATGCCATGGGTGCTGAAGAAATTATGTTTGAACTTTCCACCAAGTTTATGTGCCACGTTACTCATGAAAATTTGCAAGTCTGAGATCTGAAGATGAAGATCGACATGACTTGGCTGCAAATGCCCACACTGGTTAATGTACCTCCTTTTATCAGTATGACTGTAGGGACACTTATTTATCTTGTCCTCTGAATCTGGGCTTCAAGACCTAATCAGGCTAAGATGCATAATCTTACCCCTAAAAGCATACAAATATGGCTGTCTGAATGGTTGTGAGACCCCACATTGTAGGCTATGAAAGTATAAACTAGAATCATTGTCGCATATAGTATGTCTATGAAAATAATTAAGTGGGTTGAGACGTTATTGGTTGATTCCTGTACTTTGTATTTTAGGGATCAGGAACTGTCAAAACACAATTTTTGCATGCTTAAATGAGGCACATGCTCAGCTAACTGCAAGTTTTAAAAAAAAGTTTTGAAGGATGCTTGAAAAGCTTTGAATATGAATTCCTTGTCATTTGTAAACGTCTAATTGTCAGAGCTCTTCTACTCAGGCATATTGCACTTTCTTTGATTTTTGCACTTCAATAATATTTAGCTTATGTTATGAGCTGCCGGTCGCCGGATTATAGTAGGAAAGACGAGCACAATGCACTTTGCGCCTCATAATTGCGATGTGTGACAAGCCCTCTTCTCTTACACTGAATTAAATTAAGAGGTAATCCATATCATGTGCCATTTTAAGAATGCAGTTTGGGCTTATTTTGAATATTTTCAGAAGTCGAACCTCCAGCAGACTGCTGTCCCCACCAGGAACATGGTTCCCAACTAGCTGACGGTGTTCGTATTTGTGGTCAGCCATGGTGCCTCTGAGTTCAGTGCCTCCTCGCTGTTCACGTGTCCAGTTTCCACCAGCCTTTTCATGGCGGGACCCCACCATGAAAAGGCTGTTGGAATCATAGTGCAGGGTGCCACACTGCCCAGCACCCTCAGAATGCGCACTGACTGCTTTGCAGACAGGCTGCATTTCGAAGGTGCTGGTGTGCTAATGCCCATGACCATGTAGTAGGCAGTGCAGGAGCCCCACAGCCCAGCACCCTCAGAATGCGCACTGGCTGCTTTGCAGACAGGGTGCATTTCGAAGGTGCTGGTGTGCTAATGTATTGTCCTCAACTCCCTTAAAGGAGCCAAGACCAATAATGTAGCACTGTTCCTGCAGGGCTGCCCACTGGTCAGCCTGGTAGGAACATAGTAATACAACAGGAGTAAGGCCATCTCATCCCTGAGAGTTTGGTGGTCGGCTTGTTCTACCAACATTCTCGTAATGAGCCCTTAAGTCTCTCTAAGTTGTGATATAAGAAAGGCGCTTGTGTGATACTTCTACCTAGCACTATGCACCTTAGGTTGTATTATGTAACATTTTGCAGAGGAAGTATCTACCTAGGTATGGGTACTGTATGATCCAGAAATCTTTAAGGATGAAGTTGATGTTTACCTTACTACCTTTGCATATTGTACTATTGTTTTGTGCCTTTATTTAAGAATGATGTATACAATAAGGCATACCATAAGGCAACGTTTGCTGACGTTTTGACAAATTAATGCATCTGGTGTCTATTTTTTAACATTGTTATGGTCTTAATTAGCTAAACAATAAAGCTTTTACCTACTTTAGGGTTGATGTTATTTGCAGGTTGAACTGTGCTTTATTCATATTTTAAGCATGTGTTGTTAAGTAATACAATGTCACTTCACTTATATAGAGGGTAAATATCCTACTTGATTATTAGTTTTGGGATGGTTTCTAGAGTGAGCCTGTTTTACTTAATGAAACTTCAAAATGATAACTGGCTTTTATAAATGTATCTTCATTATTGCAGCCCACTGTGCCACTTCACACCACACAAAGGGCGTTATTCTGTATTGTTGAAAACCTACATAATATGTGGTTTCTGGGAAGTTTCCCAATGATTTTTACTTTTACTTTATAAGTGGAGTTCATGTCAATCTTCTTAGTAAGACCATACTTAGAGCAATTTGAGCATTTACCTTGTTTCATAAAGAGCATGTGTGTATGATGAAATGCTCTCTGACTTTTTTTTAGAATCTTATAATCCATGATTTATGATATTGATGTTGGTCTGAAATGGCTAACCATTTGACTTTTACCGCCTGTAATGATCCTTAATTTTAATTAAACCTTCATGGTTTGCACTTTGAATTTTGTGCTGCATAGTTTTTCCTGTGTTGATTTTCCTTAATTTACCTAGGTTCCCTGTCCTTTAGGATTCATAAATGGCCCAATTTCTCCTATCGTCCCATTTAATGTTAAAAGTGCCAACAGATATTAGTTGTGGAGGATGATTTTAGCGAACCATATGGTTTCACAAAAATTTGTAGAAAACATTGTACACTGAAATTTAAATTTTGAAATTGTTAGAGATAGGGGTCCCATATTTCCTGGTTCTGTAAGTGTGTGAATAATGCTGACACAGCTGTCCTGTATGAAATTTGCAGAGAGTTCCATTACATGAGAATAAATAGGACTTCTGAATTGAGTTTTCCTGCATGCATGGTTTTTATGTGATTGTTATGCACCACCAGGCATGTGACTTGGAGTGAGCAAATTGTTCTGCGGAGTGAAGATCACCTCCACAGATGGCATTGGAGTGGTGTTATGTTAATGTTTTTATGTTTTTATGTGGCACTTGCACAACAATTGTTTCGAAGTCAAAATTGGCACTTGATTGTAATGTTTTGCACGAAAAACTGACATTCTTTTGAATCAAGCATTTGATAAAAATTATTGTGATTAATGTAATTTTTGTTTTTTGTACAAGGTTAGCAGATTCAAAGAGTCCAACACCTCAAGATAAAGATTGAAGGTGTCTGCTATTGCAGTTTTGTGCTGAAGGTGTCTGGTTTTACGGTTGATTATAAGTTAGAGGCTGATAAATCTTTTATGTCTATTTGTCTATGAAAAAAACTTGACTTTGTAGATTAATAGTTGAATTTGGAGAAGTTGTTCAAGGTACTAGTTTAGAAAGAATAATATCATATAAAGAGAAAGAATTGAGATACAACAGTAAAGAAGCAACATGCATGCATGTGATGCATATGAGAAGCTTGAGGATTTGACAGATTAATAATGTGCATTTATATAATAAAACATTTCACAGAATTTCTACAATGGAAATTAGTGAAGAAGAAATGAAAGGAATGGAACCTGTGAGCTTGAGAACACCTATTAGAGATTTACTAAAAAGTAGAAATAGAAATAAATGGGAAGGCTTGAAATTATTTGTAGTTAATTGGTCGAAGAAAGTGAGAAAAACACAGAAATAAAAGAAATTTGAAAGAGAAAAAGAAAATGAAATAAGCATGAGTGATTCTGAATATGACATATGTGTGGGCTATCAATTGAGAGAAGTGCACGTACCTTGGATGAGGAGTGATCTTGTAGGATTAATGAAAGCCTTTCTAAGAGAAAAAAACGTATAGTTGATATATGGAAATAGACACAATGGTCACAATTTCCAAGGTACTTTTGCTAAATTTGCATACATTGTTTGAGATCATTATCCCTAAAGATATGCTGATAGAGTGTGAAGGGATTTTAGGCTGGTCAGATACAGAGCCTCCAACAGTAGCTCCCTATAAAAGTCCTATATTCTGTTGTTATTGAAAAATGTAAATTAGTGATAAGGTTCCGCAGTGAGAAATGCATTAGTCTAAAATTATGAGGTCAATAAAAGAGCGTAAAGAATCAATACATGCATAATATGAGAGATTGATAGAGATTTACAGACAATATAGTGGAATGGAATGGGAGGCATTAGTGGATTTGTCTCAGCGTTTATGTTGGGTTTCTGCCCAAAACAGTTGATGGTAGCACAGAAGCAGTATTTCCACAAAGCTAGTAAGAAAAGTTCTAACATGTCTGATCCTTGTATAGTTCATGGTTCTGTTGCAAAGGCAAATTTGGGCATACAAGTAGTTGATGTACTGAGTAGTCATGTTTAACTCATGCAGACTGGAAATGTTGCTTCACCGGGTATAGAAAAAGATACTAATAATTACAACTTGGGCAGTGCTAACATTAACATGCAGAAAACAGCAGCAGCACCTTGTCACATATGTAAAAAGTTTGGACGGTAAATGCCTTTCTAAATATCATCCAGAAAGAGTACTGAATGCAAATGCTTCCTCAAATTTGAGCATTTAGGATCAAATGACGCAGACTGGGATGACTCAGTCAGTAGCCACAGCCCAAATGGACTCTGTGCAGAACATGCTGAATCAGAGGCAGTTGGAAATATGCCTTCAGCCCCAATGATGCATCATAATATGCAGAATAAAATGCAGAATCTTTAACAGCATTATGGCTTTCAACAAAATTCTTCAGTAATTCGTATAATTTTCCCACAAATTGCTACCTCACTTGGAGTTCCTTCTGGACCTAGTTGGGGGAAATGACAGTGACTGAGTGGGAAGGATATTTCATGCTTGGTACTATCCTAGAAGTAGACCAGAGTGGTTCATATGTTGAGAATAATGGTCACCCAGTATAATTTTTCATTGATACAGGTGATACCCGTTTCACGGCTAGACAGATGAGGGTTCCCAATATACTCTTCTGGGGAAATTAAGTCCAGTTCTAGGCCCAGTTAGTAAATTTCATCTCACTAATAAGATGGCAACAAATATCCATGCAAAAATTGTCCCAATTGAAAATGACCATCAGTTCATAATACGTGACACGAGTATTCTTAATTTGTTGTGATCTATGATGTAAAATTAACTGCATAATTTATGGTACACAGGATTGTGTAGCAAGGAATGCACAGGATGGGGACTTAGATTTCAAACTAAAATCCTTGGTGGAGTTCTAGGAAGTGGTAATGAACTGTATTCATGAGATTACTTTATAAGCGCTCCCTTGTACACCCTTGGCCTGCAACTTAGGGGATACCCTCACCCCCAAAAGATGAAAGCTAGATTTATTGACATAGCATTGATTCTGGCAAAGCAAGAATTGACAATGCATTGGAAGTCTACACAAGGCCCTCAAATGATTAAATGGCAAGAAGAACTGGTTAAATGGCTGGTTTTGAGAGTCTTGAGAGTTCTGTGGTAATTTGAGAGCTGAAAAGAGGGCAGGGAATGATTGAAAGGGCTAGAGCATGGGAACACCTTTTGAATTGCGTGTGGGCCCCGAATGATCATAGTATTTAGCCCTTTTGTAGTCTGACCACCAGTTTTGCTACAGGCACAAATAGATTCTTATCCTTCAAATGGTCGGTGGGATTTCTATCTGACAGTCTCAGGGTTGTCACATGAGATTGGATGGGATCTATAAAAACGTGGTTTTAATTAAGTACATTTGAAGCTATACTATTTACTAAAAGTTGTGACCCAGTAATACTTTTTCCACCTTTAGTGATTCCCCCCAGTTGTTGATTTGAAGAATTTATTAACCAAATGGGTGCTGAAGTAGGTTGATAGAAGTTATGTAATTCCACTGAAGCCTGAGATGACCAGTCAATAGGAGTACCCAGCACAAAAGGCATTGATGGAGGGCCAAAGAGAAAATATATCCTTTTGTGCCTGATCAATAGTTTTATGATCTTGGAGCCCATTTGACTTGTACATAAAGAGTGTACGTGAGTGCAGTGTGAATAAAAGAGACTGATTGGTGAGTGGGGAGGTTTGTTGATATACTGTATTGTATTGTGTTTTTTCTTGGTGTATTTGTTTTAGTTTTGCTTGTGAGATTGATATATAGGTTATTTGAAATATTATATGTTATATGAGGAATTGGTAAAAATGAAATGTTTGAATGTATTAAATGTATAAAGAATTTAGGGCTACATGTAGCAAAGGTCGGATTTGCGACTCGCAAATTGCGACTCGCAAATCCGAATGTAGTATAGTGGCACTGACACTAATAGCAATTCACAATGGGGTCGTAAATGCCCACCTCATGATTATTCATGAGGTAGGTCACAATTTCCGACCCTATGGGAATGGCGGCCATAACAGAGATGGTGGCCTGCTGGAGACAGCAGACCACCATGTCTGTGACTCTGTGACTGCTCTTATATAAAGCAGTTTTTTTTTGTTTTTTTTTAAATGCAGCCCGTTTTCCTTAACAGAAAACAAGATGTATTACAAAAACAAAAAAAGAAACCACTGCCTGCTCTGATTTTTTTTTTTCAGTGACATTCACAAAGGGGAATGGGTCCCCTGGGGACCCCTTCCTGTTTGTGAATGGGTTAACTGTGATTGTTTTGCGACCGCGTTCGCGGTCACAATACAATCATACATGGGACTGCGAGTCGCAATTAGGAAGGGGACACCCCTTCCTAATTGCGAGTCGCAATCCCATTTTGCGATTCAGTAAAAAGTTTAACAAATCGCAAAACTGGGTCTGTACATGGGCAAGTGCATTTTGCACGTTGCAAACAGCCAGCTTCGCTGTTTGCGACGTGCAAAATCCTTCATACATGTGGCCCTAAATGTGTAAAAAAAATGATAAAATGTAAAGAAAATAAATTATCTTTCAGGTTGCTTCTGAATGGATTGACTCCCTAAATAAATGTATAAATGCTAAAGGGGTAGTTCAGTATCGTTGTGTTTATCTTTTCCTCTTTCTCACACCTAGCAATTATTTGTCTAAAAAGACTAAATAGAAATTGAAATGTACTTCCTATCACCTGATGCATTAATTAATATAGGTGCTAAAGTATGTTAAAAAATCTTAGCCAACATTTTATCCAATCACATACGTACACTTGTATCTCCTATGCGGCATGAATTCATTCTAACCACATACACACACCGCGGTTCATGTCAATATATGCAACTTTCATCTTTCATATAGCTGAAATTACTGGCACCCAACAAGTATGATCCTTTTGGATACTGAGAATGTAGTAAAACAGGGTCATATGGCCTTTTCTCTGCTTCTTTATGACCAAAATGGCCTTTTGCCCAAAATGTATTAAAAAGATACCAATCATGAAACACATGTGCATGTATAGTGACATAGGGACATGCTCTAATTAATTTGTTATTCATTATGGCACGGCGCAGGGGTGCCAACTATCGTCTCTTCTACTTGCTTTATATCTCAAACATTCTTATGCAATATGGAAAGATCAAATTGAATCCACCCAATTAGACTGAACATAGAGGTATGTAAAGTAGCAGACTAAGCCAACACTATTGCCATTTTTATCTATGATCTACTTCTATGTAAAAAGTATAAAAAATGAAGCATGTGCTTTTGGAACCTTTCAGGATATTCACTTATTTCTTATAAGATGTAAGTAATATATAAGCATCCTTATGGATTCTGACTGATCGAATGCTGTAATATAGTCAAAATGATTATACTACCTAAATGTGTCTATTTTTAGCCATTCTAATACTGATTTCTATAGCCTTTTTCACATTTTGACTGCTGCCAATAGGTATATGTAGGGTTGTAAAATCCTTGATGTGCCATTAGGTTTATGAATATATCACAGCCAAGAGGTGGATTAGCACTCCACAGTCTAATGTTTTATTATAGACCCTTGCTTGGCAAAAACATTGCTTGTGCACTATGTCCCGGCAACAATGGGTGGCCCTTACACACATTATTTCCATCACAGCTCATTTTAAATGATTCTTTAATTTCACTGAACGTACTTACTTTAAAAAAAAGTTAATTTTAAATGTCTTGTGGTTTTCAGACATACATGGTATGCTTGCTTAAAATAGTTTAAAGTTCCAAAATATACTCATTATACTAAACAATGCATCACTGTTTCTTTTTTCTAATATGTTCTTTGTTTCGAACATCTATGCCGACTTTAGGACACCTAGATAATAATGGTAATATACATTCTTTAGAAGAGCTACAATTCATCTGCAATATTCCTAATAATAGATTTTTAAGTATTTTTAGACTAGGGGTGTTTTTTCTCACACTGAAATCTCAGGATCTGTATTTGAACACTGTTCTATTTTTGATCTTTTATGGAAGGATTTATTTTGGCCACAAATATTTAAAGAATTTTCTGCTTTTCTAAGCATTACCATCTGTCTGACCAATTACTTAATAATATTTGGGTCGTCAGGGGCTATACCTCACTAACACAAGGGTGGAGTCATTGCAGTTGTTAAAACTGCCCAGCTGCACATTGCTAAATCCTGGCTGCATATAGAACCCACTCCTCTTTGACATTGGTGGAATGCTTAATTTAGCCATGGAAGTATGGAGATAGTATAACTGTCAATAAAGGGGATAAGATCATGCTAGCTCGTATTTGGCGACCTCTTAGTCCATTCATTGCAATATCGAGCAGGCTTAATAATAGACTAAGATTGGAAAAAGTACTATGTATATGCGTTTGGGTACTATTTTTCCATATCTATTTTTATTAACACCCTGTAATCTTATGCTATTTAATGTTACATAATATAATTTAAGTGATATACTTGTCTGTGTATTGTCTTTGTTGATAATAATTGATATGTGTTTTCTGCTGAACTTTGTTCATACCACTTTAGTCCAATAGAAAAAATGATAAATGAAAATACAATTATGTCAACCTGCCCAGTTATATCTTTGTGGGTTTCACAACCATTTGCTGTGGCTCTCATACTCACTACACATTTATTTATATATTTATATATTTATGTTGAGACTAGATTTAAGAAAGGAGGATGTAATCAAGAAAGAAAGTTACGTAAAATAGTGATCTCTTCAAAGGAGAGGTCCATATTTTGTGTAATGAACCCTTTCCGAGCCAAACATTTAAGCAACAAAAAAAGGGTTAGCGTGTTGTGACTTTTTACATGCCTTTTTTTGTTGTCTTCAGTACTTTTGTCAGGCTACTTGTTTAGGAACTGAGGTACACATAATTACTAAGTTATCTATATGACAAGTAAAAACTGTTACCTTTGGACATCATATACTCAGTGGTGCATTCTAGCCCACTTAAATCACAACCCCTTTCAGTGCTTACTTTTTTATAGGTTAGTCAGGTAGAGAAGTCAAAGGCCTATTGCATGTGGCCTGATAAATGTAAAAGTGGTGTAGGTAATTACCTTCATCCACCATAGTTAAAGATCTATACATCAGCACAGCAACAATGTCTGCGCCTTCAGAGAAGTTCCCACCACAGCTGCTCCAGCTTTGTTTTTGAACAAACACTACAAACTATTAACTCTCATACCCTGTACGTTTTCTCCCAAGGTGTGAGGGTAATTATTTTTGTTTGGTTCAAGAGATCGAGAGGTTTTCTGGCACTCCCAAAATGAAAACAATACCTTTGATCATCCATTCTCAGTTAAGAAGATGATTTGATGCTCCTTCCCCAACTCTGTCAGGCTGTTGGTGTAGGATTGTTGCTAGTAGAGCTACTGAAACACCACATTCGGAAACATGACAACACTCTTGTCTCTAAATAGAGCTGATGGACCATCGGTTTGGTGGACAGGGAAAAAGGCATTAACCCTTAGGCGTGATAGCCACCTCAAGTGGAATCCTAATGCTTATGGAAGGCTTGCCAATCCATCTAGGCAGTAGTTTTCTATCTTGGCATTGTTTTCTTTTGCATCACGGCAGGTTCAGAACAGATGAGCGGCACCTTTTTAAAGTGTCTTGACCTGTCCTTGCAGTAGTCAACTTTCATCTTCTCAGATTTCTGCAACAGTCTTAAAGTTGTCAATGGTACCAAAGGAAGCCAACAACATAGAAACCTACCCCAGAGCCAATCAATCTTTTGTGCTTGAATACAGCGTTTCAGTGGAGTGAAAAGTGAGCTGTTTCCAGGAACAGCTTCTATCACTAGCTTTTAGCTATCAGTGCTAGGCCAATCAGTCACTTAGGTTAGGAGCTACACTTGAAAGTTTAGAGGGAGCCAACCAAGTTCAAGTGTAGCATCCATTTTTAGTGTCCTGTCTGATGATGTTGAGATGTGCCTTGATATTTGCATGGACTCTGAATGTCTGGTGATGGCATGCACCCATAACACTGACAGTCCATGGACAATCACTGCACACAAGCCTCAGTCAGTGAGAACGTGTGATAGATGTGGTAGACGATCTTACTGAGAGAAAGACAGTTATGGCTCTGTAGCTATGGTCTCTGAGGATCTGTGGCTATGGCCTCTGTGGCCTGCAGATGATCCCTAGGGATTATCTCCTGCAAGCCACATCCTGAACTCCTGAGTCATGTTCAAACATTTGAATAAACAAAAGAACCCTTTTCTGCTCCATTGCAGTGTGCGGTGATCAAATCAAAACAAAATAAGCTTTATTTGGTTCTTTGTATAAACACCATAAAAGCAAGAGACAACAACAATATCCATGTTTACAATTTGGCCAGCATATACAATACAATTTCAAACATAAATTACATCAATATAAAAAATGTACGCAGCTAAAAATACAGCCGTTATCAGACAGGTTAAAACATCAACCACAAATTTTTGTTAATCTCATGGCAGCTTTAAAAAAGCATAACCATTAAAAACAAGTTCGTCCGGTAACAACTGTAAATACAAGAGAGCAGGTCGTACTTGAGAACAGTTCATTCCTTTTAGCGGCTGGATTATGTACGCCTTCATTGGAAGCTCATAGAATTTGCAGAATATTCTGAAATGTGGGATGTCCTGCTGGGACATGTTGTCACAGCTGCAGGAATCAAGCGAATGGCCATGTTCCTTCCCCAGGGAAATTCTAGCAAAAAATGAAAAAGATCAAACCTAAATCTGGTTAACAAAAAACATTCATACGTGTTTTTGTACTATTAAAAGAAATGGTTCAATGAAAGGAATGGACTTTAGCAGGAGGTGGGCACCCATTCAGAGTTTGGTGATCTAAATTAGATAAACAAAGACTCGAGTTCATTGTGCCCTTCATGCAATCTTAACAACTCATTGTAACATCCAATATGTTTTTCCATTTTACTCAATGTAAAAGTAATAGCATTGCCTAACTCAATAATTGGTTTTACCACCTCACTTTTGGTGTTTTTATCCAAGCGGTGGAAATCTGTTCTGTCACGTTATCATTCACATATTCCACTACTTATAAAGAATTATTTTCCAGATTCCTTTCGGTAGGATTTTAGAAGTAGACAAACATTCCATTGAAGCATTTATGCTGCACCTCTTATATCTATTTAAGATTTGACGGGCTCAATTACGATTATACATCAGGTGTAACCCCACCTGGTTTTGACATTTTTAGAGAAGGGAAATATTTTATTGAAGATCCAAATTCTGCAAAAATGATTATTTGTGCACTGGTGTTTTTTTGCAGTAATCAATATCAAAGTGAAATTATTGATAATATTTGGATTTATCACACAAACAGACCATCACACCTTGCACTAAAGCTTAAGCCTTTTCAAATAATGCAATATCTTAGCCTTAGTTGAACCATGTGGGTTGGGTTTAGGTTAACTAAACCTTTGTTCAAACTAGTTTCGAAATTCGCACAAATGTATTGATTAGGTTAGCCTTATTCTCTACTTGTTTAAATTTCCTAGTTCTCTCTAAAACCTGTAATATTCACAGCAACTGTTTCCTCAAGTCATGTCAACAAATGACGTTAACCAATTTTTATACCAATCTATATTGCCTTCTTAGAGTTCAATAAACAATAGTTTTGATGTATCTATGTCCATTATAAATGTTTCCCACCATTCTATTATGTTGAGAATCATGTCAATAAGAATTACAAGTAGTAAGTTTGTCCCCTTGAATTTTCTTGTCTCTGTCAGCCCACTTAACAACAAAGCACTTTGTGTTGTTCCTGTTGGCTATGCAACACTGACACCATTATCCTTCAACAAAGACACAACAAAATGTAAAGCTCAACTATCCAATTGGATGCTGTCTGAAAGCGGTCCACATCTCTGTAGTTCACTCATTCAAGCACTGTTAACATTAGTGACAGCAGCACCATCGGAAATAAACATATGAGGGAGGGGGATACATAAAAAGGTCAAGGGGTAAAACTGGCTCCACGCAAATAAAATATCGGCCAGCACACACTTTGAAGAAAAGAAAAAAAAAACGGCATGGTAAAGTTTGCAAAACTGCTCCGGGTGGTGTTTTTATAAGCAATCTGGAGGAAAGTCAGAGGCTGTCAAAGAAGCATTTTTATTTATATGGGTAATGAATGAGAAGGTGGAAATAATTAAAAAGTAAAGAGAGAAAGATTTAATGGGGTTCCATGTGGGATTCATGCATGCTGTCATGGCCAAGTGCAATGTCAGCTGTGGCCTGCACTGTGAGCTGGCTGGGGGTGGAGGGGATGGAACACAGAACTAACTGTTAGCCAACATTCCATCCAGAAATTCTAGGTATTCTACTTAATCTGTCAGCTTTTGGCAGAGGACGTTCAAATTAGGAACATGACCTTGATTTTATTCCCTGTAAAAAAATTAAAGTCTCCTTGGGGTCAAATGTATGTCACAATATTTTCTAGACATTTTTCAAATGCTCTGTGCACTTGGCAGTCAAATGTAAATTAATTAATTTTTTAACCTTCGTGTACTTTTAGAGATTTGATCTGCATATGCAAGTTTATCACTGTTCTATATGATAATTATTGACAGCATAGTTAGAGTTATTCGTTGATTCGTTGATTCGTATCCTTAAACTATTATCTAACCATTCTCCCCTTTCTTCTGAATGTACACTTGCAGTTAAACGCTGCACAGTATTGGAATGACTGAGGGTGTGTTTCTTATATTGTACTTGAGCAGTGAAAGTGTAGTTTTTACATATTACAACATTTTTTTATTTATTCTGCCTACAAATAGGTGAATTAGACCAGGGTGAAGTTTTTATTAGGCTGGTGTAATCATGTGCAATTTTCGCTGTTTTGAATTATGTTTCTACACAAAATTCCCGAAATCACGCCATTACGCCATTTTTCATTTTAGTCCATTCAGATAGAACATCTATTGCAAAAAATGATATTATGACAATTTTGCATACCCATATTATGGTAATAAAGACTCAAGTAAGAGAGCAGTTACCTAGGTGCCGGACAATTTGTCACCCAGATGCAGCATTGACTAATGAAACATAGTCAAATATCCGAGACATGAGTCTACTGGGTAAGAAACGGTTGGGTTCCAGCAACAAAACATTGAAGGAGAAACATGGCATCAATTAGTTTTTACTAGCAGTTGTGTGCCTGTGAGGACGAATTAGAGAAAAAGATGGCAAATACGTTGATAATCATCTCAACTGTGATGAACACTTGTGGAGCATCTGAAAATTTCACAATTAGCATTTTAGCCAATGTATATAAAGGCATATCAGAAAGCATTATTTGACACACCTAGTGATGTTGTGTGTTAGCTGTATCAAGAGGGAACAGATGCATTATTTAAAAAACAAGGTGTAACAGGATTGCTTGGTCCTAAGTAGCCCAGAGCCTGCTGCCCCCACCCTCCCTTTGATAGTCAACCTTGTGCTGATGATATGCTTCAATAGTATCAGGATTAAATTACTGAAACATCCTATGCATTCCAGATACCTGGACAAACAGTAACTTACAGATGAGTCCCACACAGATATTCAAACCTATTAAAGCAAACTCAGTGGGGCAAAAGCTGTCAGGTCACATGGAATTGGCAACACGTGTAATTTTGTGTCAAACTCACACTAATGGTGCTTTCAAATTGTTGATGTGTCTATGAGATTTACCATGAGGGATGAAGCTAAAGGGGTCTAATCAACTCAATGCAATGCATGACTGTATTAAATCAGAATGGTTGCCTCACGTCTGATAAAGCCTTTGATACGATCCGGTTATATGATCACTATAGAGTGCCCACTAAAATAGCAATTAACTACTTGATGACACAATGTCAGTACAAAATAACAAAGTATGAAAAGCAAATAAAAGAACTAAAAAGATTCAAAATACAGTTTAGCCATCCATTTAGTTCTGTCCAATAATCGGTTGTCTCTCTATTATAGTTTTCACCTAAATCACAAGTTAACTGTCAATAGAGTACTGTATTCATGGTGACATATAGATATTATACCTACATTTTCATATATCCACAATTCATATAGAGCATGTAAAAGAACGCTTTTCATTCACCCCATATCGGTGGTAGCTTTGAAAAAGTTCTATCCACCATAGTTCTCTTTTTAGTACCAACTTCGGCGTTTTTACCTCCTTTTATATCTTTATCGACGTTTTGACAAATTTGATATTAGATCTGGCTAATCTCGTGCTGCATGTCAGAAAAATGCCTTACTACGCTTGATTTAAAATTTGTATTAGGAATTTCTGAGTTGTGTTCTCAGAGTCATAACTCATGTTTTTTTAAGTGTGTACATCATATAATAGCCCACATTGGCATTTTAATAAATAAATTCCTATTGTTTGTTTCACATATGGCACAATGTTTAACTCACATTTTTGTTTCTGGTTTTGGAGTGCAGCATAAAAAGTCATGTGAGGACAATGTTACACTGGGCACAGTCCAAGCATGGAAAAGTTCCACTGGTTTTAGTTTTCGAAAAACTCTGTTATAGTTCCAATGTGGTGTCTGCCTCGATTAGTATTGGCTGAAAGTTTATTTCGACCAAAAACCAGCATTGGTTGTTCACTTAGTTTTTGAAGATACTCATAATATTCTAATAGACTCCAGTGTTTAAGGATAATTTGATTGATATCCAAAAATGTTGCCATGGGTACACATAAATAGGCCATGAGCTGCTAATATTGGATGCAACTATGGGTTACGAATATGAGTTTGTAATTTACGGTACTTCATAAAGAATGTGTGTTTTCCTTCTGTTTGCTCTAGGTATTTCATTTTGCTCGTCAATGATTCCATTAACATGTGCTCCTTGAGCCTTCTTTACAATATCTTTCTGAATCTCTTTTCTGACCTGTTGAAGGTTTCACATACTCCTGTTTTCAGTCAGTATAAACATAAGCCACTTGCTTGTGTTCTGGTTCAAGAAGGGCCTGGCCGGACAGTTTGAGCTGGACTGTCCCCGTGAGGAACAGGGTCAAGACTTATTTGCATATGGCGAGGTCCACACTTCGGTGGCATGGAGGGCAAAAAACAGTGGATTGGGATGTGGCCAGAGCAATTGCCAGTGGCTGATATTAATTCAAGCATTCCATCCATCACTCTTTTGTTTTTGCATTTGACACCCTAATAGTGCCAGGTATACCCAGTCATGGGTCCTGGGCTCACTGTGCCACTGGAACCCAGCTATACCTAGCTGAAGAGCTCTAGCTAGGTTTCTTGTGTTTCAGTTCCGAGCAGACCTAGCCTGGCAGTTCAAGCTGGACTGTTCCCATAGGGAGCAGGATCAAGACTGATTTGTATATAGCTAGGTACAAATTGAGGTTGCATGATGGCTGTTAGACCTGGCAGCTCTTGGCATGGTTTCCCTGTACTCTTGGACTCTGTGCTGTAATTCGTTTTTTGTAGTTTTAATACTCTGGGCACTTTACCACTGCTAACCAGAGCTAAAGTGCAAGTGCTCTCTGTCTAAATTGTATTGGTGATTGGTTATCTATGATTGGCATATTTGATTCACTAGTAAGTCCCTAGTAAAGTACACTAGAGGTGCCCAGGGCCTGTAATTCCAATGCTACTACGGGGCCTGCAGCAGTGTTGTGCGACCCACATGAGTAGTCCTGTAAACATGTCTCAGACCTGCCACTGTAGTGTCTGTGTGTGCAGTCTTGCCCTGGCAAAACATTATGGCAAGTTTACTCACTTGCCAGGCCTAAACCTTCTGTTTTACTACAAATAAGTCACCCCTAAGGTATGCCCTAGGTAGTCACATGGGCAGGGTGCAGTGTATGTAAAAGGTGGGACATGTACTGATGTGTTCTACATGTCCTGATAGTGAAATATTGGCAAATTCAATTTTCACTATTGCAAGGCCTATCTCTGTCATAGGTTAACATGTGGACTGCCTTTAGATATCTTTTAAGTGCAGTTTCCCAGTGGGACCAGAGAGAGATTTGTAGTTTGGGATCTCTGAACTCACAATTTAAAAATACATCTTTTGGTAAAGTTGTTTTTTAAATTGTATGGTAGAAAATGTCTCTTTTAGAAAGTAGGCATTCTCTTGCTTAACCATTCTGAGCCTCTGCTTGCCTTTGGAATACACATCAGGGTCAGACTGACAGTTGGGTTGTTTGTGAATTTCCCCTAGACAGTGACACAAAGGGAGCTGGAGAGTGTCCTGCATATCCTGATGAGTCTCCTGGGCTAGAGTGGGAAGGGAGGAGCTGACACTTACACCTGAAAAGGCTGTGCCTGTCCTCATACAATGCAGATTCCAACCCCCTCGAATGTGTCTGGGGACAGGCCTGGGCAAGGCAGGATCTTCTGAACAATCAAGACTTTCCTTTGAAGTTTGCATACTTCAAAGGCAGAAATGAGTGTAAGTAGTAGACCCAAAACCCCAGATTTTCAGATTACTTCTGGATCAAGAGAAACCTCTGCCAAGGAGAAGAGCTTGATGCTTGAGGAGGACCTTCCACTCTGCCTGTTTCTTTGCTTTGCTGGCCTGCTGCTGCTCCTGCCTGAAGACAGAATGTACTGGACTTTGCTTTCTGTAATCCTGCTTGTGAAGTTTCTCCAAGGGCTTGAACTGAATTTTCCCCCTGTCCTGAAGTCTTCGGGGACATCTAAGACTTCATCTGCCAGTGCCTGGGCTCTTCTGCTGGGAGTCCTGACTTGCTAAGTGGTGCTAAATCCAGTCTCTGGTCCCATAGACGTGGAAGCTGGTAATCTGCGGAGGAGAATCCACGTACAATCGTGTGCTTGTCAGAAAAAATTATGCACACCCCATCCCGGGGCTGAAAATTTGATGCAGCGCCTGCCTCGCAGCTAGAGAAACAATGCAGTGCCTGTTCTCACTGAGGACTTTTTGCACATCTGTCGGAAATTTCCACACACAGATCCTGGGTGTCAAAGTCTTGAGCAGCCCTGCATGGACCCGCGGCTGCTCATCTGGAAACGAAGCATGGTCTCCCTTGCAAGATAGGAATTGAAACACGGCCTCCGGTGCGAGTAAAGAATCGATACACGGCCTTACTTGCAAGTAAGGAATCAATGCATTACTTGCTTTTCTGATGCATCGTTGCCCTTGCGTCTTTATATTTGATGCATACAAAGTACTTTGTGTTAAAATAATCTATCCTTTGATATCTATGGATTAAAACTCTTTTAATTTAAAAAAATTCTGATCTTTGCTTGTGTATGTTGGATTTTTGTCTTTTTGGTATTGTTCATTTTAAATAAATGTTGGGCATTTTTCGAAACAGTTGTGGAATCATTTTGTTGTGTTTTCACTGTTCCTGTGTGTGTTTTGTACAAATACTTTACACAATGCCTCTGAGATAAGCTTGACTGCTTGTGCCAAGCTACCAAGGTGGTGAGCAGGGGTTATCCTAGGTGTGTATCTCCATTACCCTGACTAGAGTGAGGGTCCGTGGTTGGACAGAGTGCAAACTGACTGCCAACCAGAGACCCCATTTCTAACTGTGGGCAAAAAATTATAGATTGAGATGCGGCCAAAGCAACTGCCAGTGACTGAGATTAATTCAAGCATTCCATCCATCACCATTTTTTGTTTTGCATTTGACACCCTAGATGCGTCAGGGATGACCAGATGTAGATTCTGGGCTCACCATGCCACTTAAACCAAGCTATACCTGGCTAGAGAGCCCTAATTAGGGTGAAACCGGTCCTAGGTTGCTTGTGTTCTGGTGCAGTGTGGACCTGGCCTGGTAGTGCAAACTGGACTATTCCCACGAGGAGCAGGGTCACGACTGATTTGCGTATGGCTAGGTTGAAACATAGTGGGCAAATAACGATGGATTTGTAAACGGCCTGGAGCAATTGCCCGAGGCTGAAACTAATTCAAGCATTTCATCCATCCCCCTGTTGATTTTGCACTTGCCACCCTAAGAGCGCTGGGTATGCCCAGACGTGGGTATGGGCTCACTGTGCCATTGTAACCAAGCTATACCATGCTAAAGAGCCCTAACTAGGGCAAAACTAGTCCTATGTTGCTTGTGTTCCGGTTCAGGGAGGACCTGGCCTGGCAGTTCTGGCTGGACTGTTACCATGATGAGCAGGGTCAAGGCTGATTTGCATATGGCTAGATCCAAACTGAGGTGGCATGGTGGGCACAAAATTAAAGATTGGGATGCGGGCCAAGCGATTACCAGTGGCTGAGATCAATTCAATCATTCCATCCATCACTGTTTTTTTTTATGTATGAATTGTAACCTAACATAATATAAAGTATTTGATAAATAACTATCATGGATTAATTAGTTGGATTAAATAATATAACCAAGGTTTCTGAGAATTTGTAAAGTGTAGGATATCTGAATGGCAAACATGAGATAGTGCACCCATAGGGAGACATTCCGTGGGATAGGGACACTGTTTCTCTGCTCCAATTTATTCACAGGATTTGGCCTTAGTTTGACAAATATTACATGTTGCACCTTTTGTACCCTTGGATGAGCTTTTGTCACAATATATATTCCATGTGTAATCCTTATATGTAGGTGTTTACAGTTAAGGTGATCCTTCGACTTATGCACGATTTTTCTCGCAGCTGAAATCCTCTGATAAAGTACATTTAAACGGGCTACGTTTTCTCTTTAATCTAGTATTCTATTTAGATTCTGCAGTTGACTTTAGGCCAAGAAACTTGACCTATAATTTGGCTCATAAATATTTTAAACTGACGTGTTATTTTGAGCTTTGGAATATTATACTGATGTCGATTAGGTTTTATTGGACATAGAGGGTTGATTTAATAGAAGAATGGCTTTCTGGTAAGAGGCGTGGTCGGGGTGCACGAAAGCAGCTCAGAAAACTGCTACATGGGTTTCACCATGTATATTCGTTTAGCTCTTTGAAATGAAGTTCAATGGTGCCATTGTTGAGGAATACGGATTTCTTGTGCTTCAATGATTGAAGATGTAATGTGTAATTAGTAAGGACTTTTCTAAAAAAAAGTGTCATGAGGTGATAATATTCAATTAAGAAACACTGCCCTTCGATAGATATTCAGCCTGATATAGAAGTGTGTGTGGCATCAAATTCTCTGATTAGTGGTAGTAACCCTGCAGTGGTGGAAATTATGCCGTTGGGTTATCCTCTGGAGTCAGCAATTTCTCCACAAATCAGTGAATTTTAAATTACCCTACAGCTCAAAATCAGACCCTTTTTGGCTTATTTACTCTTGTGACTATCCATATCCCCAAATCTTCTTCTCTCTGGAATTCTAAGACTGATCTTTAGAGACCGACTGATGAGAGCAACACAAGCAGAGAAGTTCTGGTGTTAAAATGCTGAAATTATACATAATTGAAGTAGAGGAGTTAATAGCGTTTTTTAATTTATCAGTTAAATTGTTAATATGTTGCCTGTCTGTCGGCATTGAATTACCTTTTATGGTCAGATTACAAGTTGGAATAAAATGGTGGGTTTTGGGGGAGAGTAAATCCACGCCCAGAATTATTGTTCGTAAGTGGCACCATCCAACCATTACCGTGCAAATATGAGTTTGAGGCCCAGAATGGGGATTAACAGGCGTATCTCCGTTTTGCTGGCCATTTACTGCATCATTTGCCCAGGTTTTAGACAGGGGCGTAGGAGACAATAAATTTCTGGGGGGACAGGGACAGCCTTGGGGACTTTCAATCAACCCTATACAAATCGCTCGTTGTTTACGAACTGCAGGCTCCGAAAAATATACACAATCATATATATTGGAAGTGAAATAGGGAGAAAGGAAGGCATGTTTTCACAGTCTGAAAGTATCTTTTATTGTTATTTACATTCTCAAAGTAATTAGCTCAAATGTGAAAATAACGTGTTGATTAACCTTGCATCTTCATGCAGCAGGCAAATAAAGGTAGGAGGGTAAAAAGAAAGAATATACCCTTTGTGCCCCATACCCATCATGCCCTTCGCCTCATGCCAATTGGAACCGCACTGGAGATATCAAAAGCGATTAGGTACAACAGTTGTAAACTGTGCTCGGAAACCATAGTTCTAATAAAACTTCTACTCCTGTGTGCGATCTTGGGAAGCTAGTATTTGGGCATTACACAAGTTATCTGGATGACCCAATGTCACCAATTAAAAGAAAAATGGAAAAAGGAACCTATATAGTACAGTGGTTTAAAGGAAGCTGGCTGGTTTGTACTGGGTACCTATGGTACTTACACCTTATACCAGGTCCAGTTACCCCTTATTTGTGAAATGTAGGCAGTGTCTAGAAGCCAGGCTCTCTAAAGGTAGCTGTAGCCAAGGCTTTTCTAGGAGACATGCAAAGCTCATGCAATACCACTGTAGTCACACAGTACTCACACACATGAAAGAAAATACTCAGCGTTACAAAAATAAAAGTATTTTATTTTAGTGACACAAATGCCAAAAATACCATAGAGACTATACTCCCTTAGGAGATAAGTAATACACCAAATATATACACTAGTATGCAGCAATAGCAATAAAAACAGTTAGAAAACAGTGCAATTAGTGAAAATCACAATGGTTAGAAATGGACCTAGGGGAAACACAAACCATATACTAAGAAAGTGTAATGCGAATGTCAGTTTCCCACCTAGGCAAGTGTGGTGTGTAGAGGGGTGCTGGGAGTATTAGAAAACACCAAAGGTAAGTAATAGAACCCACCTCAGAGCCCAGGAAAGCAGGAGTAAATCACAGTAACTTTCCTAGAACACACAAGAACACGAGAAAGAAGATAATGCAAGAACCAGAAGATACTTCAAGACACAAAGGGTGGATTCCTGGACCTAAAGACCTGTGGAAGAATGGTACTAAGTCCAAGAATCACAGAAGAGTCCAGGGGGGGCAGGAGCCCCTGCTAACCCGAACCAAGGTGCAAAAGAAGAGCCACTGGTGAAGAACAACAGTCAGTACTGCACCCAAGAAGAATGATGCAGGTTCCTGCTTGGTGCAGATGATATCCCACACCGGATGGATGATTGCTGTCTGGTTTGCGTCGCTGGATTCCGCCAACAAGCCTTGGCACACGCAAAGCTCACAGTTAGCAGAAAATGGCACTGCCTGGGACCAGGAGGGACCTAGTGGACTCAACCCAGGAGGAGGAGTCAGAGGGGGCTCTCAGCAACTCAGAAAGCCCACAGAAGACCAGCCAGCGCACACAGGAGTCCCCCAGCACGGGGAAAAAGGAGTTGCAAAAGGAGGCCCACGCAACACAAAAACAAAGGATCCCATGCCACCAGAGAACCACTCAGGAAGCTGTGCATCACAGGAAGGAGTGCTGGGGGCCGGAGCTACATTGTGCACAAAGAATTTCGTAGAGGGATGCCAACAAGCCTTGGCAACTGAAAAACACGTGGTGCACAGGGGTGCTGCCTTGCTTGGCAAGGCAAGCTCTTACCTCCACCAAAGTTGGACAGTAGGATGTCAGGACCATTGGGACCACTTCAGTCCACCACCCGTGATGCAGGATCCATGCAACTCATCAGGAGAGGGGACCCACGCAGATAATCATCGTTGCAGAGAGGTGCCTGCTGAAGCAGGGGAGTGACTCCTTCACTCCAAGGAAGATTTGTTCATTCTTCTGGTGCAAGCTGAAGACAGGCTGTCCTCTAAGGATGCACAACCGGGAAACAGTTGCATTTGCTGGCAAGAGCTGAAGATACAATGTTGCAGAAGTCATCTTTGCTTCGTTGTTGCAGTTTGTGGAGTTCCTGGAGGGTCCAGATGCAGTTTCTTCAGTGAGAAGGTGAAGTAAAGGATACAGAGGATTCCTGCTGGAGTCTTGCAATCTGAATCTGAACAACCTCCCAAAGGAGAGACCCTAAATAGCCCTGAAAGGGGGATTTGTCAGCTAAACAGGTAAGCACCTATCAGGGCACGGCTCTGACACCACCTGCTGGCACTGGCCGCTCAGATGCTCCTAGAGTTCGCTGTCAATTTGGAATCCAAGATGGCAAAACCCAGGGACCCTCTGGAGGAGGTCTGAGCACCACACCTGGGGTGGTGATGGACACGGGAGTGGTCACTCCTCTTTCCTTTGTCCAGTTTCATGCCAGAGCAGGGACTGGTGGTAGCTGATCCGGTGTAGACTGGATTATGCAAGGAGGGCACCAGATGTGACCTTCAAAGCTTTCCAGCGGCCTGGGGAAGGAAGCTACCCCTCCCAAGCCTGTAGCACCTATTTCCAAAGGCAGAAGGTGCAACACCCCTCTCCCAAAGGAAATCCTTTGTTCTCCCTTCCTGGGCTTGAGCTTTTCAAGCAACAGGAGGGCAGAAACCTGTCTGAAAGGTGGCAGCAGCTGGGGCTGCCTGGAAAACCTCAGAAGGCTGGAATGGCAATACTGGGAGTCCTCGAAGGAGCCCCCAGAGTGCATGAAATCATACAACAAATTCTTGCAAAAGCCTTGGGGTATGATTCCAACATGTTTGATACCAAACATATCTGTGTTCAGAGTTACCATTATGTAGCTGGGAATAGGTAGTGACCTATTTCCGGTACACGTGTAAAATGGCATCCCCGCACTCATGAAGTCTGGGAAAATGGTCCTGGAGGTCGTGGGGGCACCTCTGCTACTGCAGGGGTGCCCTCACACACAGGTAATCTGCACCCTACCCTCAGGGCTGGAGGGCCTGCTATAGGGGTGACTTATAAGTGACTTGGTGCAGTTTAACTGGCAGTGAAAGGGTGCATGAACCTTTTCACACAGGCTGCAATGGCAGTCCTGCAGAAGCCTTTGCATGGGCTCCCTATGGGTGGCAAAAGAAATGCTGCAGCCCATAGGGATCTCCTGCAACCCCAATGCCCTGGGTACCTAAGTACCATATACTAGGTACTTATAAGGGGGCACCAGTATGCCAACTGTGGGTGAAATACTGGGTTACCAGATTGCATCAACAATAATTTAAGAGAGAGAGCATAACTACTGGGGTCCTGATTAGCAGGATCCCAGTAGACACACTCAAACACACATTGCAAACAGGCTAAATGTGGGGGTAACCAAGCTAGAAAGAGGCTACTTTCCTACAAGGTTAGCATCCACAATAATGATTTACAAGCTTGTATACACCGACTCTTACATGAATGACTCAAATAGTGACTCACGAAGTTATTAGCTCATAGTACCTATGCTTATGCCAACTTATGTACAATATCACAAATTCAAGTCAAGGTACTTTGGCCGACGATATTTCGATCCCCTAGACAAGTATCAGGATCATCCTAAGCCTTCATTAAGCTTGAGGTAAAAGGGTTGCAGAGTGCTTGTAACCAAAATGACGAAGATAAATCTGACTCACGTCTCATATGAGTGTGAAGGCAATCAATGGAGATCTGAATCTCTAATCAAGCACCAATACCATAAAGTAGTAGTTGAGTGGAGTAGTGTCACAGTGTAATAGAGTGTCATAGAGTGGAGTGGCAGAGTGTTGTAGAGTGGAAAGGCATAAAGAAGAGTGAACTGGAGTAGAGTGAAGTAAAGTAACGTGAACTGGCATGGAGAAAGTTGGGTAGGGTGTTGTTGAGCATAGTACATCGTATAGTCGACTGGCATAGAGAGTTGTGCTGTGGCGTTGAGTAGAGTATTGTAGATTGAAGTGGCAAAGAGTGGTGTGGAATGGCATAGAGTGGAGTAAAGTGGAATGGAGTGGTGTATAGAGAGTTGTGTATGGAGTTAAAGAGTGGAGAAAGTGTTAGAGTTTAATGGAATAGAGTGTCAGAGTCTAGTATCATGGAGTGTAATGTCAGAGTGAAGTGTTATAGAGTGGAGTTGGGTGGTCTAGAGTGAAGTGGCATAGAGTACAGTGGTGCAAAGAAGATTGGTGTAGAGTGTAGTGGTACAGAGTGCATTGGTTTTGAGTAAAGAGTTGTAGAGTGCATTGACGAAGCCTGCACTGGTTTAGCGTACAGTGCAGTAGCGTAGAGTGGTGAAGAGTCGAGGGGAGCAGAGTGGAGTGGCACAGCATAGATTGCATAGATGAGTCGGGTGGAGGCGTTTGGATACGTTGGAGGCGTTGGAGGAGTTTGGATGAGATACCGGTGTAGAGGGTGTTGCCGTAGTCGAGTCTGCTGCTGACGAGGGCCTGGGTTACTGTTTTTCTTGTTTCTGTTGGGATCTATTTGTAAACTCTGCGAAGCATGCCTAGGGTGTTGTAGCAGGAGGAGGAGATGGCGCTGACCTGCTTTGACATGGAGAGTGAGGAGTCGAGGGTGAAGCCGAGGTTTCGTGCGCTGTCGGTGGGT
Organism: Pleurodeles waltl; assembly: GCF_031143425.1. Taxonomy (NCBI): domain Eukaryota; kingdom Metazoa; phylum Chordata; class Amphibia; order Caudata; family Salamandridae; genus Pleurodeles; species Pleurodeles waltl. The sequence continues at coordinate 169,108,196 of NC_090450.1, forward strand.
GTCGGTTGGGGACCCAGCGTGGATGGCCAACATGAGTTGTCCCAGGCGGAGGGGGTGCACCAAGGATGAGGACCTCTGTTTTGTCTGAGGATACGTTTTAGCCTGCTGTCTCTCATCCAGTCAGCGATGGGTTTTAGCCCCTCGTGGAGGTTGGTTTTGGCGGTGTGCGGGTCCTTGGTGAGGGAGAGGATGAGTTGGGTGTCGTCGGCGTAGGAGATGATGTTAAGGTTGTGCTGACGGGCCACTTGTGCGAGGGGGGCCATGTAGATGTTGATTAGCGTTGGGCTGAGGGATGAGCCCTGGGGTACGCCGCAGACGATGTTGAAGGCTTTGGATTGGTACGGGGGAGGCGGACTCTTTGGGTTCTGCCAGCGAGGAAGGATGAGGTCCATTCGAGGACCTGGTCCTGGATTCCTGCTGCGTGGAGGCAGGATTTTAGGGTGTGGTGACATACGGTGTCAAAGGCAGCTGATAGGTCTAGGAGGATGAGGGCTGATGTTTCTCCATTGTCGAGGTGGCTTCTGATGTCGTCTGTGGTGGCGAGGAGGGCGGTTTCGGTGCTGTGGTTGCGTCTGAAGCCGGACTGGGAGGGGTCGAGGATGTTGTTGTCTTCGAGGTACCGAGTGAGCTGAGTGTTGACGATTTTCTCGATGACCTTTGCTGGGAAAGGGAGCAGAGAGATGGGCCTGAGGTTTTTCAAGTCCTTGGGGTCCGCCTTTGGTTTCTTGAGAAGGGCGTTGATTTCAGCGTGTTTCTAGCAGTCCGGGAATCTTGCAGTTTCGAAGGAGATGTTGATGGCTTTCTGTAAGTGTGGTGCGATGGCCGTGTCTGCTTTGATGAAGATGTGGTGTGGGCAGGGGTCTGATGGTGATCCGGAGTGGATGGAGTTCATGGTCTTGCGGGTTTCGTCATTGCTGATCTTTGGTCCAGGAGGTCAGTCGGCTGGAGTGGGTGGAATTCGTGGTGGGTGGGGTAGGAGCGTCCGGAGTGTGAGGGGAGTTGAAGCTGTCGTGGATGTCCGTGATTTTTTGGTGGAAGGCGGTTGCTAGGGCGTCGCATGATGCATGGATGCAGGATCTTTTTGCTAGCCTGATAGGTTGGTGGTGTTTGCGTGTGGCATCCTTGAGTGCCGTGTGGTTGTCTGGAGTGCGTTCGAGTAGCCATATTTGCTTGAGTTTTCAGCAGTGGTGTTTGGAGGCTTGTAGGTCGTCGGTGAACCAGGTGGCTTTTTTGTTGATGTGGTTGTTAGAGGGTTTTCTGAGTGGGGTAAGGCGGTCGGTGCAGTTGTTGATCCACAGCTTGAGGTTGTGTGCCGCGATGTCAGGGTCGGTGGGGTTGACAAGCGGTTTCTGGGCTAGGGCGTTGGTTAGTTGAAGTTCGGTGACTTTGCCCCATCGGCGGCGTGGTGGTTGTTCGGCGAGGTGGTGTTCTGTTTGTTTCTTGAAGGTGAAGCGGATGCAGTGGTGGTCGGTCCAGTAGAGTTCGGTGGTATGGTTGAAAGTGACGTGGTTGCTTGTGGAGAAGATGGGGTCAAGGCTGTGACCAGCTGTGTGGGTGGGTGTGTTGATGAGCTGTGTGAAGCTGAGGTTGGCGAGGTTTTTGGTCAGGGTGGTTGAGTTGGTGTCATTGTTGTTTTCGAGGTGAAAGTTCAGGTCCCCGAGGAGGATGTAGTCCGTGGAGGTGAGTGCGTGGGTGCTGGCCAGGTCGGCGATGGCGTTGCTGAAAGGTGCCCTGGGTCCTGGGGGTCTATAGATGAGTGTTCCTCTGAGCGTGGTGTTGGGGTCGGTACGGACTTGGAAGTGAAGGAGTTCAGCGGCGCTGAAGGAGTCGTCCAGGGTGGTTTTCACTTAGATGGTGGCTTTGTGGACGATGGCTATGCCTCCTCCGGTTCTGTTGGTGCGGTCTCGGCGAGCGACTTTGTATCCGTTCGGGATGGCTATGGCGATGTCGGGTGCTGAGGAGTCGTTCCACCAAGTTTTGGTTAGAAAGCCCACGTCCGGGGAGGTGGAGTCGAGCAGGTCCCAGGCTTCCATGGCGTGCTTGCGTGCTGAACGGGTGTTGAGGAGTATGCAACGGAGGTGGTTGGTCTTGATCTTAGGAGGTTTGTTGGCTCTGTTGCAAGTGAAGCTGCAGTTGTGGCAGGAGAAGGGTCCGTGTGTGTTCTTTGGAGAGGCCTGGAAGCAGGTGGTGTCTTGGCTGGTGCTGAGTGCATGGAGGGTGTCGGCGTTATAGCGAATGCTGATGGGGTGGCTGTTGCCTGGGCCAGGGGTTCTGTCGCTCGGTGTGGTCCAGGAGAGGTCGGGCGCAGATGGGCTTGCCTTTGGCGCGCCGCGGCTGTGCCGCGGCTGCCATAAAAGGAGGGGAGGGTGGGGGTGGGAGTGGCAGCTGGGAGGCGGGAGGGCCTGGCGAATGAGAGGGCTGGGGGGGTTGGGCCTCAGGGGGCGCAGGGGCGGGAAAAGTAGATTAGGAAGGAACGGTGAGAAGGAGGGGGAGGCGGGAGGGGCCGTAGGGGGTGCAGCGGCGGGAAAAGTGCATCAGGAAGGAAAGTTGAGAAGGAGGGGGAGGTGGAAGGGGCCGCAGAGGGTGCAGTGGCGGGAAAAGTGGATCAGGAAGGAATGGTGAGAAGGAGGGGGGAGGCGGGAGGGGCCGCATGGGACGCAGCGGTGGGAAAAGTGGATTAGGAAGGAACGGTGAGAAGGAGGGGGCAGGCAGGAGGGGCTGCAGGGGACGCAGCAGCGGGAAAAGCAAAACAGCAGCAAGGAAACAGGATGGAGGTGGAGCGGAAGGCGGAGCGGGGAGTGACCTGCCTGCAGAAGTATAGTGGTGAAGAGTAGATTGTTGCAGTGTCAAGCATAGTGATGTAGAGTGCAATAGCATAGAGCGGTGCAGAGCAGATTGGAGTGGCGCAGGGTACATTGGAGTGGTGCAGGGTAGATTAGACTGGCATAGCATAGAGTGGAGTGGCGTAGATTGCAGTGGCATAGAGGAGGCAATTTCAAAGTAGAGTGAAGTGCCCTACAGTGGAGTGGTGTAGAGTAGATTAGAGTGCAATGGTGCAGAAAGAGTGCAGTGGGACAGAGTACAGTGGTATTGAGTGCAGTGGTGCAGAGTAGAGGGACGTGGAGTTCAGTGGCAGAGAGTGCAATGTTGCAGATTAGAGGGTCGCAGAGTACAGTGCTGTATTGTAGAGTGGCATAGAGTGCTGTGGCATAGAGTACAGTGGCATTGGACACAGTGGAATAGAGTGCTGTGGTGCTGAGTAGATTGGCATAGAGTGCAGTGGCATAGAGTGCATTGGTTTTGAGTAAAGTGGTGAAGAGTGCACTGGCAGATTGCAGGGGTGTAGTGTACAATGGTTAGAGTAGAATAGCATAGATTGCAGTGGTGTAGTGTAGAGTGCTGCAGAGTAGAGTGGTGTAGAGTGGAGTGGTACAGCATAGATTCCAGTGGCATAGAGTATCAGAGTGGAGAAAAGTGGTGTAGGGTGCAGTGGCATAGGGTAGATTGTTTCAGAGTAGAGTGAAGAAAAGATAGAGAAAAGATAATATACTTCAATATGCTGAAGTATGTAACAATAACAACAACATAAATGATAACGCTAGGCATAATGGTCCAAAATGAAATATGGCTTCTCCCTGTTAGCCACGCTGTAATCAAGCCCTTCATTACCCAGATAGCAAAACATCAAACATAAATGTTAGAAAAATCAACCCTTCTAATAGCTTAATTGTTGTGTGAAAAGGTCAAATCTGGGCTCAATCTCGACTCCACTGTTTCACCAACTGGTGCAACTGGTGTGATCTTAGGCAAATACAAATATTGTGTTTCACAGAGTCTCCTTTCTAGCCTGCAGGCATCAGGGTGAGTGGGGCTCTGTTTCCTCTTTCGATCTTCCTCATTGTCTTGCAGCTCCTCTTGAAGGCATACTGCAGTGCTCCTCTTCAAGGCCGCAGGTGATGCAGACAGTAATCATCCAAAACTCTTCTCCTCCTCGTGCCCTTTGTTCTTATGAACACCCTTAATGCCCACAGCTGTGAACAGGACAAACAAAAGGGCAGAGGGCGCAGGGGGCCTCCTTACTCACCTTCATTCTGTTACCATCAGATTGGAGGATGGTTGGTACAGGGCTATTATAAGTAGCGCTTTTGTGCACTAATGGCCCTCTAAATAATAGATGTGAGAGGGGAAATTATTTTGTCCCCTTGTCCCCCCACCTTCGTCCCCCGTGACCCCCACCCTCCAAAATCTGGGGGGGATACATCCGCTGCGTCCCCCACACTTCCTACGCCCAGAAGTTTTGGACCCTTTTGTTCCCGCATGTTCTACCTGCTTTAAGCAGGTTGAAAATTTGAGTGGACATTCAGATGTTGCTACTAGGTGCAATTTAGCACTTGGCAAAAATTATAGTTATACGGAATGGTAATTTCACAGACAACCTACTCAGCTACCACATCCATAACTCATTATCAGCCCTTAGCGATAACTGTTAAAAGAAAGATAGAGACTCTTTGTTATCAAGACTACTAGTAAATAATTAAACATTAATCTATTTCAGCTGGAAATGTTGGGCTGAGTTAATATGAACGTGGAGAAACAGTGCCTCGCAATTCATTGTTTTTTGCCTGCAGTTACACCTGTTTACGGTTTACTTTTTTTGCAGACACTTAAATGTCGACTCGGCGCACGCTGTCTGAAATAAAACAAAAACACCCTAAATTAGTATTGACAGGTTGCTCTCCCATTCTGTGACTCCTCTTCCACACTGCGCAATTTGAATACATGTAAGAACGGAACTGAGAAGCACCTTCTTCCATGAACTGATCTGCAGCAAATTCAAACACAATCTATGCAAGGTGTATTCGTGAAACATTTTTAGTGGCATTGAATAGTGTATGTACATATTATTTTCCAATGTTTCGTTTCCGGTGTGCCATTAATCATGAGTAAAGCCTGACAGCTCTCCCCACAGATTTGGTCTAAATACAGTATTGGATTACCGGTACATTAGCGCCTCATTCGAGGCCACAAGGGCGGGGTAGCATTGGATAAAATCACCAGGTTCCGACTTAATTTAATTGCATGCTTGGTGTACATCAAGGGACGGGTTTAACCTTTTCAGCACAAGTGTTTTTAGGCTAACCGTTCCCAATAGTACTCCCCAAAAGTCTTTAATATAATCATTACATTTTACAAGGAAGTAAAACTGTACGCTGCCGTACAATGTTTTGAGCCATGGCATTTGTCCAAGAGCTGAAACCTTAAAAACAACTCTTTTTCTCTCTGTCTTTCTGAAGGAAATAAAGCAGAAGCTTAAAGTAACGTCTTGACATCGAAATGACGCGCGCAGCGGATCTACTACAGTGAAAATTGAAAATAAACCCTATGCAGGGAAAGGGCACCGCCACTCGCTTCTTATTTTCTTCCACGAGGAGGATTGCAGAAAACGAAGACACAAGTCTGCAAGAACTAGTCATGCTGCGTTCTTAAACTGAGAGACGCCTCCGATCCTGCTTCTGCTCATCTGATGCACAGAATTATCCAGTAGGTCAGATTTCAAGGACCCAGATTCTATGATGAACCACTCAGGTAACTGTTCTCTTTTTAGGATAAATGTGCGGTTTCCGAAGTTAGCCGTAAACCGAGGCCAGTAACTCAAAGTGGTAGATGCCAGCGGTTCAGAAGGTATAATGGCACAGTGGTCTTGGGACCTTAGGGGCTAAGTGCACCCCAATTATGGCTGGACTTTACGACTTAAACAGCAGACAGAGGTCCATTTCCATTTCTTGCACCAGAGTCCTTCCCGCCCTTGCCACACCACTGAGGGAAGTTATAAACTACCCACAATACTGTGCACATAGTTTCACATTAACTGTAGCTGTGGTAAAACACTCACACGTTTGCCCGGTGTATGTTTTTTGCATCGATTATCAAGTATATAAGGGGCATTCATACAAGTTACGGTGAAACGAACATACCATCGATAGTGTTCCTAAAATTGTGGCACTCTACCGAAATTTCATTTTCAGTATTAACGCCTAAATAAAAAAATGGGTTTTATGAAATCGTGCATTTTCGGTATGCCTACAGAGCTTTCTAATTCACATTCTGCACTGATATAGGAAATGGTTGACTTTCCCAACCAAGTGTAAGAGGGGAACCACGAATATGCAAAGAATTGGTTTTGTCTCAGAAATCTGCACGTTTACTTTGACATCTTAATGACTTGGGTCAAATTCCTCAGAAAGCGTAAGATAATACTTGGGGGACAGGACAGTCTTGGGCAGGTTTAGGTCGGGGTAGGTAGTCTCAGCTGTTATTAGAGCTCACGTCTTAACCAGCAAAACTAGAGAGATCCTTCGGTCAACGCCCTTTAGTTATGAGTTTGTTTGCGTCACCCCTTTCACTCATTGCTTGTTCTTTCGTGTGTTGAGCAAAGTAAAACAACATATATGGAATGCAAAAAAAGTCTTAAGTTTGAAATGCAAATTTGCCACTGTTCAGAGACGTGAGAGTTAGTACAGGTAAGTAAACGCTAGGTAGGTACACTGATGCATTTTCATGTGGACTTTTCTGAAGTTGCACATGGAAATGTATTAGATGAGCTTGTACATCTCCATGATCCGTGCAGACAAATGCCACACCTCTATAGACTTAGGCCCATATTTATGGGTTTTGTGGTGCAGGGCAGTGCAGCAAGTCACCTTGCTGCCCTGGCCTGCGTCACCGGGAAAGGGCAGGAATTTATCCAATAAGGCACATTCCTGTCCCTTTCCCTTCACTGACTCTTTTAGAAGCCTATCACCAAGGCAGGCACCCTTGCACCATGCTGCAAGGGGCCTGAATTGGACCCAGGATTGTTTTTGTGCAGGAAGTGACACCATCCTGCACAAAAACAATTCTGAGAGACTTTTTCCTCTTTCTATGCGTCATCAAGAGTTCAGTTCATATGGAAAGAGGAAAAACCAAGGAGAAGTAAATATATTTCTCCTCATCACACCTCTCCTGGAGAGGCATATTTGTCTGGCGCATTCCAAGGTTTACCAGGTTTAGTAAATCTGGAATTGCATCAAAAAACATGGATGCTATGTGGGAATAGCAACACAACACCCATAGAACGCCTCCCTTGCGTGGAGTAAGGCAACACAGTGATTTGCGCTCCCTTGCCATACTCCATATTTTTTAATCCATTCAAAGCAGCTTTGCATGGTTTCAAAAATGTGACTTAGTGGTTTGCACCACACATGTACCACGTTATGTGGTGCAACCATGCCACAAACCACTCATAAATATGCCCTTTACTGTACCATATTATTCTGCAATGGTGCATGGAATGTATGTGTAGTTAAATGATACTATGTGTATAATTTTTTTACAAGTGAATTCTTCAGTTGTGCCTTCTTTTTTCAACCACAATGTTTTATTCTAAGTACTATCTCACATTCCAAGTTTCCATGTGCCTACAGCTTGGTTATAATGGTTATATTTCATGCTAATGTTCGGGCTAATTTTATTCGAACTCTCTAGTGTATAGTTAAAGTTGATGAATACAAACTTGGATTTGTTTTAGATTTGAATTGACTGATATTTGATGTAAATCTATTTCAGTTCTTCCCAGATCTCAGAGGTAATTGTGTAGCACGATTCAGATGTCCATTGAGGTTGTATACTATTGTGATTTGGGGCTTTCTTGGCAGATGTTATCTGATATACTCTAAATGTGGACTTTATTGAAATGTTAATGGACCCCCTTAATGACCAGAGATGTGGTTCTATTCAGATGCTTGTAGTAATATCAGCACAGGTGCAAACATCTGAATAAACCACAAATATAATATTCCAAATTCATTCTGAAAAATATTCCAAATTCATTCAGAATTTATGAAAATAATTAAAAAAAAGTTCCCTCACTAGAAGATCAGTTTCTATTACAGTGCCAGGATATCCCCAGGGGTGAGAGGGCAATTTAAAAGTACACATAGAATAACATATACCTTTCCCTGCAGAAAGTGTGAAGTACCTTAAAGCAATTTTTTTCAAGAAATGTGGGATAGCAATAGAGCAATGTACTCCATTTTCCTTCATTGTCCCCCATCATTTGGTTTCTGATAACTGAACATATGTATGATAGCTGGCTAAGACTAACTATTTTCCTTAGTTTTTGCTAGATGGCTCCAAATACAACATTCCAAAATATGGTAGAGCCTAACCACATTGATTGAATGGGGTGTTTAATTCAACACCTGGAATGTTTGAGGTATTGTTGACTAAATAAAGATTTTACCATAGAGTGCAGTCTTGAAAAAAAGCTTCTTCGAAAAAAATCTGGTAGAGCCTAATCACATTGATTAAATGGAGTGTTAATGTAACCCTTGACAATTTTGAGGTATGTTAAACCAAATAAAATATTTTACCTTTAAGTGCAGTCTTGAAAAAATGTTTTTTGAAAAAACATGAGAGACATTGAGGTATAATCGTTATTTTTCTAAGGTTAGTTTTTCCTATCAAAGACAGATGTATTGTTTATACATCTCTGATATTTGATCTCTTACCTTAATACCAAGCAAATGAGGCCCTTATACCCTCATTACTATTGGCCCCTGTTGGAAATTGGGTTAATGCTTGGGGGGGTAAAACCCTACTCAAGCACTAGCCACAATCTCTGTCAAGACGAGGCACAAGTAAACCCTAAAATAGCCAGTTCTTAACCCTCTGGTAGCTTGGCACAAAAGTAGTCAGGCCTAACTTAAAGGCAATATGTAAGGTATGTATGCAGCACTTAAAATAGCAATAAAGTGAAAACACAACACAATAAAAATCCCACACCAATAAAATAGACTAAAAATTAATAAACTATTTAACACCAAAACAGCAAAATTCCAATCAGTATAACCTGGGATGTATTTTTAAAGATTTAAGTAAAATTAGTGCATAGAACCACAAAGCCCTAACTGTGGTTTTATGGCCACACCAGAACAGGACAAGGTCACAAGTTTAGGCTAACTACAATGCATCGCAGGCCAGATATAAAGATTCACTTAGGCCTGATCAATGTTGTGCTTTCAATCCTGGTTTGGGGAGATTTGCGGGATCCGGATGCATTGTGCAGTGGCTGTTCCGGCCAGCTTCTATGCTGCAATGCAGAGAACTGCGTCGTTGTCTCGGATGTAGTCAATGAGGGTCTTCCACAGGTCCAGAGGTGTACAGAAGAGGTGGGCCAAAGGCTCCAATATTTATAACTGGTACCCACTTTGAAGTAGGAGTAGGTTCTAGAGAATTCCCTTTGAATTCCTTAAAGTTCCCTCCCTTCCCCTATTCTGGCTCCAAGCTAGCTGCCTGAACAATGCAGTGGTGACAAGTCCTTTGTGTGAAGTCAGAGCACAACCTATTCAGTTATAAGTGGGGCCTTGCCCAGATGCACCCCCCATCCTGCCAGTTGATGGCCCAGCAAGACAGACCTAATCCCTCTATTGTGTGGCTGTTTAGGAGGAATAAACAAAGTCCAACTGTCAGCTACAAACAGTCATGTGAACACTTTCCAAATTGTAACTTAAAATTCGACCTTACCAACTTTACCATTAAAGACAATTTTTTATTACAACTTCCCAGGCACCAAACATGGCATTCCTATCTGCTCCAAATTGTATGTTATCGCTTATTAAATGTAATAAGTAAACATAATGTTATCTTATGGGAGAGGTAGGGCCCACTGTAGTGAGAAACAAAGTTAAGAGTTTTTCACTACCAGGACATGTTAAACTTAAAAACTCCATGTCCAACTTTTTAAATATACTGCACACTGCCCTTCAAATGTTTAGAGACCATCCTTGAGGGTGACTTATATGTATTAAAAGAGATGGTTTGGTCCTCAAAAAAGATTATTTTGCCAGGACGAAATGGCAGTTTTAAAACTACACATACTGGCTGCAGTGGTGGGCCTGGGTCATATTTAAAGGCCATCTAGTAGCGTATGATTTCCTGGACTGGGTAGATATATTACCAATTTACTAGGGACTTACAAGTACATTTAACCATTTTCTGAATTTGTTTTTGTTGGCATTAAGACTGTTTAGTTTACCACTGCTAGCCAGTGCTAAAGTGTTTGTGCTTTTTCCCTCGAAATTGGTAAAATTGTCCTACACTTGATTTGCACATTTAATTTACTTAAAAGTCCCGAGTATATAGTACTACATGAAACCAGGGCCTGTAAGTTAAATGCTAAAAGAGGACATGCAACACTGATTGTGCCACTCACTAAAGTAGCACTTCAAACATGTCTCAGGCCTGTCATTGCAGCCTGTAGTTTAGTTTTAATCTGCTAATTTGACCTGGCAAAATATACCTTTTGCCAGGCCTTAACCTTCCATTTTAAGACATATAGGTCACCCCTATAGTAGGCCGTAAAAGCCAATTGGGAAGTATTGTATTAAAAAATAGGACACATGTGTTTTACATGTCCTGGTAGTTAAAAACACTACCTTTGTTTTTCGCTACTGTAAGACCTATCCCTCCCATTGAATAACACTGGGTTGCTTTATTACGTTTAGTAAGTGCTAACATTTGTTTGTGAGCAGGTAGTGAGTTGTCATGTTTAGAATCAAATGAATTGTAATTTAAAATTCTTAAATTCTTTTTAATGGAAAATTCAGATTCTAAGCCCTGAAAGTGCCACTTTTAGAAAGTTAAAAAACTACCACCTTTCTAAAAGTCTAAAGTAAATAAAAACGATGGATGGAATTCTTGAATTAATTTCACAACTGGTAATTACTTGGGGCCACATCCTATTCCATTGTTATCTTGCGCAGCACACTGTGTCTCTGCAGTTTGGACCCAGCTATCTTCAAACCAGTCTTGACCCTGTTCCAATCAGAAAAGTCTAACCCGAACATATAAGCCAAGTCCTTCTTGAAATGGACCACAAGCAACCTATGACCGGTTTTGCTCTAGTTATGAACTCATCAGCTGGAGCCAACTTGGTTCCAGTGACACAGTGTGCATGGGACCCACTTCTGGGTATCCAGCTCACACTGGGTCCAAACTGAGGTGACATGGTGTGCAAAATACCAATGGATTGGGATACAGCCAGAGTAACTACCAGTGACTGAGATTAATTCAGTTATTCCATCCATCACTTTTTTGTATACTTTAGAATTTTAGAAAGGTGCCATTTTCTTGTTCTAAACATTTGTGCCTTCTGCCAGTGTTCTGGGTCACATGACTGTAAATGTCTATCCTGACAGGCTTTATATAGTCCTCCCAGACAGAAGGACAAAAGGAAACAACCCCCACTTCAAAGGCTGGCACCTGGTATAAATATTAGATTCTCAGATCAACTTTTCTTGCTGCTTAGAGGAGAAATGGACCAGCTTCTTCAGCCCAGGACCACAAGAAATGATTCCAATGGCTAGTTGGCTGACCTTTTCCAGAGACCTTGAACCTTGCCTCTGGCTCATGCTGACATGAGTCCTAACCCCCAAGTGGTGCCCACCCAGATAATTGATCTTTGGTAGTGGTGTTTTGGTACTGCTCCTGCCTAACCCTAACACTTAGCACTGAGAAGACATTTCAACAAAAAGTCCTTAGAAAACAGAGAGAAGACTCAGACATATCTGCCAGCCAATCGCCCTGAGGTGCATTGGCCGGTTAGCATGACTTCACGGTAGCTCCCGCAACTTTCTTCTCTGCCACAGCAAATCCTGTTCACTGGCACCTCTCAGAAAAGGTATACAGCCTCATCGGGCCCCGTCAGTTACAGCCTGCAGCCTCATCTTACTGGAGATATTTGACTTTCAAAAAGTTGTCTGAGGGTAGATGTTTTCACTGCGACCTCATCCAAGGCTGGGCACAATCCACTCCATGTAACTGACCAGCACTTCACCAATGCCTGCCTTAACATTTACCTTTACTCCTATCTTGTGAGACCAGACCCCACAGTTGGCACTTTGATCTAGGCACTAGATGTCATTAAAAACTTTAAAAATTCAAAGTAAATGTTTCACTATTTTTCTGAATTGGTGTGGGATTTTTCTTGCGTTTTCACTTTATTACTATGGGTGTGCTGCATAAATAGTTCAGGCAGTTCCTCAAAGTTGCACCTGATTACGTTTGTTGCAAGCTACAAGAGGGTGAAGCATAGATGAATTTAGTGACTTCTGTGGGTCACCCTATCAAGTAGGGAAACATCACTAACAATGCAACGCTATGCAGTGACCAAGCTGCTATTACCATACATATCTGTTTACTACGCATGCGTTTAGAACGCATATGCTTGCTAACAGCAGAGAGAGCAGTCTGGGCAAAACAGGAATAAATAGTGACCAGAGGAGAGAAAGGTAAGTGGGGCCGAGTTGGGGGGGAGAAAGGGAGTAGTTCTTAGGACAGGGCAGAGGGTTCGTGGTCGTTTTTAGGACAGGGTGGGGTGGATTTTAGGGTTCAGGGTGGGGGGATCCAGTTAGTTTTAGGACAGGGTAGGTGTTAGGGTTTAGGACGGGGAGTCGCTGTAGTTTTTAGGACAGGGTGGGGTAGGTTTTAGGACAGGGCAGGGTAGCTTTAAGGATTTAGGGCATGGTAGTTTTTAGGATGGGGCAGGATAGGTTTTAGGGTGTAGGGCTGAGGGTCGGGGTAGTTTTTAGGACAGGGCAGGTTTTAAGACAGGACAGCTTTTAGGGTTTAGGACAAAGGTGGGGGGTTGGGTAGTTTTTAGGACAGGACAGGGTAAGTTTTAGAACAGGGGTTGGGGTAGTTTTTAGGACAGGGCTGGGTAGGTTTTAGGACAGGGCAGGGTAGCTTTTAGGGCTTTAGGGAGGCGGGATAGTTTTTAGGACAGGGTCGGGTAAGTTTTAGTGTTCAGCGTGGGGGTGGGGGTTGGGGTAGTTTTTAGGACAAGGTGCTTTAGTTTTTAGGGTTGGGTAGGTTTTAGGGTTTAGGGCAGGGGGTCAGGTTAGTTTTTAGGACAGGGCAGGGTATGCTTTAGGACAAGGCAGGGTAGCTTTTAGTGGGGCGGGGTAGTTTTTTGGATAGGGCAGGGTAAGTTTTAGTTTACAGGGTGGGCGGGGGTCGGGGTAGTTTTCAAGACAGGGTGGGTTCCTTTTTAGGACAGAGTAGGTTTTAGGGTTTAGGTCAGAGGGTCGGAGTAGTATGGGGGGCAGGGGTAGGTTTTAAGACAGGGCAGGGAAGCTTTTTGGGCTTAGGGTGAGGCTGGGGTAGTTTGTAGGACAGGGAAGGGTATGTTTTAGGGTTTACTGCGGGGGGGACCAGGGTAGTTTTTAGGACAGGATAGGGTAGGTTTAGGACAGGGTAGGTTGTTTGGTTTAGGGCAGGGGTGGAGGGTCGGGGTAGTTTTAAGGACAGGGCAGTTTTAAGGGTTTAGGGCGAAGGCAGAGGGGTTTGGGGTAGTTTTTAGGACTGGGTGCATAGGTTTTAGTGTTCAGGGTGGGGATGGGGTCGGGTAGTTTTTAGGACAGGTTGGGGTAGTTTTAGGACAGGGTAGGTTTTAGTGTGGGGTTCAGGGTAGTTTTTAGGACAGGGTGGGGTAGTTTTAGGACAGGGTAGGTTTTAGTGTGGGGTTCAGGGTAGTTTTTAGGACAGGGTGGGGTAGAGTTTAGGACAGGGCAGGGTAGCTTTTAGGGTTTAGGGTGGGGCATGGGTCAGGGTAGTTTTTAGGACAGGGCAGGGTATGTTTTAGGGTTTAAGGTGGGTGTCGGGGGCAGGGGTAGTTTTTAGGACAGGGTGAGGTAGTTTTTAGGACAGGTAAGGTTTTACGGATTAGTGGGGGTGGGATATTTAGGACAGGGCTTGTAGGTTTCAGGACAGTACAGGGTACCATTTAGGGTTTAGGGCAGGGGAGTAGTTTTTAGAACGAGGTAGATTTTAGGGGGGTCCGGGTCATTTTTAGGACAGGGTGGGGTGGGTCCACAGGTCCCCTAATGCCTACTCTGAACCAGGCATTAAATAATGGCACCAAGTAGGTTTAGTGCCATTTTTCAGGCCCTTTTTTGAACGGGAGGATAAATAAGGCACTACGGGCTGTGAGTCATTTCATTGATGCAAGGTGGTTTCACAGATCCCAAAAATGACTTTAACTCCAATATTTTGACGCTAGATGGGTCTAGCGTCAAAATATAAATATGGAGTTAAGTTTGCAGTGAACTAGCGTAAAAAAAGGCACTAATTCAGAGCAACGAAAATATAAATATGACCTTACTTCTGTTTGCTAGCGATGCACCATGCTTCTGCAGTGGATCATTTAGGCATGTGAAATGGCTCTAAAACCAACTGAGCACATTTATATTGTTTGCAGTGGCTTGAGTGTTGTGCACACTGTCAAGAACCTGAAAACTCTGTTCTAAAGGGGAGATTTTGGTTCTGTTCATTCAACACATATCTACATGGGATTGATAGACATAGGTTTGGAGCAGATAACAAAATACATTGATTATATTATCATTTCAAATATTACTTACACGCGTACACACAGGCACAGAATGATACAATAAATTAATATTAAGTAGCTGTGAAGCAGCTTTAAACATATTTTGAAGGTAAAGTCAACATTGTGATTTAGTGCCAGAAATTCTTTATCAGAGTGCAGGGACCTACTGAATTTATTGATTTACATATAACAACATTGAAAGTTATAGACTAATATTGTGATTTTGAAGAGCATTGAAAGAGATGCAAGACAACAGTGACACTCCTTATTGTATAGCATGCTGCTTTTGCAAATAAATCACACACATTCAACAAGAGTAACAATAATATCAGAGTATAGTGTTATACTTATCCATAGATAGCAGTCATAACAAGTTTGGCGGTCTTTTGCCAAGACCGCCACAGTGGCGGCTGCCAAAAGACCACTATGTTGGCGGTTATCCGACCGCCATATTAAGAATCACACTTCTGAAACCGCCAGGACACTGGATGATGGAAAAGAGGCGGTCCCACCACCAGCACCACCAGGCTGACAAAAATCCTCCCATCATATTACAATCCACAAATTACAACAATGGTTCTCCCATGGCAGAAAACCATTGGTGGTGCGAACTGCGGAGGTCTCAACTCACATCACACTGAACACAACTCTACATTGGATAGTTTGAAGACCAGACACCTGACACAGATTCCCACACCCGACACACCTACACACTGCACTATAAAACACGTCCCTACACAACGCACAATCCTTTGCAAAGAGAACACCACACACATCCACAGACAACCAACATTTTAGAGAGATACAAAAATCAAGAATAGGTACCCAGTTACATTTCACTACGCACACATCACACGCCTCCACAACATACACAACACATATTTTACTACCACACGCAATCCACAACTATCACCCACTCACATCACAGCACCTACACCTCACCATTAATCTTTTTCTTTGAACACTACCACACCATCTTCACCACCACTACCATGTCCCCCAAAACCACTCATGTTTCACAGATGATGAGTCGAGGGTCATGGTGGATGAAATTGTCAGGGCAGAGCCACACCTGTTCAGAGGACAGGTCCAGCACACATCAATTGCCAGGAAAATGGAGCTGTGGAAAAGAATAGTTGACAGGGTCAATTCTGCAGGCAGCTTTCCACACACAAAGGAGGACAACAGGAAGAGGTCGAATGACCCCAAGGGGAGGTACGTTCCATGGCATCTAGGCACCAACTTGTGGTAATGAAGACTGGCGGTGGGCCCTACCTCTTCCCCTCCTTTCATATCTTGGGAGGAGAAGGTCTTGGACATACTGCACCCTGAGGGCCTGATGGGAATACCTGGGGAAGTGGAGTCAGGTAAGCCCACACAAAATCCATGTCACCCAATTGTCATGTCCTCCATGCTCCCTCACCACCTTAACCCACCCCAATTAACATACCACCCACTATAACTCTGCCCAAAAGTTCCAGTACCCCTCTCTGGCAAGAAACAAGTCCACTAAACTCACCTGGCTCCACAGCCCTTGGATATGGCACATGAAGTACATACACATGATAGCACTAATACTTCCAGAATGCAATATCCCACCATTGAGAATACCTGAACAGTGCACCAAAATGTGAGATGTCATGCATGTGAAACTAACTACCAATCTAACCCATCTTGTATGTGCAAGTGTGAAACAGTTAATGCCAATGACAGCAATGCAATGGCCCATTCCCACTATCATTACAAACAAAAGACAGCTATAGCTGAGTTCCCAATCCTAATGCCCTTAGAATAAAAAAACCTAAGTTTGAAATCTACTCACCTGGGGTGGAAATCTAGATGCCAAAATGGATGCACATGCAGTACATCCAGTTACAGGTCAATGTTCCTTGCTTACTCCCACACTGTGTCCCTACTCTGACACTATTGTGCATTGTACAGCTCTTTTTTGTGCCATGTATCATGTCAGACACTTCGCTAGGCATAATAATGTACACCCATGTCAATAATCAGACAACATAAGATGGTATCAGCAGCCCAGTCACTACCAACATTGTTAAACAGCTTCAAGCATGGTGTATGGTACTGAAATGACAGAATCTCATGTTGTACAAAGTAAGATTATGCAGCAGCCGCCGTCATTGTAATTTCTGGGGATCATGTTAAGGCACTGTCTGCAGCTGTGTTCCACTTCTCCCACAGGTAATCTTGCCAATGTCACCATGGACAGGATAGCAGAGACTGTCACTAACTCTCTAGATGAAGGCCCCAGTGAGGACAACACCCCTGGATGTGTAGACACTGAAGACGAAGATGGCCCATTAGGGACACCTGGTCAGTCAACAACTGACAGCCTCACCCTGCTCACATCGACTCCTCCCAGCCCTGTTCTATCAACATCACAGACAACCATTCACCCCCAAGCCTGTGTCCCAAAGACTGCTAATCCATTGTGTGCCCCACAGAACAGGTACCTGTGTCTCCTCTTGTCACACCTGACAATGATGGTCCTGCCACCACTTGGAGTGGGCACACTGTGCCAGGGACACATGCACATGGGGAGAGGGTGCATGGGAGGGATAGTTTGGACCATAGGATGGGGGCTCAAAGGGACAATACTGACCAGGAAACCATCTTCTAAATCTTGGGAGCCTACCAAAATTCCCAAGGCATGATGGGCCAGGTAATCACCATAATGGAAACCCAAAAGCTGCAGAGGGACAACCACCAGGAAGTCATGCAGCAGTGGCAGCCACAAAATGCCATTCTGGCTTCCATTGCTGGGGTGCTGAGGGGCATCAACAATACCCTGAGTAGGTCTGCCACACAACATGAAGCTTCCATGAGTAATTAGTCATCAGGCCGTTCAATATCTGTGGCTGCTAGTGGAATTGAAGCCATGCCAGGGGAAGGAAATGCCTCAGACACCCTGCCCTCTGTAGCAGAGGCACCCCACTGCAAGCATGGATGTCCACCCAGACATCCAGGAGGAGCAGATGCTAAGACCAAACCCACTGCCAGGAAGTAAACCTCTCCTGACTGGTTCTCTTTTGTGTGCCACAGATACACCCTGTTGACTGTCCTGAAACCTATCTCCATTTTCCTATGGTGCAAGGACACTGGACTTATGTTTCTTAATGGTGTAGCAGCTACCCTCATGATTTCAGCCACCATGACTGAGCCCTTGACTGTTTGCTCTGTGGTTTTTAAGTTACTAATCACACATATTGTATTACTGTCCACAATAAATCCCACTTAAACACAGGTCCTGTGTAAGTGTCATTTATCAACCATTTACAACTGATATGCATGCCAACTCTAGTATCAATATATCCCTCTGTATTATACAACTTTTGTTATGGACATCACACATGGACTCTATCAGCAGGAGACTCATTACATTGGGATTGTAACATGAACAGATTAAAAAACAAGTGTATACTACACCTACACACATTTATTGCTAGATATGCAAAAAGCACATAGAGTATAACTGATAGTAACATCAGGATGTTTGCTAAGGTCTCAAATACTACTAAACCACAGGATACAGAAGTTAGGGATGTCAGCCTTCCCACAAGCCAGGAGGCACACAGAGTGGTCCTTGGTATCACCTGGTAAAGCCTTATCACATACCCATAACTTAGCTTCCTAATAATCATACCCCATGGTACAGACAGAGATCAGTACTGATGTTCCCAGTCCAGGGATCATTCACGCACATTGACAACATACCTGTAGGCTTGCGACTCACCTGTCAGTTCACTGAGACATGTACATTGGTCTGGAAAGTAGGAACATACTGACAGCTATGTTCAAGGTAGATTATATCCAACAGAAACCATTGTGATGGTAGAGGGTATGGTTCTATATTTTCACGTGTCAGACACAAATGGACACACAAATGACACCATTTGACCACCTTCAGAAACCTACAGGTCATCTTGATGACAAAACACATTTCCACCCCAGTGTCTTGACAATCTGGCCATGTTAGTTATACTCCACAGACTCATGGCAATTAGTACCTGGTTTCAGCCATGTCCACTTCTCATGTCTGCCTGCAATTCCCATCTGCTTCTGACACTGTCTGTCACTTGCCAAGGATGAAGAGCCAAACTGAAACTCAGCAAATCTGTGATTGATATAGATAAACAATAGGACATAACAGAAAACATTCCCAATTCTGGCAAGTCATGTTCACAAGTGTGACTTTGCATGTGCATTAACAGATCATGACACTGCAGACCACTCTGTTCTGTACACAATGCCAATTTACAATCTGCAGGCACAACTCACTCATTGGTATTGGAGGTACCTAAAACCTCATAAAATATGGTAAAAGAGGAGGTGACATGCTACCCATCAACTCCGGGTTACAAACTGAAATCTCAGCTTTAGGAAGACATCACTCACAGTGAGTCAGTTGAAGTACTGATTGATGAGATCTGCCCTGAAGTCTCCAGCTGCATCTTCATCTGGCTAATCATCACTTAGCAAATCTGCATTTTCTCCCACAGGTTCTGCTGCCTCCCACTCATCTGATATGAATGGTATCTGACGTCTCTGGGCAATGTTGTGGAGCATGCAACAGGCAACAATTATTAGACAAACCTTATTGGGTTAGTAGAGGAGGGCTCCTCCTGCTATGTCCAGGCAGCAAAATCTTGCCTTCAGAAGTCTGCTCCACGACACGCCTTGTCCTCCTGTTGGCCTCATTATAGAGGACTTTCTTTGGCATGGTTGGATATCTCATTGGTGTCAACAACCAAGGATGGTTTGGAAAGACAGAGTCCCCTTTAAGGACAAACGTAGAACAACACATACATATATCGAGGACATGCACAATTGTGATAGCAGGAGATTAACTTTGCAAACACACATGTCAAATCTGACTTGCCAACCAGCCAGGCCCTCTCTGTGCAGAGTTGTGTCATCAGCAGTGGGATATTGCTGTTCCGCAAGGAATCATGGACTGATCCTTGATACTTCGCACTGACTTGTGAAATGTACTGGTCTGAAAACACACCACCTGAACATTGATGGAGTGGTAGTTTTTCCTGTTCCTATATATCTGTTCAAGGCTACATGGGTGCTATCTATGGCTCCAACCATATGTGGAATGTGTCCCATAGCATAAAACTCTGCCTTTACATAAGCCAAACCTGCACATTGAGGAAACCTGATGTAGCTGTCCAAGTGTTTCAACAATGCACACACTAGATTCTTCAAAACCAGACTTTACCTGGGCTGAGACAGCCCTGCAGTTAGGGCCACTGTATTCTGGAAGGATCCAGTGGCCAGGAAGTGTAGCACTGACCCGACTTGAACAATGCGAGGTATGCTATAGGGATAGCGAATGGCAGGCATCAGATCTGGGCCCAACTGATCACAAAGATCACTGATTGTATGCCTTTTCAGGCGATATGTCTGTATGGTATGTCTCTCATCCATGATGTGCAGATCTACTAGTGTGCGGTACATTGGAGGTCGTCGTCCTCTCCTCATGCCAGGGTAACTATACAGAAACATGAAAATATTGTATGTGACATGAACAATGCACACATAATGAATATGCCCATGTACAAGTCACACATATCTGCAGTCGAGATCAGTGATAACATCTAACATCTACAGTACAGCATACTGCTATGCATCCTATGCACATTCCCTGAATTATCTAATGTAATATATATGCATATTTAACTGTGACTGACAGTGTTTGATAGTCCAACCGAGTTTACATGTGAAACACATTTTGTAGCACACATACTACATTAACGACGCACGATGTTGAGAATATGTGTAAATTTCTTTCACCACAAATCACTCTGTTACACAGCTTCGAATACCCTAATGCACACATAAACTACTAAACCTGAAGGCAGTACCTACTGATTTTTAGCATCCTATAGGCAATCATATATGACGCAGAAAATAACAGCCTCCTCACCTAAGGCCAGATGTAGCAAATGGTTTTACCCATTCTGTGTCTATGGGAAAATGTGTTTGTACATATCGCCCCTATTGTTTTGGACATGTGGAAGTGACCTAACTCTGCTGGTGGATGTTGTCATGGCCGTAGGCAGTCACAACTGTGGTGGAAATTGCCATCGGTACACACTGCTGCCTTTGGTGGACTTGGGCCAATGGCGTTGTCCCCCGGTGGTGACGGTCCTGTACGTGGCGGACATGACCGCCATATTCTGCAGTATTGCTTACTTGACTCCTGAAACTATTGCCAGCAAGACCTCCACTGCCTCAGCTGCTGTGTACTGCCTCTGGGATCTACTGTGGCACATCCTGCAGGTGATAGGGCCCCAACTTTCATCCCAGAAGAGCTGTACAAGCTCGTGGAGGAGGTCCTACCCCTCGAGGAACAACTATATGGTGCACCAGAGGAGCAGATGAGTCCAATGGTATAGCAATGTGTGGTAGATGCGGTTGTCTGATGGTATACATGAAATGTTGAGTAGTGATGGTTTTTCTGCCTGCAGGTGCTAAATTGTTCATGAATGTGAACTGAGAAGATAGGAATGCTGGCCTGCTTGCTGTAACTGAAGTGTTCTGTCCTCTTGTGTTGTAATGGAGCATGTGGACTTGACATTTTCCTGTGGTCTCTGTCATATATGCAGGTTAACACCAATAAAAACAAGCATTTTCAATGCAACGGGTCTCGCATTTGCTCGAGTCAGAGCTATTAGCGTTGTAAACTCCTAACCGGACTTTTCTTGCCACACAAATTAAAAGAAAAAAAGTGCAGCATGATTCCACCTTGTAAAATTCAGTGTAATCGTGCTGAAATTGAAACGATCGCACTGCATGGAAAATAAACAGATAAAGTAGCCTGGAAACAATGCTGAAAACATCGAGCCTCTTATGTTTTTAGTATTTTACCGGTGCTGTGTAGGTGGGCTAAACACCAGAAAAGGCATAACGTATGTATGCCTTTCATAAATGAAAGCAGGCGCATTTTAAAAGGCAAGCCCACAAACCAATAAAAGTCCCTGAAGTGACATAGGTGTTGTTGGAAGCCCAAAGAGAGATTACTACAGGGGACAGGGCACCTTGCGCTCGCCTCTAAAAAGGAAATTTGGCATGCCATCATCAACCAAGTGCAGATCCTGGGAGTCCACAGCCTGCTGAGCACCCACTGTAGGAAGCAGTAGGAGGGCCTGAGACGCTGGGCCCAGAAGACCGCAGAGGCCCAGCTGTGGTTGATGTCCCAATGAAGGAGAAGTGCCCATCGGACCTTGACCCCTCTAATGGCTCACATTTTGGAGGTGGCCTACCATTAGGTGGATGGGCATTTGAGGGCAGCACAGCAGCCACAAAGGGATAAGTACTGACTACACACATGTACATGCCTCTGCCAGTTAAGTGTATGATGTCTAAGTATCACAGCTGTGACAATGTGGAAAGTGCTACAGATAAAGGTTCTCCTAGGAAGACATAGTGCTACAGTTGCCAACATTGATATACAGATGTGGACATTGTATTGGAAGGCGAAGGAGACATGGTATAGCCGAGTGGGGAATCTGCTGGCCACGGGATCCAGAGTGCTGATACCACCGACACCTATGGACCCAGTGACCTGGAGGGCAAGGGGAGTGCTGTGGGGAGACAGGATCCATTTCATCATCTTTGGAATCCTCGTTCAGTGGACACTCCCTGGCGGTGGCGGACTTATCTGGGACCACTCCAGCACCATCCCCCTTTCTATCACCACCCTACCTGTAGCTCCCCATCCAGTTGGCCATGCCTGCTCACTCAAGAGGGTGAGCATCTCCTTTGCTGCAGGCATCTGTTACCCAGCCCCTGTCATCCCTGCTGCCCTCAGTGAGGAGGCTATTGACCTCCTGAGATCCATCTCTATGGGCCAGTCGACCATCATGAATGTCATCCAGGGACTTGTAACTCAGATGCAACAGACTAATGATTTCCTGGAGGGCATTCACAGTGTACTTGTTGGCCTACAGAGATCCTTTGAGGCACTGGCCTCCACACTGACGGCAGCCAGTCATCCTTTGTCTCCCGTCCCTCCTCGATCTTCCTCTTCCCAATCCCAAACCCCAATTCCCTGACCCAGCGAAAGCACACAGACAGACAAGCATGCATCCACATCAATATCCAAGCCTAGCTCAGACAAACATAAGCACCACAAAACACACCACCGGCATGCACACAGGCAACATACACCTGCACACACAGCAACAACGACAACATGCCCTGACATCCCCAGCATCACTGACAGCACATCTGACACATCTGCAGACACCACAGCAACATTCACACATTCAACCACTACACCTATCCTACCCACAGACAGCACCATAGCAGGCCCTCAGACGTTCTCCCCAGTCAGCACAACTGCAGACACCACAACCACAGACACGTCTACAAACAGCACATCCGTAATACCTGCAGTCAGCATCCCAACAGAGAGTCACCCACTCACCACGGCATCCCCAGTTCTTCCACCCCCTCCTCCCAAGACACATAAATGCCCTCATTCACCCACCCAATAGACACCCACCATCCACAAATATACCTCACTCAAACATGCACCCAAGACATCCACATCAATACCTAAGACAACCACTCCCTCTCCCTCCACACCCAAATCCTTTTGCTATGACCATCCCCATGTGTCTAAAAAAGCTTTCCTTTCAGAGTTTGCCTTTTTCCCTACTCCTCTCCCGCCAGGTGATACCCCTAAATGGTCTGTGTCTCTCCCCAAGTCTGACCCTTCCACCTCCAAGACCTCCCCTTCCTCTCCTGCAAGTATCCATGCCCCACCCACTGCCAAGAAGTCAACCCCTCCACCAAAAAGCCAACCATTTCCTAAACTTAAGACAAAGCCCAACTCCCTCCTAAGCCAAATCACAAGGCCACCCACCAAGATCTAAACCCCAACCTCCCCTCTGCTCCCCCCCCACCAGATAACCCTTGAGTTGCCTGCCTGCCCCATTTATGGACTGGCCTATGGCCTTTGTTGTTGACAATGATTTTAAAATTATTAATATTTCAACCAACTTGTATTTGGTTTTCTGGTTACATTTTAGTCATGCATTCCTTTCCCTAGTATGGAGTTGTTCCTGGCTGACATTAGTTGTGTGTCTGTATGTGTATGTTCTGCTTGGGCTCCATGTGTTTTTCAGGCAGTATGTGAGGTTGTGTGCAGTGCCTTTGTCTGAAAATGGTAGAGTGTGTGTTGTGTAATGGACATTTGTGTGTTCAAGAGATTTTGTTTTGTTGGTATTGTGTGCTGTTTGTTTTGAGATGTGTTTGTTGGTGTGTTGTGTGGCTTTGTGTGCTTTGACTGTGTGTGTGGTATGTGCATGAAATGTTAGATACGGTGCTCTTTGTATGTCGATCAGTAAGTAGTATGCTTGTGTATTTGTAGGTATTTTTTGCCTGTTGGTGTTATGTTGTGATGTATTTGTGATGTGTACCTGGGTGGTGTCCCCTGTGTGTCCCTGCAAAGAGATTGGAGATGGTGCGGATGTGTTGTGTTTATGATGTGCTGTGTTGTGTGGTGCTGTGTGAGTGTAGGCCTGTGCAGTGTTTCTGTGCCTACTTGTGTGTGTTTGTGAAGGGTGTATGTATGGGTGGGTGTGTGGTGGGCATGGCATGTTTGTGATGTATATGCAAGTGTGTGTCTGGCTGTATGTGAGTGTGCATGTTTGTGTGCTTTTACGTGTGAGTGTTTCCCTTGCACACCCTTCCCGAATGTATGTTGTGTGAGTGTTCAAAAATTGACAATATACAACAGTTACAGGTAAGAGTGTTTACTTACAGTTGCTATCATCATTGTTGCAGATTCCGAAGTCTTTGGGCGAGCAGGAGCTGTGGGAAGACATCTTGTTCAGGTTCCATAGCTGCTCCAGACGAGTATGGCTTCCTGAAGGTGAGTGCCTCTTTTTTTGCAGTTGGTCTCTGCCTGGATTTCCGTGGTGGTGTGACTGCTGAGGAAACTTTGGCGGTGTGCATCCTTGTAATCTGTCCAGTAGAATCATGGTCTCCACCGGCTTGCAGGTGGCTACCATCATGCGTGGTGGCCAGACCGCTTTGGGGAATACTGCCATATCAGGATTTGGAGGTCTTCTCTACCAGCCTGTGGCGGCCAATGTGGCGGTCATGAGACCATCAAACTTGTTATGAGGCCCGCAGTGTTTTTGTTGTGGTTTATTTATGCACAATTCTGACTTTAAGAAGTGTCCTGCCTCTGGGCTGAAGTGTTAATAATGTAACAAAATAGGACATTTTGGCAAGGTGTGTAGAGGTGTTAAGTGATTGAATATCAGTAGAATAGTTGATCAGGAAGAGACAGTTGAGACTGAATCTTTGGGAAATGGTTGCAAGAATAGCTCTTTCTGTTGAAGAATTAGCTATAGGCAATGTGCAAGGAGATGCAACCTTTAGTCCCCAATGCATATCTATCACTATTGATAACATTAGTATCCATTTATTACTCAATAACTATTATATCACAAGTACAAGACATTCTGAGAAAAAAAATACATTTGGACCTCTGGGTGTGTATGTAGGGTACTTTTGGGCAGAAATTGGACTTAAAAACAAGACAATACAAGGCAAAGTGTAAGAATCTCAAAAATGTATAAATGTGGTGGCCCCAAGCTGATTTTAGCATTGTGAAACGACCTTGTGAGAAATATCATGTATCTTTAGTAGATGCCAAATATCCTTGTAATCGGGTACAGGAGTTTGAACCAGTTATGTGGAAAGGATTGGTAAGACCAAATATTTGTGCATCATTTTAAACTTAAAGAGGAGAGTGTTCTGGTTAAACACCATCTTCATAATGTGCGGTACAGTGTGCATGCGTGTGAGGGGTTTAAATAAACCTATTTAGAAAATGCAGGAATATGGTGTTCTTGCAGTTGTTGATGCTACTCTATGGGTGTTGCTTGTCGTTGTGGCTAAAGAAAAGGCAGGTAAGTTATGACTGTGCATCGACTTGCATTGTCTAACAATGCAATTTGTGTAAGGGATTTTCTTCTTCGTATAAATTACCTCATCACTGCTGTGAATTGGTCCAAATTGTTCTTCAAACCTGATCTTTGAACTGGGCACCTCTCAGCAGGAACCAGACATTGTTCCTCAAAATTTAATAGAAGTTATGACTCCTGATGGTACTTTTCAATATTTCCAGATGCCATTTGTACTGGCCTCTGCAGCACCTGTTTTATACAAAGTGATGATTACAATGCGTAAACACACATCTACCATAGCAGTGTTCAAGATAGCTATACTGGTGTTTACTAAAAGAGAACAATAACATTGTTTTACACTTGAAAAGGTTTTGAAAACTCCACAAGAATATAAGATAACTTCAAGAAGAGGTAAATTAATTTTTGGTGTCACTGAAATAGAGTATTTAGCTCATGTATTTTCCAGTGTAGGTTTAAAGCCCAAACCTGAGTAAGTGGAAGGCATAGCTAATTTCCTGTATATACGTGGCATGGATCAACTACAGTCATTCTTGAGATTGTGCAATTTGTTTTCCAAATTTATCAGAAATGTTGCAGGTTTGACAGACTGTTACAGGCTTTTGTTGAAAAGGGAACACTGAGTTAGTGTGATCAATGGAATGTCAACAAAAGTTTGAACAAATTAAGTATCGCTCTAGCTCTTCAACCATATATCGATTGCCATAGTATACATGTACCTATAGACAGTAGTGCCTCTGTTAACACAAACGAACGGCATCAAAAAGGTAACTATTGGATTTACCTCAGGAAGAATGAAAGAGGTGGGAACTAGTTATTTCATAATTGAGAAGGAGATGTTTTCACGTGTCTGGGGTATCAAGAAGTGTATGTACTGATCATCATCCATTGTTAGAAAGTTTATCAGGGGAGAAAATAAAGAAAACCATAGCGAGGTTGGCAAGACTTGCAACAGAGCTACTCAATTTCAGTTTCAAAGTAGAGTATCTTGTAGATGTAAAGAATGTCAAAGCAGATCTTTTTTTACCTAGGTTACCTGCGAGCAATGATGTAGAAGTGATGGTGGGTGATGAACTATAGAAGTGTTTAATTGCCAAGGTGGAGGTTATCGTGGTCTTCCCTGACGTGAGTAACTAGAGAAATAAACTGAAGGAAGATCCTGACGTGTGTAGTTAACAAAGTTTGGCATGAGGAAAAGTTATTTGATACATTGTTGCAGTCATTTTTCAAAGTGGTTGATGAGCTGTCTCTAGAGAGACTTGTTAGAGAGAAGATATAGAGTTATGTTACCTATGTGTTTAAGACTGCGAATACTAGACCTGCACTTCCTGGTCATTTTTCAAAGATTCATTAGCAATTGTTTTCAATTACAATTATAGTGATAAACATCCTGTCACTGAGGTTCTCGTTGTTTCTATGGTCATTTATCTTGACAGAGTCTGGAACGATCAGGCTTCATAGACACGTAAATTCTGAGGGCGGCCGCAAACCGGCATGAAGTATGGATGGAAAATACTGGGTGGAACCCCCATTGTCCCATAAGATGTTTATATAAGGGACATGTTTTGTTCTTGCACAAAAGCCTGACGTGGGTATGTACCTAAGTGCTGGACTGTTTACGCAGTCTTGTGGCAGCAATACAAAATATTATTCTGTGTGCCTTGCATTCTGTTCTTGTTAACCAAGGGGAAAAGAACATGATGAAAAATATGTCATCCATAAATAACACTGATTGTGATGCTTTCACAGAATAGCAACTGATTATGAAAATACAAATATTACCGCTAAAGGAAACTATGATAAAATGAATAAAATCAAATAAATGAAAGCTGAGTATATTAACTGGGTGAAAGGGCCAAGCCACAAGCCGAAGCTAAGCCAATATAGACAGGAAGCTGAAATGGACCCACAACAAGAGTTGGTGTTGATTTACTTGGTCCTTTCCATGTGCTTCCAAGCCATATGAGATATTTTATTGTTCTTGTTGCTCAGGTATCTAAATGGGTGGACGACATATGTGTGGCAGCACCAGCTATGTCTAGTGTGATTGTTTTCTTTCAAGAAAGGTTTGCCAAAGAAGGTGTTCCAAGGAAGATTTTAAATGACAATGGTTTACAATTTACTTTGGCTTCTATGAAAGAGTAATTTAATCTGCATGGGATCAAATAATTGCATACACTTTCAGTTTACCCTAAATCCATTGGTAAAGTTGAGAGATTTAACAAAGTGTTGGTAAAATGTGCATAGAGTGTTATTAAGTCCAAAGTGGATTGTATGTCTGAGGTAAGAGAGTTGCTCTGGGCTAATAGGACAGCACCACATTCTGTGACCGGTGAAATTCAATTTGAGTTAATGAGGGGAAGGAAAATCATCTCAGATTTTTGCCGTTTTAGATGGTTAAGGTACATAAACTCAAGTGTGTGGTGACATGGTTAAGTTACAAAGCAAAGAACTGTAGTGACAAACTTGGGCCCATATTTATACTTTTTTAGCATCGCATTTGCGCCGCTTTTTGATGCAAAAGCGGCACAAACGTACAAAATACAATTGTATTTTGTAAGCTTGCGCCGTTTTTGCGTCAAAAAATGACGCAAATGCGGTGCTAAAAAAAGTATATACATGGACCTTAATGTCACACGTGACAAATGGTGGTGTGGAAGAAAAGGAGTGTTCCCAGGATTTGCGTGGGCGATTGGGTTCATATTAAAGAGTCTTTGTTGTTATGAAAAAGGTCATTTAAGTTCGGGCATCTGGTACAAGTGGTATATGTTAAGGGTAATGCTTTGTGTGTTTCTGATGGCTAGTTATGGAATATATCTCATTTAGCCGAGTGTAGGAAAAGTCTGATTGAAAATGATAATGGGATGTCTAGGACACTGCAAAGCACGGTTCAACATAGGTCTATGCTTAAGGCTGAAAATCATTGGGTATCTCTTTATGACAAAATTCAGGATGTTTCGTCAGTGGGTCACTGTGATTCTTCTCTTCATAGAAGTTCTTGAGCCAAGAGGGTGCCTTGCATGCTATTGTATTTAAATGTTTTTTATATTCTGAGAATCAAACATTATGCGATTGATATGATCTCATCATTTTGGCATTACTCTTGTTTTATAAAGAGGAAGTGTGTGGAATATATTTTTTATTGGCATCAACATATACATGTGGAGCAGGATAGAGACTATACAATTAATTACAGAATGAATAATTAACAAATACAAAAAGCATTCATTTTTGCAAGGAAATCCTTTGCTCTACAGTTCCATGCCTTCAAGCCATTTTATATGTAACCTACGAACATCTGTGTTCAACCGTAACAAACTTTTAACTATATTCGTACACTAAACTTGCGTGGTTTGTGATGTAATGGCATTTCAATTTATTCCTATTGGATGTTTGTGTTCTTTTGTAGAACATTATTGTTATGTTATTATTTCAGAGTCAGTAAATCTTGCCTGCACTCCCTTGCTGTAGTTGGCTTCATTCTATTTTCAAATAAACTACTGCATGAAGTTTATTAAGTCATATTTATTTATATTTTTAATTATTTTACATAATTTAAATTAACTTAACATTATTACCTATGGGCATTTATTTTAAATCTCTACCTCAATTCTAAAAATATTGTACTATCTTTTCCAGGAAGTCAGGGTCAGGCAGGGATGTATTATTGCCCCTCTTTTCTTTACCATCTATACTAACCGCCTAGAGGCAGTGTTGGTGGATAAAAAAATATGATGATCCCCATGTAGGCCACCATGCGATTTCAAATCTGCTTTATGCTGACGATGCTGTCTTCATGATGAGGACAACCAAGGGGATACAACTATTACTAGATACCTTTTCAGACTTAATGGAACATCAAGATCTTTCCATAAACCATACAAAGAGTTAGGTAATAGTTGCTGGTGCTGAGCCCAATAAACACAAAGTCCTTTGTTGTAATAAACTTAATATTGCGTAAGTACATATCTTTAAATATTTGGGTATTTTGTTTTGCCTGGGGTCACATATTTAACATATTAAAGATTAATTCTTGCATGATTATGGGGAGCTGTTCTGGATTTTGGTGCAAGGTTGAGCAGGAAACCAATTAAGCATGCCTTCAAGTTTATAGAGCTAAATATGTGTCCGCTATAATGTATGGCAGTGATATTTGGGGGTACAAGGTAAAAAAATTATTCAGGTTGAGGAGAATAGATTTGCCAGATATTTACTGGTGGTCCCGCAAAGCACTTTAACTTTTGATGTCCATGAAGAACTGGGTACTAATAACATCTCAGATACCATTGCAATAAGATCTTTGTTACAGTGGATGTGGTATAAGAGTGAGCCAACCCTAAACAGAGTGATCATTAAGGATTGTTTTTTATTTTGACAATGTAAAAGTGATTCACTGGCTTGGTTACAGAAAAATCTGAATGTGTTTGCCTGAGTCGCCCGGATTTATATTTTACCCCTAAAATGGTCACCAAAGCAGATTACTAGTGGGTTAAATATAATTTTACCCCTCGTGTTACTGCTCTAATGGAAAGTAATGAACTACAGAAATCTGCTGCCCGTGCATTTAGTTTAATAAAAACAGTACCATTAACAGAATCTTATTTGACATGGGTGACCAATGTTTGTCATCAGCAGTTGTTAACAAGTTTAGGTCTAATCTCTTTGTACACCTGATCATTATCCCAAAGGCTGGTCTATTCACAGAACTTTGGGTCCCTGTCACTGCGATAGCTCATCGGCCCAAACCATTGCTCACTTTGTATTGTTTTGTGCTTATTTTAATAGGACCAGGAAACAATTTGTAATACCTCTTCTTAAAAATGTGAAATTCAAACAAAGGAAGCTAGCCATGTTATACCTCCTGATAATTAGGGATGTTCACACATGTCTGTGCTAGGACAATTTTCTGAACTGTGTAATTAAGCTTCAGGAGGCGTGGACTTAATATCGTTATGGGATTGTACTGACGGGTGGGAAATAGAAGTGCTGTTATATTGCTTTTTGGTTTGAGCCTGGTAAACTCTGTAGAGGCCTTTTGTATCATTTGAAATGCTTGAGCCTTCTTGCTATGTTGTCATTAGTATCATAATGAATGTTTTAACGGTGTATTATCTGCTTACAGAAGGTTTACTGGATATCCATTTTTATAATATGTATTTATGCTTTTATGTATTATATGTATCTGTTAAGGTTATATTTTAGTCAAATACATATTTAAACTACTACAATTTTTATATTTCTTGCTGACATTATAATTAATTATAAGTGTTAAAAAATGTTAACAATATATAAAAGTAGCACCTTATTTTTTTATATATTTTTAACTTTTTACGCTTATATATATTTTCAACTATGTTAAATAAAACCACATATGAAATTAAGTTAAATTAAATACAATTATTTTAAACAGCTAAGAGTTCAAATAAATGTACTGTTAAAATATATAGAAATTGTATGATGTTGTTATATATAATTTGAGAATTAATTTATATTTATTTATATTTTTAAATATATAGAATCACTTTAATTTATTTAACATTATTTCCTATGGGATTTTATTTTAAGTCCCTACCTCCATTATTTTTGTGGGATGGTGCTGCAGTATCAGTAGTTGGCCAGGTGCAGTGCTAGACGTCTGACAAACTGTAAGTTACTATAAAAGTGCAAAGTACTACCAAAGTACAGTTTGTGGATACTGAAAATTGTAAACTTACCAGTGTAAAGGTACTCAAAAATATGTTACCTTTGTGAATCAGGTTTGAGTTTTTCATCCGCTGCTATGAGAAGTATAATACGTTGTAATAATCATGGATCATAATACATATTCCAGCAGCATATGGCAGATCCACTGATGGCACTATATATTTTACAAGTGAGATGTTTATTATGACAATACTGTGTATGTAATGTTTTGCCCAGGGAAGGGTATACTCTGACAAACGCAGCCTATAAGACAGTAGCTCTCAGTGGCAATTACAATAATATAAATGAAAATTAAAATCAAATAGCAGATAGCAATAGCAAATACAAACAGACCCATAACACAGTTGAGTCAAAATCTATTATTTCCACTGTAGCAATCCATCAATTACGCAGGACAAGAAAAAACCGTTTGAAAACAAGTATCATCCCATCCAACTCAGATGGCAAATCAAATTCAATGCACATGCAACCACTGACCTGTTTTATGAAGAACCTTGCAAACTTTGTGAACTGCAAACCCATCTCATTCAATCTATGGGCTTAGATATAAACACCATATCCGCAAATTACCTTTTTTGCTATTTGCTGACTAGCATGAGTTTGTCATTCTTTCTTTATCGCAGTCTTAATTTTCACTCTTTCTCATATCCTTAAATTCTAGCTTCTGCCCTTTATCCTTTCATTTCATTTTCTTGTCTCTCACTTTCTTCTACTCAAAGATTTTTCCTTCTGCACCATAATTTCCTGTAGATTTATTTGATATTTTCTCCTTTTCAGTTCATCTCATTTCTGCACACTGAATCATCTTTCTCTCCATTTCTTTCTCATTCTCCTGTCTCCTCGTTTTGTCATGCCTTGTCTTTGCATACCTTTCCCTCTGTCTTTATTACCTGTTCCCCTCACATCTCTCTTTCTCTAGTTGCCTAAATTTCGTTGGTAAATTTGGATTAGAGGTCTGCTGGCGAATGCAAACCTCAATTCCAAAAATTGCAACTTTTCACAATGACTAAATAACAGATTCCCTCTCCACTAGTATTAATGAGGTAAGCGGATTTCAAAATCTTGTGTATAATGGTTTTGCATTGAAAGAGATTTGAGAATCCTTTGCAGAGCAAAAGGGATAAGTTAGTTGCATTGAAAGGCAAAACAGTTTGCTTTGACCAGCCCCGTTGTACATATGCAAACTAAAAAAAGCCTCCACTTATAGTTTGCCATTTTTGTGCCTAGTTTGTATTTTTCCTAAGTTTGCTAATGCTAGCACTTTTCGTTAACTTTCCATTTTTTGTGCATTTCTATAGTGATTTGCAAAGTGATTTTGTGATCACTATTGCCTTTGCACTTTTTGCACAAGGTGTTGCAATGCAAACATTTGGTAACTTAGCTAATTTTCCAACCTCGCACTTCGTACACTGTGAAACTCTTTATTCATTATCAACTTTGCATTCGCCAATTCATTT
Source organism: Pleurodeles waltl (assembly GCF_031143425.1). Classification (NCBI taxonomy): domain Eukaryota; kingdom Metazoa; phylum Chordata; class Amphibia; order Caudata; family Salamandridae; genus Pleurodeles; species Pleurodeles waltl. The sequence continues at coordinate 169,140,757 of NC_090450.1, forward strand.
ATAGTGAGTTTGAGAATGAAAAGTCTTATGTACATCAGGGTTCAATTGTGTTGCATTGTAAACATGTACAGTGGTACAACTGTACAACCCCATCGCATCTATTGCGGAGTCATAACAATATATTGAATATTGCAGTTCGTATAATTCCCAGCCTTTTGTTGGGGTCTACTTAAATAAATCAATTATTTCCAATTACTGTTATCTCCCAGGCATCCATAAACAAATTATATCATTTGAGTGTATTACATGCCTTGAGAAGAGAATAACGCTGAATACATATACACTGCATGACTCGTAATAATCACTGGTTAGTGTATTATATTTTGAACTTCATAAAGCCTCACCTGCAAGTAGAAATTCATGCAAAGCACGTTTTAGTTGAAAATATTCCCCTAAAAGTACTTTTTGGAATCAGTATTCTTCGGAAAGGAGGTTTCTGTGGAAGTTGTTAATGGTATAATTTTCTTTTGTGATTTTTTTTCTGCACGTCAAAAAAAATAAAAATACCACTCTCCTTAGGAAGCCTACGAGGGGTTAAAACATCTTTACCATTTTTGAGTTGGAAAAGCTTACGCATCTTTGATACTACTAACATTAGCACGTCATTATCAAAATATAGGATCACCCTTTATCACTACCATACATTTCTTCTAATCACCTGCCAGTTTACAAAATATAGCTATTACTTTCCATGATGTCTTGTGTATTATAGCAGTGGATTCTGTACCTACAAAACAATATGCAGAAAGTTAACAATCTTTTTTGTTTTCCAGGACTACAATCATTTTACAACTCTACCAACCACACCAAAAATGAAAGTGTTTGCTCCAGAGACAATTACGTCAGTCAAGTTGTCTTTCCAATTCTCTACACGGTTTTGTTTTTTGTAGGAATCATCATGAACGGCTTGGCAATGCGGATTTTCTTTCAAATCCCCAGCAAATCAAACTTTATCATATTTCTCAAGAATTCAGTAATTTCTGATTTGCTCATGATCATGACGTTCCCCTTCAAGATTCTGAGTGATTCTGAACTGGCCCACTGGTCCCTCCGGGCTTTTGTATGCAGGGTTACTTCAGTGATCTTTTATACAACTATGTACATCAGCATTTCATTCCTTGGACTAATAACCATTGACCGCTATCAGAAAACCGTCAACCCCTTCAAAACAGCTGGTCCTGGCAGTCTCCGGTATGCCAAGATTTTGTCAGCCACAATATGGGTAATAATGTTCGCTCTTTCCATCCCAAACATGATTCTGACAAATAAAAAGACTACAGTTTCAAATGTAAAGAAATGTGCATTTCTGAAGTCCGATTTTGGTTTGGTGTGGCACGAAATTGTCAATTTCATCTGTCAATTTATATTCTGGATTAATTTAGCTATAATAGTTGTATGTTATATGCTTATCACAAGGGAATTATATAAATCATACAAAAGGACAAAAGGTGTTAGGAAGGGACCTAGAAAAAATGTAAATATGAAAGTATTTATTGTGATTGCTGTATTTTTTACGTGCTTTGCCCCCTTCCATTTTGCTCGAATTCCATACACCATAAGTCAAACTAGAGACTTATATTTTGCATGTTCCTCCAAAAGGGTATTGTTTTATCTAAAGGAGAGCACCCTGTTGTTATCATCTCTGAATGCATGTCTTGACCCTTTCATATACTTCTTTCTCTGCAAATCTTTTAAGGATTCTCTTATGAACATGTTCTCAAAAAAGAAAGATATTGTACAAACAAACGAATGCACAATAAGAAAGAAAGATATGTTGAATGCAGATTACTCTGAGGAGACTCCTATTTAGTAATAAAGTATGTTCTGTGAAATAAGGCTGTTTGGCTCAAATTCAATGTCTACAAATGATGACGATGATGCTAATCTGTAGCACTTCTAATGAAACGTCCCATCCCTGGGATTCTGATTATCAGAGGGCTGTCGTAATTCAGTAAGAAGGATGAAAATGTTGGAATTATCCAAGAAAAGCCAAGTTTGTTGCTGCCTTCTAAATGTTGCTTTCAAAAGGATATTCCACAAACGTAGTGGCATGGTGTTCCATTTCTGGGCAAGATATCCAAAAGAACCACCCCCTTATAATGCTTTATGGATCGTAGGTATTACTTCCAGCCGAGCAACACAGGATCTGTGTGGTCATGAGGGGGTGTAAGGTTTTATTAAAGTTTTCAGATAACATGGACCACAGTTAGAAAGTACCCTATAGGTGTAAAACATGGTCTTAAATTGGGTCTGGCAAGCAGCAGCCACTGAAGTTCACTCATACCTGACCTGATAGATGAGCATCCAGAGATGTTCAGTAACAGCCGAACTACTGACTTTTTAATTGTCTAATATAGATTTATCATCATCTGGGAGAGACCTAAGTAAAGAATATTATTGTAATCCAGTCATGAAATTACCAAAGCCTGAACTACAGTATTTGAACTGAAGGGGGTAAATGCCAATACACTTTCTTCAAACACCTCAGCATCCCAAGCATTTTTCTGACAGCGCATCAGTCTGATCATTAACTTTAAGATTTTGCTTAGCCAGACTCCTAGATTTTTTACTTTGAATAATTGTTCGGGAAGCACAAAGAGCCTATCTCGGGAACTCTCTAACGTTTACTTACTAGCCTCGAAGCTTTGAAGTGAGAAAAGAGAAATCCTTACTTCGAGAATCTATTAATAAGCCTAAGGGCCATGTTTCCTTGATATGCTACATATTTGAACGATTCATAACTTTCTGGACATGGGTTTTGAAAAGTAATATTGTATCATGGCTTATTCTGGATTATTTGAAATAGTTTCTCTCATTCTATGCAAACTCAAAATTTTCACTAAACCTCTTCTTCTCAAAACTACAAGCAAAGCAAGGGCTAACACTCTGAATATGGGGCAAATATCAACAGATTCCAGTGATTAATGTCCACTTGATTCTCGTAACTGTGATCCTAATATCTAAGTTGTCTATGAATATTATCTGTTACTCCCAAATATGTATAATGTTTACACATAATCCTGGTGTAGGAGTGTGTTTCGTAACCATGTACACGTGGACTCTTTGAATGTCAGAGATTTTGCATAAATAACTTTACTGCAATAGTGATAATGCGCCACTATCTTTTAATTTCCTTTCTCTTTTCATGTCCAATGCGCATACAAATATCTTCATGTTCTACACCCATCCTCTAAAAATGAGGACTTCAACTGCATGCTCCCAAAGAGATGGCTCGAAGCAGATAGTGTGGGGCCGATTCATAAAGGTAAACTTAGACCAAAAGTGTAAGTTTAGACCTAAAGTCTAACTTTACTCATAGTAAAGTTACACTTTTGGCCTAATTTTGCACTCTTGGTCTAAGTTTAGACAAAATCTGTAAACGTAGACCAAAAGTCTAACTGTACTATGAGTAAAGTTAGACTTTTGGTCTACGTTTACACTTTTGGTCAAAACCTAGACTTTTGGTCTAGGTTTACCTTTGTGAATCAGGCCCACTGTCTCCACTATCTAGCATATATTTTCTCGACAACTAGTTCATGCCCTCTGAAACTGGATACAGTGTTCTGCAGTGAGGATCAGATATTTCTTTTCTCTGCATTAGAGAGGTGAAGCTCCAAAGTCCTTATGCTTGATAACCCTCTCCTTGCCAGCATGGGGTCTAAGATGCCCTCAAATAACAACGTCTTTGCTGAGCAAGTCGTCTGTTTCTCTATTGTATTGTCTGTGTAGTAGGTAAACATTTTACTTGTGGCTTTTTATAATGATGGCCTTGAGACTTCCCCAACCAATGGAACAACTCTCACTAAGTGTTAGTGGTGACCTTACTCTTTTTAAGAATATGGTACAACAATATCAAAGTCAGAAAATTGTCTGACATAGATGCCATGTCCTAAATATTGTTTATAAAACTATTGACCTCTTTTGAGTAAATATTACATTTACACCTAGTTTATGCCAGGCTATATTTGTGTTTATGACATTCTGACATACAACCTTTTTGTTCCAGATAGTTGATGTTCTTATGAAGTAAAAATCTATGTTTCTTTCCTTATCTACTTCTCCTCTCAGGGAAGAAATGGGAGTTCATGGTGTTTGGAAACTCTTTATGGATGGAAGCACACAGGTTTTGGACCTCACAGTTCTGTGAGCATAAAACTCACTAGTTATAAAAACACAAGATTATACTCCACACACTCTGAGGGGCGTATTTATGAGCCCCTTGCGCCACCTTGTGCCACATTAGTGTCATTCTTTTTTATGTTAATGTGGCCCAACATGTCATGACTTACGCGTTGCTTGAACCTGGAGTCCGCTGAACGAGTGGCGAGGTTCTTGTTCCTGAATGTTCGGCCTTGGCCCAGGTAGGGGCGACTCTTTCTGGTAGTAACGGTGCTGCAGGCGATAGAAACGCCAAGGGCAGTCCGTGTCCTTCAGAAGTAGTGCCAGAGGGAAAAAAAAACCTAGAAAGGGGAAAGAAAACTCAAAAAGGGAATTTTCCTGAAACAGGAGCAAAAATCAATAAGTAAATATAAGATCAAAAAATGAACAGGAAACAGACGAGTAACCAGTATCTGACACAAGGAAGAAGGAGCGAAGACATCATCCAAACAGAAAGTGTTGCAGCGCAAAGAGGGAAAGAATCACAGCCCTTAAATACCCAAAAACAGGAAGCGACCAACAGGAAGTGCAAGGACACCATATTAAATAGGGAAAACACATAGAAAGTAATGGACAAGGAGCCATAGAGAGTAGGAAACCAATGCATGCTGGGAGGAGAGGGGAATAATGGGAAAGAAGGAAAAACATAAAGGGAAGCACAATTGAGGGTGAAAGAAAGAAAGGACAACAATAGCAGGTGAGTGGGGGAGAGGTTTGATATGCCATAAAGCGTGCCGTGCTAGAAAGAAACGAGGCCCCATGCCCAATTTGGGGCCTCGTATGCAGCAAGAGAGACTGGGGGCGCAGCATGTCTCAGCGCTGCACGCCGCGGCCCAAGCCGAGTGTTCGGCTATTGCCGTGCGCTGCGGCGCAACAGTAGGTCCCCCCCAAAGCCCCAGGTTTGTGCAAAAACAAGCGGTGAAAGTGACGAATCAGAAGAGGGACGTGAACAGAAGACGCATCTTCCCAAGAGCATTTGCTAAGAAGGTAACCCTTCCAATGAATCAGATATTGAAGACGGTTGCGAAAGACACAAGAGTTCCAAATTTCCTGTACCTCATATTCTGGTTCATCATTCACCAACAAGGGAGGAGGACATGGAATCTGTCGAGAGAAAGGATCAGGCATATAGGGTTTGAGCTGGGAAACATGAAAGACTGGATGGATTTTCCAGGTACGAGGTAAGTGAAGACAGACAGTGACAGGATTAATCAGCTGAGAAATACGGAAAGGACCGTAGTAACGAGGTGTAAACATGTTCTGAGAGAGTCGCAAAGGCAGAAATTTTGAAGAAAGCCAGACTTTATCCTGTATGTGATATACTGGAGCAACCCTGAGCTTCTTATCTGCCATTCACTTCGTGTATCTCTTAGTGTCCAGCAAGTTAGATCGAATCAATCTATGGATCTTTCGAAGTCGTTTGGAAAATGAGGTGACAGCAGGAAGAGAAGAGGTAGACTGAGGAGTAGTAGGAAAAGAGGTAGGATGATAGCCATAGGAAGAGAAAAAGGGGGTGACCTTGGAGGCGCTATGGACAGTGTTGTTGTAAGAGAATTCAGCGATAGGAAGGTAAGTGTTCCAGTTACTCTGAGTAGAATTACAAAAGCAGCAAAGGTACTGCTCTAGTCCTTAGTTGAGACATTCGATTTGCCCATTGGTTTGGGGATGGAAACCAGATGACAATGCTTTATTGATATTCAGGATCTTACAGAAATGTTTCCAAAACCGGAAGATGTACTGAGGTCCCCTGTCTGATATAATGCTGTGTGGGAGTCCATGTAGATGAAAAATATGATGGATGAATATCTGACTTAGGTCTTGAGAGGTAGGTAATTTCTTCAGGGCAGTGAAGTGAGCCATTTTCGTAAAGGAATCTATCGTCACCATGATAACCCGATTTCCTGTTGATGGAGGTAGTAAACATATGAAATCGGTATAAATGGTGTGCCAGGGAGCAGGTGGAACAGGTAACGGTTGCAGTATTCCCGCTGGTCTGGTACAGGCTATCTTTACTTGGGCACATATGGGACAAGCCTGTACATAACTTTCGACATCCGATTTCCAAGTAGGCCACCAAAGAGATCGCAAGAATAATTCCTGCGTGGCCTTGATGCCTCTATGACCAGCAACCGGAAAATCATGGCACATCTGCAGCACCTTTTCTCGTACTCCTCTTGTAGGGAGGAACAACAGTATGCTATAGTAATAATATCCCTTCTGTTTATGTATTAGGGGGTTTAAGTTCTCCAGTTCTTGTTCAGAAAGGTTGGAATATTCCAGTTGTACCTCATCCAGGAATGATTAAGCTACACCGATAATCTTGCTGGGCTCAAGTAGATAGTGTGAGGGGGTAGGAGTACAATCTGGATAATGGCGAGACAGAGCATCGGCCAGTATGTTTTGGGATCCAGGAATGTAGGTGACATAGAAGTCGTACTGACTAAACAAAAAGACCCAACGAGCCTGACGACTGTTCTGGCATTGAAAGTTACGTAAACATTGTAGATTACGATGGTCCGTTCTCACCTCGAAGTGCTCTTTGGAACCCATAAGGAATTGTCTCCACTCTTGGTAGGCAATCTTCATGGCTAATAACTCCCTTTCCAATACTGAGTAAGGTTGTTCAGACACAGAGAGTACATGAGACAGATAAAACTCAGGATGTTCTAGACCATCATCATCTTGTTGGAGTAAGACTGCTCCAATGGCTCTTTCGGAAGCATCAGTGACAACCACAAATTGTTTGTTGGTATCTGGATTTCTCAGTGTCGGTGCTTGAGTGAAGGCCTTTTTTAGACTTTGAAAAGCTGTTTCAGCCGCCTTTGTCCAGACAAATCCATTGCATAATTTCTCCATCTTTAATGTTTGAGTAATGTGACTGGTCGGTTCCGCAAAGTCTGAAATAAACTGTTGATAAAAGTTGGCCAGTCCTAGAAACAATTGAGTCTCCTTGATGGAGGAAGGGGAAGGCCAGTCTAGGATGGCTTGTACCTTTTCCGGATCCATAGCTATTCCAGTGGGACTAAGGTGATAACCCAAATATTTGACTTTGGTCTTATCAAACTCACATTTCTCTGGTTTGCAGGACAGTTGATGGTGCCTGAGTCTTTGGAGGACTTGTTTAACATGTGTGGAATGAAGTTCAGGACGTCTAGAATATATAAGGATAATGTCTAAGTAGATTACTACTGTATGGTTCAAGAGATCAGAAAACACAGAGTCCATAAATCTTTGGAAAATTGAGGGGGCATTAGTGAGGCCAAAAGGCATAACTCTGTATTCATAATGACCAAATAGAGTTTGAAAGGCAGTCTTCCACTGATCTCCTTCTTTGATGCGCAAAAGGTGGTAAGCTTCACGAAGATCTAATTTGGTAAATAGTTGAGCCCCTCTGACTGCCTCCAGAATATCTTTGATGAGGGGTAAAGGATAATATTCTTTTATAGTGATCTTATTTAAACCACGAAAATCCAGGCAGGGACGAAGATCTTTAGTCTTCATGGGTACAAAAAAGAGAGGAGCCCCCGCCGGAGAGGAAGATGGTACAATAAGACCGCTGTGCAAATTTTCTTCAAGATAATCTTTGAGAACTTCCTTTTCAGGTTCCGTGAGAGAATACATTCTCCCAAAGGGAACGATCGCCCCAGGTTCCAGGAGAATTGTACAGTCATAATCTCGATGTGGGGGAAAAACAGGTCTGGATGCTTTTTGGAATACATCTTGAAATTCTAGATAGTGATCGGGGACTCCTTGGACTGTATTGATGGAACAACCTGTAGTGAGTTCAGTAGGCATCAATTTCTTGGGTGACCAGTACGTGTCTGAGGCATAACTATTTTCATGACAAAATTGTGAGGACAAGGAAAAGTTCTGGTCCAGGCAGGGCCGAAGATCTTTAGGGCCATATTTATACTTTTTAACGCACAACTGCGCCAACGCAGCTGTGCGCCAAAAATTTTAACGCCGGCTAACGCCATTCCAAAGCGCCATGCGGGCGCCTTATTTATGGAATGACGTTAGCCGGCGGAGCTGACTGGTGTGCGTAAAAAAAAATGACCCACACCAGGCAGCGCCGGCGTAGGGGAAAATGGAGCTTGTGCGTCAAAAAATGGGGCAAGTCGGTCTGAGGCAAAAAATCTGCCTCAACCCAATTTGCGTCATTTTTTTTTACTCCCACCCTCCATTGACATGACTCCTGTCTTAGCAAAGACAGGAGTCATGCCCCCTTGCCCAATGACCATGCCCAGGGGACTTATGTCCCCTGGGCATGGTCATTGGGCATAGTGGCATGTAGGGGGGCACAAATCAGGCCCCCCATGCCACAAAAAAAATACGAAAAAAATATACTTACCTGCAGTTACCTTAATGTCCCTGGGGTGGGTCCCTCCATCCTTGGGCGTCCTCCTGGGGTGGGCAAGGGTGGCAGGGGGTGTCCCTGGGGGCATGGGAGGGCACCTCTGGGCTCCTTCCGAGCCCACAGGTCCCTTAACGCCTGCCCTGAGCAGGCGTTAAAAAATGACGCAAACGCGGCTGGACGTCATTTTTTTTTACCTGCCCACTCCCGTGCGTCATTTTTGCACGGGAGTTTAAATAAGGCGCACAGGCCTGGGAGTCATTTTTTAGACGGGAACGCCTACCTTGCATATAATTAACGCAAGGTAGGTGTCCACGCTAAAAAATTACACAAACTCCAAGAACTTTGGCGCTAGACGCGTCTAACGCCAAAGTATAAATATGGAGTTAGCTTTGCATCGGATTTGCGTAAAAAAAACCAACGCAAATCCGGCGCAAACAGAGTATAAAGTCTTCTTGGGTACAAAAATGAGAGGAGCCCCCGCCGGAGAGGAAGATGGTACAATAAGACCGCTGTGCAGATTTTCTTGAAGATAATCTTTGAGAACTTCCTTTTCAGGTTCCGTGACAGAATACATTCTCCCAAAGGGAACAATCGCCCCAGGTTCCAGGGGAATTGTACAGTCATAATCTTGATGTTGGGGAAAAACAGGTCTGCATGGTTTTTGGAATACATCTTGAAATTCTAGATAGTGATTGGGGACTCCTTGGACTGTATTGATGGAACAACTTGTAGTGAGTTCAGTAGGCATCAATTTCTTGGGTGACCAGTACGTGTCTGAGGCAAAACAATTTTCATGACAAAATTGTGAGGACAAGGAAATAGTTCTGGTTTCCCAATTTATATAAGGATTATGTCTTATGAACCACGGAATCCCTAAGATTATAGTATAATTGGGAGATGATATTAAGTCAAAGGAGACATGTTCTTGGTGGTTCCCAAATTGTAAACTTAGAATCAGGGTAGTAGTATTGACTGGAACAGAGGATGTTAAGGACCCATCCACTGTGTGTACTTGTTCTGGAACTTCCTTGGGTTGTGTTGGTATTTGTTGTTTTGTGGCCCAAGACTTATCCATATAAATGCCACTAGCACCACAATCAAGTAAGGCCATTGTTCTCTCCTCACGACCGTCAGGCAACTGCAGAGTCACAGGAAGCATAAACAAAGTAGTGGTATTGTCCTTGAAAGAACTGATGGAAGGTATAGCAGATGATCCCGTCCCCTCCCTTCTTACAGAGGACGGGTAGTAGTGTTTCCCAATGGCCTTAGAGGACGAACGGGGCATGTACGAAGCATATGACCGGCAGCACCACAATACAGGCACAATCCTTTTTTACGTCTTTCTTCCCGCTCACTGACAGAAAGTGGGCCATGAGTAGTATCCACCTGCATGGGTTCACCTTCGGTTTCTCTGATGGGAGGGTGAGCTTCCTCCGGACGGTGCAAAAAGACACGTGAGGTACTTGGCTGGGAAGGGTCTCTGTTTCTTCTCTTTTCCAAATGTCATTCTTGGAGATGATTTTCAATGGAAAGAGCTAAATCCCTCAGATCATGAAGATCTTCAACTCGGGTGGAGTGCACTAACTCGTCTTTGAGCTCCTCCTTTAGCCCTCTATGAAATAGAGTAACCAGGGTTCGCTCCACCCAGGTTGTCTCGGCTGCAAGCTGTCGAAACCGTTTATTTTATTGGAGGACATCTTGAGAGCCTTGTTGGATGTCACACAGTGCTTCTTCAGCAGAGGCCTCCAATCCTGGACGACTAAACATATGTTTAGACCGATTCACGAAGGCTGCATAATCAGAGTCGCCCAGGCCAAGGCAGGACCGGATAGGGCACTGATAAGATAACCCACCTTTGTCTTGTTGTGAGAAAATTGTGTGGGTCGGAAGGCAAAGTAAACAGTCGATGCATCTAAGAACTCTCGCAGTTTTGTTGGTTCACCGGAGTAGCGAGGAGTTGAGGTGGAAACAGTAGGAACATCTGTACTGCGGAAGGCCAAAGCTTGTCATTGCGTAATTGTTGCAGTCCCTGAGCCTGTTTCTGATTGGTTGCCAGAAGGGACTGATCAGGATCTGCAGCAGCCGCTACTGTATCTTCCAAGGTGTTAGACGACGTCGGGGGTATTGGGCGCTGCAATCTGTCACGACTTAAGCGTTGCTTGAACCTGGAGTCCGCTGAACGAGTGGCGAGGTTCTTGTTCCTGAATGTTCTGCCTTGGCCCAGGTAGGGGTGACTCTTTCTGGTAGCCACGGTGCTGCAGGCGATAGAAACGCCAAGGGCAGTCTGTGTCCTTCAGAAGTAGTGCCAGGGGGAAAAAAAAAACCTAAAAAGGGGGGAAAAAAACTAAAAAAAGGAATTTTCCTAGAACAGGAGCAAAAATCAATAAGTAAATATAAGATCAAAAAATGAACAGGAAAACACTGGAACAGACGAGTAACCAGTTTCTGGCACAAGGAAGAAGGAGAGAAGACACCATCCAAACAGAAAGTGTTGCAGCGCAAAGAGGGAAAGAATCACAGCCCTTAAATACCCAAAAACAGTAAGCAACCAACAGGAAGTGCAAGGACATTATATTAGATAGGGAAAAACACATAGAAATTAATGGACAAGGAGCCATAGAGAGTAGGAAACCAGTGCATGCTGGGAGGAGAGGGGAATAATGGGAAAGAAGGAAAAACATAAAGGGAAGCACAATTGATGGCGACAGAAAGAAAGGAAAACAATAGCAGGTGAGTGGGGGAGAGGTTAGATATGCCAGAAAGCGTGCCGCGCTAGAAAGAAACAAGGCCCCATGCCCAATTTGGGGCCTCGGATGCTGCAAGAGAGACTGGGGGCGCGGCGTGTCTCAGTGCTGCGCCCCGCGGCCTTGCTCAACAAGGCCAAAATCTCCCGCTGTATTTAGAATGGGGCAATGCATGCATTGCACCACTTTGTAACCCTTTGCGCTATATAATGCCTGCACCAAGCATAATGAATGTAAAGCAAGGAAATCTAAGAGATTTCCTTGCGTCATTTTGTACGGCACTTTTAACGCCTGCTCAGAGAAAGCGTTAAAAGGGGTCTTCCATAATTTAAAATGGACCCCTATGTACTCTGCAGGAGTAGCACCAATATTTTGGCACTACTCTTGCAGAGTACATCAATTAGCGTCATGAAAAATGACGCTATTGCCCCCCTATCCTGTGCCATGGTGCACCGTATTTTAAATAACGCGCACATGGTGGCATTAGAGGGGGCGCTAAGGTGCGCAGGAAAAGTGGCGCTGCACCCGGTGCAGCACCACTTTCCATAAATCTGCCCCTGAAATTATTCTTTTATGTTGGAGCTTCAAAACTGAATGTAGAATAACATGTCACGTGTTGCTGGTCAAACTACAACACTGTAGTAATCCATACTTTCTGGCAACTAAAATTAGATCGAAATAGATGCGCTTTCTGTCTGGTACAATTTTTAGCAAGCTAATACCACTTAAAATATATAGTTCATCCTATTAATGGCCATACACTAAAGTTCACATCACCAGAGTATTTATCATTTAACTTATGAATAATTCATCTTGAATTGTGCAATAGTCCTTTATTAGAAATGAAACATTTGTTTGAGGAAAAATCTGTTTTTTTCATGCCAGTAACATGTTTCCCTCCTCATTAAAATCATCTAATCTCCAACATCAAAGTCTGTGAATTGTCTAAAAATCATACATGGATTTATTGGCTAAATGCTCTGAAGAAATGACACACACAACATCAAAATGGCTTCCAATACAGTCCCATACATGGTAAATTGATATGTGAGCATTTCTATAATTACATCATAAAAACATCATGATAATCTGACCTCAGTGAATCCACACAAATTTCAAGAACACACATAAATGGGGATGCAACACCAGTTCTACATAACACAATTAATTTTTCACCATCTCAAAAATTCTAGATTTTTATTTTCTTTACAGTATCTGGTTATATAATTCCCTGCTATGTACTTTCACCTTTTTAAATGTTATGATTCTCTTGTGAATCATAAAACACAACATGTTTAAAAGCCAGAATCTAACCTGAGTTAAATCAAAATAGCAAGCATCACAGCAAAATAATTTAGACACAATTGTAATTTCAACTGACCAGAGCTATTACTAGAAAATAACTAATTTGGAGCACAGTGTTAAATGTATGGAATTTGGGGAAGTTTATGTAGGTTTTCTTTCAATACAAGTCTATGGAATCTAATCAAGTGTCATTAACTTGTTACCCTTAGTGAAAACCTAGCTAATAAGCAGGTGGCATGATCTCCCTGAGGAAGAGGAAGGGGAAGACATCCTTGACTACGGGTAACATTCATGAATACAATACTGAGCTCAATATTCTTCCAAAATCCCACTTCCAGTTGCCAGAACTGAAAGCAAGGTTATGGTTTGAAAAATTTGCAACTGTGCGACTTCTGGAGACTTGAAATTTAGCAGGCAAATTACAGTAGAGGTCAATGGATACTCCAAACCAATAGGAAACAACATTCACATTTGTTTAAAAAATACAGCCTTCTTTGTCAAATTTATTAAAAACAATAGTAGTATTATATATGTACAGGAATAAATGATTATGTTTTCACACCATGGCCCGATTATGAGTGGGTTGGTGTTTTCCAAACCCTGTGAAAACTCCTTTGGGACATCCCTGGTATTTGTTGACCCTTCTATAGAGAGGAAATATCAGTGTTCTCTGATGCAGGTAACAGACTGACAGATTATACTTTAAATGGCAGTGCCTGTGCATTTTTGATCCAAGCTCAGCAATCAAAGTCCAAATCCAGAGCTGCTTAGTTTGCATATATATGTTAGTGGAAACAAATGACAAAAACATGGCTCAACCTGCACATGATATTGTTAGGGATTTATTTCCGACCATGAGGCAGGTGAGGAGCAGTATGAATGGCTGGTGCCATCATTTCTCATTACTGCCCCAGACCTCTGGATACTTTGCTTTTTTGAAGGTTAGTAAGCTATATTTAGTTTCTTTGGCTCTGCAACAATAACTGTGGTTGAGCCACAAGCTTTGCTTAAAAAAGTATTTAATGATTTTGAACTATTGAGAAGTTTACAACACTGAGTAAAGGTCAGTTTTCAGGGACATATATTTCTTTGATTATGAATACTGCTTTATTACACCAAAAATACATAAGGTAAAACAGATTACAATATTGAAAAGCCAATGTCTGTGTACCTGCACAGTCCTAACTCATTGGAAGTCTACGCTCATCAACTCTTGAGCGTTTTAGAAGAGTTTGGTTATGAAAAGCTCTAATACTCTTTACTTCTGACTCACAATGAGCCGGAGGATGCATAGCCGCATTGTATGCAAGCCATGTCTAGAAGAACAATCTGGTGAACTTCGGATTACCCTAACTATTTTGGCCTCTTCTGTGGTTATCCAGTAACAAGATGAGCTTTATCCACCAAATGGAAATAGCAAAGTTGGGGTAAAAGATATATTTTTTTTTTTTACAGAGCAACATAGGCTCTTGTTTTTCGCATCTCAGTCTGACATGGAGGTTTCCCATGAGCCTCAGGTAATGGTTGAGGCTTTTTGAAAGACAAAAGAAGTCATTTTCTTGAAACTGGTTGGTTATGGTTTTCTTTTCAGGTTCTTTGAACAAGGATAGAACCAGGAATGAGGACATATCAGAGTGGGACAGGGAAGTTACAAATTTTATGTGTTGATTCTCATTGAAGTTCACTTTGGACCACTTATCTGTTTTAATGACATCCTTATGTTTATCACACATTAAGGGCAAAAAGAATAAGGGCTATTAAGAAGTTTCAATAAAGGGCTTTTACGAGAGGAAGGTCAGGAGTTCTGACTCCAATATATCTTCTGAATTGATTACAAAGAGTGCTGCCGGTTGTCCGTATTTATTCATATTTATTTTTGGGCCATTGTCGCAGGTAGTCTGCTTTTGCAGAACTGTGCCTTGGGACAATAGAATGTCAGAATGCAGGGACTACGCCACTTCTGCAAAATCAGTACTGTCATACCAAAATACCTGACTAGTTCACAATGACTTACTTGCCCTCCCACCTTACAGAGTGACAAGTAATTGTGGCAACCCAAAAGGTACAATACTCTAGCCCCCTTTGTAGGGGAACAGTGGAAAACAGGTCAATCCTTTACATACATCATCTCAGTCATACATATCCATAGCAAGAGTTAAAAAAACAAGTATGCAATATATTTATTGCAACCTACATAGTCTACTATGAAGCAATTTAGGTGTTACTACAATACTGGCAATAATTCTACAAATCAGAATAGCAGTTAGAACTCTGTATAACACAAATAGTGCCACCATAATGTAACTCTAGTGGCTGGAGCCTACCCTGTAATTGTGTGTGCAGGAAGGCTAATATAATTATTTATGATCCCTGGGAGTGGAGAACCCCATACCTCTGTTTGTGTAGTCAATTGGTCCTCATAGGGAAGTGTAAACCCAGTTTATATAGGCTGCATGCCCTGGATGTGTTAGCTTTGCTAGAATTCTCCTCTCTAAAACTAAACACTACAGGATCTAATTTATAATGTTAGCTTAACACTGTGAAAAGCTACTGTGTTATGTCTATAGAATCCTGAGTACGATTGCTGGATGGACAGAAAACAACAGTGCCAACTGAGCAGTCTGAGAATGTACAGACAGAATCCCAGGAAAGTGGCTGTACTGCAAGTGAAATTACAGTGTGTTTCAAAACAATGGCACAAAATAAAAAATGTACACTGTACAATGCAAGGCAAAGACATCATAATTTCTAAAGTGCTAAGAAATGAGGCATAACTATAGGGAGTTGATGCATAGTAATCATCACACCCCCTATGGACAGGAGACCAATGTAATACACAAATGAAATGAAGAATAAATGTTTAAGCCAAGCAAACTCAATGCAGTAATAAAAGCATAATATAAAAAAATTATAAAAACTATTTACAAAAGGGCCGGGGTGAATTTCGAAAAATGGGCCAAATTAGTTGGGGTTCGAGGCACCCAAGATCTCGTCTACCAAGTCAATGGTAGGTGAATCCAGGACAGATTCCATCTCCACAGATGATTGCTGAACAGCCCCATTTAGTAGCTCATGAGAACTGATATGATCCTCATTATCTGCTAATGATGAGAAAATGACAGTTTGTGCTGCCTCCGTGTTATGTAAGTCTGAGGTGAGTAATACTGGTGCTGATGCACCAGTCTCCCTGTGGGAAGAAACATGCTAAGCATCTTGAAGCAAGCACAAGTTCATTTGACAACTTTGAAAATCAGTCTTTACTGGACTCATCAACTGATTTATGTCCATAGGAACAGGAGGTTGCAGAGCAAGGCAGATATCCGGTGCTCATTCAAAGGGACACCACAGGCTGCAGAATACTGGTGGAACACAGGTAAACCAGGCCAGTCGGAATGATGGTGACCACTAAGTCTAGATCCTGGAGTAACCGGGCACTAAGCCGCTGGATCATGAGCCTACAGCACTGCTGGAATCTTGGCAGGTCCAGAATTAGCGGGCTTTGGGCATGCACATCCATTGGGGAGTTACAAAAATAGGATTAAAATGCCACAGATGAAGAATAACGCCAAGGGAATGCCTCCAAACATACTGGAAAATAATGAGTGAATAAATGCAGGTATAATTCCTAAAATATGCTAAAGGGTACTGACCAAGCCGGTGCCTATTGTTTTAAAGAAAAGTGCTACGCCTGCAGTATTGGATGCATTAATAATGTGATTTCTCTAATTCGCCAAAATATAATGGGAGGTTTGTAGATAGGAGTGACAGTATTTTGCTAAACATCCTTGCAATTTGAAGTTCAAAGGTTTCTCTAGCCGAAGTTAATGCTACTTCTTTTTGAAACAATAAAGCTTCGAGTTTGCTAAGCTTACTGAAATCGCCCTTCAACATTGGAATGGAAGGTCGTAGCGAACTATCAGGAACTGCATGTGTGGGAAGGAAATGGACATTATTACAACATTTTTGCTAGTTGGGAAACTGAAACAATACAGGGGATCCCAGCTTTCCTTCCTAAACAGTCCTGATCATAACTGCCATTGAAAAGAACAATAAGAGTGGGCTAAAATTGCAGGAACTGGATTTACTTTAAAAAACAGCCCAGATTTGGAACAGAGGTATTACAGGAGCTGTAAATGGCCAACAGAAGAGTCCCACTCCTTTCCAGTAAGGAACACTTCCCAACACAGCCATTCACAATAATATTCAAAGGGGAGTGCCCAATCTCATTGATAAAGCTCCGTCCCAGAGTCTCATATCTACCCTCAGAGAATTGTTTCATGCAGTAAGTGAACTGGAATGTTGAAGTAGGAAGCAAAGTTACTCCATGTATTAGCCAAATTGCAGATGGTGTTTCTGTAATTGTGAAGGGTAGCTTCTCTAACTTCTCAAAATGTAATATTGTGTTTGTAGTGTCATTTTGAACCATTAGTCATTGTTTATGGACCAGATTAAATGGCAGAAATAGGTGACTTGAATTTAAGTACGCAACAATTTTAATGGACCTATATTGTCAAGCTAAATTGCATAACTGATCTAAGCTGACTTTCCCCATAGTACAATACAGACATATCATTTTTCATAATATCAATAACAGATGACACATTATTCAAATTGTAAATTTGAGAAGATATTGTGAGAGAGGAGGATGTTCTGACCAGCGACAAAAAGAGTATGTGAAACTGAGAAAGGACTTACAACGCTCGTGTGACTTGAACATCAAGCAGTAGGAAAAACCTCCTCAGTTCACACCCCAATTTCAAAAGAAAAAGGTTGCAACCATAACCACCAAACATGCCCCAAATCCTAAGAACCATTCTCCTGAATGGGAAATGGACGGTGACTATCCTCAACAGCGTGGCAGATATCACCATAGTCCGCCAATCTCTCCAGGAATTTCTTGCAGTGAAAGCAGCTTATCGTTATGTGACAGTTGAGACCGCGGATAGGCGCACGGCCTCTCCAGTTCTGTTTTATGATTTATACATCCAAAATAAGGGTGACATACCATGCACTATTCGTGTAATTGTTTGGGACAATTTAACATTATCATATGACTTTCTCTTAGCAGCAGTAGATTGGCCCCCATAGTTTGTCCACTCTTCCCAGCAGGGTGAAGTACTAACCCATCCTTCTTTCCCTGCCCTGTCCCTAGGAAAATCAAACAAGATGATGCAGTGCAATCATGTAGGCTGTGATAACAACTCTTCTCATCACATAATACCCTTCAGGTCCAGCCTGCAAGCACAACCACAATATCCTATTAAACGGGATGCAAAAGCACCCATTAGGGACATCATATCCCAGTTAGCATACCGAGGAGTAATAGAACCCTGTATCTTCCAAATTAACAATCCACTTTTTCCTATTTTCAAACCAGATCATTCCTATAAAATAGTCTTAGACTATAAACATTTGATTAGTCACACACACACTTGTGCAATACAAAATGCACACAGTGTGGCACTTACTAATAATATTGTCTGTAAAAAACTACAAAACAATCTTGGATATTTCCAATTTTTTTCAGTCAAAATCTAGCACCTGAGAGTAGTGACTTAACTGCCTTCTCCGCGCTTGGCTTCCAGTGTCGCTTTGCATGAATGGCAAGAACAGTCCAGGACTGTTTGCTGCCTGTATAATTTAAATTCTTCATGATACTGACCCAGATGCATTGTCTTATGTAGATGATATGTACCTAACGGAATATGAGTTGAACACACATCGCTTTTTTTGCGATTTTGCTGCCATTGGCTACAAATTTCATTTTAAGAATCTTCCATTGCATGTTTCAGTGGCATATTTTTGGAAAATGAACTCACAAACAAAGGCAAAAGCCTTTCACCTCACTTCATACAGAAGTGTGCACTCCTACAACCACCTAATACCCTCCGGAAGCTTCAGTCGCTTCTTGGTTTCCTAATTTGTGGCAGAACATGCATTCCTGATTATGCTCTCCGCAAAAAACCTTTGTATGAATTAATACATCCAGATTTTTCCAGTTCACATTGGACATCTGCCCACACTGACATACTCAGATCACTACAATCTAACGTAGTTGCTACAGGACATTTACATACACATGTCAATACTACAAACCTTGTCATCAGCATTATTGCGGGGCCATTGGGTTTACGTACATTTCCTTCAAAGAGGGTGAAACAGCACCAATTGCATGTAAATTACTTCTATATTCCAATGCATCCACTGAGAAAATACTGACTGTGGTGCAGGCGGCCATCCTAAAAGAATGGCCTCTTGACCAAGGAAATTGCATAATTGTCTTTACACCAATTCCTGCCTCAGAAGCTGTTACAAAGGCTAGCATTCCAAATGCTAAAGCCCTGCATCCTAGATGGACTCAGTGGGCAACATCCTTAACAGCCATAGATGTAGAGTTTGTCTTTGACCCGTGTTTGCAGACACAAGCATTTTTGCAATATGAGCATGTTTTACCCCATGCCCACTAACATTCTGCCTCGTCAACAGTATAAATGTATAGTTTATACAAATGGTTCAGCTCAACCTGCTATAGGGACTAAACACCATTATTCAGCAGTGTATGCCTCCATTCATAGTGTTATGCTGGACAGTACATTCCAACCCCAGAAAACACACACAGTCCCTAGGGGACTGTACTGCACAGTTAGCTGAATTGAAATCTCTGTGAAATATGGATCCTGAATTCCACACACTTATTGTCTGTGATCTGTATTATTGTGTCTCGTCCTTTAATGGCAATCTGCATTATTGGCCTCAGACTGGTTTAGAAGAAACTAAAGGTAACACAATAAAGCATAAAATGCTTTGGGTGAAGGTGGCGGACCTCAAAGACAGGTTTTCACAGACTAATTTTGTACATACATTGGGACATCAACGTGTGGGAACACACGTTGTAGGGAATATATTGGCTGATGAAACAGCCAGATCAGCAGTTACACATTTGCTAACATGCATTGACAGACATATACTGGTAGCCGTAAATGGTACAAGCAACGCAACTCCATTACCTAAAGGCTTTCCAGCTAAATATACATAGAGTTTAGGTGAACATATGTTCCCTATGTTACACTCCCTCCACTACTTTAAAGGACAAAGGATTCTAACTCCTGGGTTGACCAAGGCAAAGCATGTGTGTTTTCTCTGCAATTCCATATTGAAAAATGATCTGAAATCCTTCGTGAAGGTGGATGCATCATTGATCTATTGGAGCACAATCTTTCTTGTCCTCTCCTGGTTAGAGCAGAGTCCATGTTTCTTACTTTAAAGTGCTATGAGTATGCAAATGTGGAAATCACCTGGAAGCTCTGCTGACTTGGCCCCACCCTATCCACCTTAGTAGTGTACAAAGGTCTTCCCCCCTTTTGCCAGGATGATGGACAGCTTACCAAAGGGTCCCTAGTACATTTCCCGCTGATTCCGATGGTGAGCTCTTAAATCAGAGGAATATGAGGACAGCTCCACAAAACCAAGAAGCACTTGCATCCTATAGATAACAGGAAGGGACCTGGTTTGGTGAAGATTTATATCTTAGTAGTCTTGTTGGCTTTTCTATAGGAGGATTCATGTTATCACATATTTCTGGATAAAGTTGGACCAGGAGCAATTATATTACCAAAATGCACACAAGGTCACTGGTGACATTTCCTTGTGCTCCATTATACAGCTGTAGTGTACAATAAATACTGGACATTTATCCAAGGAGTCTGAAAGAACTCCACTAAGTGGATATTTTGAGCAAAACTGCTAACTCTTGTTGGATGAAAGTTCATGTGAGGTTCCTTTGTGGCTGACTAAGGTGCTGACACATCTACACAGACACTCACACACCTACTGACAGATGCACTCAGACACTCACACAGGCACTCACAGAGCCCCTCAGACATTCATGTACCCACTCACAGATCCACTCGTAGACTCATGCAGTCACTCACAGACACACTCAGAAACCCATGCTCTCACTCAAAGATGAACTCAGAGACTCATGTACCCACTCACAGTCCTACTCAGCCACTCACTCACCCACTCACAGACCCAGTTAGACACTCATGCACCCACTCACCGACCAACTCAGAGACTCACACCCCCACTCACAGACCCACTCAGAAACTCACACACCCACTCACAGACCCACTCAGAGACTCATGCACTTACTCACAGGCACACTCAAAGACTCGCACACCCACTTACAGACTCATGCACTCACTCAGAGACCCCCTTAGACACGTATTTACCCTCTCACAGCTCCACTCAGACGGGCTCACAACCACTCACAGACCCACTCACACATTCATGCACCCACTCACAGACCCACTCATGCTCACGCACC